>NW_028322239.1:2121212-2424242 GCF_059928025.1 Delphinapterus leucas | reverse complement strand
TGGGACCCATGGAATGGGTACCATACAGTATGACTTCAAAGGGTCTGCATTTGCTCACCGAACCTCACCAATGCTATGAGCCCGAAGTGTCCAGCCTTATGTCTCACCCAGGTCTGGTTGTAGATGTGGTAAATCCAGATTGCATCACAAGCCCTGAATGAATTATTTAAGAATTGCTCTCTATTTCACTGTCATTGTGTTTTTTTTTGAAATTTATTTTGATAATGGGATTTATCGGATTTTCACTGCTGCGTTTAGGCCGCTGTACACACGCTTGATTTCCTTATGGAGACATATAAATCCATGGGTTTTAAGATTCTTACTTCTCAGGTATATTCCAAGGCGTTGAATATGGGGTGTTGAGTCCATTTCGTTGAGCAAGGCGTAGGTCTTTTCTATTATATATTTGGCTTATGGAACGGTATCTGTGCTAATTTCAATCTCTGGTTTTATGCAGAACCCCAACACACCTTTCCCCATAAGCAAGCATAAGTTGGTTTTCTAAATTTGAGACCCTGTTCTGTTTTGTAATTCAGTTCATGTGTAGCCAAGTTTACATTCCGTGTATTAGTGATATCTTATGATGTTTGTTTTTCTGTGTGACTTATTTCTCGTAGAATCATCGTACCTGAATCCACTCATTATTCCGCTACGGGCCTGATGACGTAGATTTCATTGCTGAGTGATATTCCATTTACGTACGTACAACAACTTCTTTATTCATTTTTTGCTTTCTCGGATATTTAACTTGCATCGTAGACGAGGTTCTTGTAAACAGAGCCGTCCCAAAATTTGGGGTGGCTGTGTGTGTTTGATTTTAATTTCCCTAAGCTATACGACCATAAGTGGAAGTGCCATAGGCTGTGTTTCTTTGTTTCCTACGTGTTTCAGGAAACACCATACACTTCTCCAGAGTGGCTGTTGGCAATTTACATCCCGCCCATCAGCATAACAAGGCTCCCTGTTCTCCATGCCCTGTCCTGCCTTTCTGGATTTTACACATTTTTCAGATGGCCCTTTTCACCGGGGGGCAGTGAGACTTCATTGTAGTGCAGATTTCCTTTACACGCTTGCTTGGTTGGCCAAAAAGTGCGTATGCGTTTTTTCCTGAATATATTCAGGAAAAGAACGCATACGACCTTTTTGGCCAAGTGCATCATTGTCGACATTCTGCCTCTTTTCCTATGCTTTAAGTGCAATTCCAGTCTACCCCCTGAAATCGTTTTCCTGAAATTCTGCCCCGCTTTCAAGTCCTCTTCGAAGACTAACTTCAATATATTTTTGGACGATAGCTCTCATTCATAACTCTGCAGGTTTGTGAATTACAGTGCCCCTGAGCTCCTTTCTTCAACTCGCTTTCTTGTGAGCTGGCCGCAAAACCGCAGGATTGCTTCAGGCCCTAATCTTTTTCCAGCAGGCACGCTGAGCCTTTGGTTAATTCCTCTTCCTGGTGGGAAATGAGCGTTCCATTTGCCCGTGCAGACACCTACAGCTAGTCTCTCATTGGTTCTCCTTATTCCTGATCATCTTGCGCAGAAATTGCAAACTGTGCCAAACAGGAGGTTAAAGGCACTGAGTCTCCCAGTGGGGAGAGTGTTAGTAAGGCGTCAGGAACGGTGACCCCGAGTACCAGGGGACGAAAACTAAGATGCTTTTGAAAACGTTTCCCAATCACACGGTGGACCATACTCTGGGTTTCCCATGCATGTTTTAGCTGAAGGAAGAATCCCTTAAACCTGGAGAGTTGGGACCCATGGAATGGGTACCATGCAGTATGACTCCAAAGGGCCTGCGTTTGCTCACTGAACCTCACCAATGCTATCAGCCCGAAGTGTCCAGCCTTATGTCTCACCCAGCTCTGGGTGTAGATGTGGAAATCAAGGTTGCATCACAAGCCCTGAATGAATTATGTAAGAATTGCTCTCTATTTCACTGTCATTGTGTTTTGTTTTTGAAATTTATTTTGGTAATGGGATTTATCGGATTTTCACTGCTGCGTTTAGGCCGCTGTACACACGCTTGATTTCCTTATGGAGACATATAAATCCATGGGTTTTAAGATTCTTACTTGTCAGGTATATTCCCAGGCGTTGAATATGGGGTGTTGAGTCCATTTCGTTGAGCAAGGAGTAGGTCCTCTCTATTATATATTTGGCCTATGGAACGGTATCTGTGTTAATTTCAATCTCTGGTTGTATGCAGCACCCCAACTCACCTTTCCCCATAAGCAAGCATAAGTTGGTTTTCTAAATTTGAGACCCTGTTCTGTTTTGTAATTCAGTTCATGTGTAGCCAAGTTTACATTCCGTGTATTAGTGATACCTTATGATGTTTCTTTTTCTGTGTGACTTATTTCACTTAGAATCCTCCTACCTGAATCCACTCATTATGCCGCTATGGGCCTGATGACATAGATTTCATTGCTGAGTGATATTACATTGTACGTACGTACCACAACTTCTTTATCCATTTTTGCATTCTGGGATATTTAACTTGTACCGTAGACGAGGTTCTTGTAAACAGTGCCGTCCAAAACTTTGGGGTGGCTGTGTGTTTTTGATTTTAATTTCCCTAAGGTATAGGACCATAAGTGGTAGTGCCGTACGCACCGTTACTTTGTTTTTTAGGTGTTTCAGGAAACACCATACACTTCTCCAGAGCGGCTGTTGGCAATTTACATCCCGCCCATCAGCATAACAAGGCTCCATGTTCTCCATGGCCTGTGCTGACTTTTTGGATTTTACACTTTTTTCAGATGGCCCTTTTGACTGGGGGGCAGTGAGACTTCATTGTAGTGCAGATTTCTTTAACGTGCATGCTAGGTTGGCCAAAAAGTGCATATGCATTTTTTCCTGAATATATTCAGGAGAAACGCATATGCCCATTTTGGCCAAGTGCATCGTTGTCAAGGTTCTGCCTCTTTTCCTATGCTTTAAATGCAATTCCAGTCTACCCCCTGAAATCGTTTTCCTGCAATTCTGCCCCGCTTTCAAGTCCTGTTCCAAGACTTACTTCAATATATTTTTGGACGGTAGCTGTCATTTATAACTCTGCAGGTTTGTGAATTACAGTGTCCCTGAGCTCCTTTCTTCAACTCGCTTTCTTGTGAGCTGGCCGCAAACCCGCAGGATTGCTTCAGGCCCTAATCTGGTTCCGGCATGGCATGCTGAGCCTTTCGTTAATTCCTCTTCCTGGTGGGAAATGAGTGTTCACTTTGCCCGTGCAGACACCTACAGCTAGTCTCTCATTGGTTCTCCCTATTCCTGTTCATCTTGCGCAGAAATTGCAAACTGTGCCAAACAGGAGTTTAAAGGCACTGACTCTCCAAGTGGGGAGAGTGTTAGTAAAGGTTCTGGAATGGTGAACCCGAGTAAAAGGGGACGAAATCTGAGATGCATTTGAAAACGTTTCCCGGTCACACGGTGCACCATACTGTGGGTTTCCCATGCATGATTAAGCTGAAGGAAGAATCCCTTAACCCTGGAGATTTGGGACCCATGGAAAGGGTACCATAGAGTATGACTTCAAACGGTCTGCATTTGCTCATCGAACCACACCAATGCTATCAGCCCGAAGTGCCCAACATTATGTCTCATTCAGCTCTGGGTGTAGATGTGGTAAATCCAGGTTGCATCACAAGCCGTGAATGAATTATTTAAGAATTGCTCTCTATTTCACTGTCCTAGTGTTTTGTTTTTGTAATTCATTTTGATAATGGGATTTATCAGATATTCTCTGCTGCATTCATGACACTGTACACACGCTTCATTCTCTTACGGAGACATATAAATCCATGGGTTTGAAGATTCTTACTAGTCAGGTGTATTCCTAGGCGTTGAATATGGGGTGTTTAGTCCATTTCGTTGAGCAAGGGGTAGGTCTTGACTATTACATATTTGGCTTATGGAAAGGTATCTGTGCTAATTTCTATCTCTGGTTTTATGCAGCACCCCAACTCACCTTTCCCCTTAAGCAAGCATAAGTTGGTTTTCTAAATTTGAGACCCTGTTCTGTTTTGTAATTCAGTTCATGTGTAGCCACGTTTACATTAAGTGTATTAGTGATATCTTATGATGTTTCATTTTCTGTGTGACTTATTTCACTTAGAATCATCGTACCTGAATCCATGCATTGTGCCGCGACGGGCCTGATGACTTAGATTTCATTGCTGAGTGATATTCCATTGTACGTACGTACCACAACTTCTTTATCCATTTTTCACATTCTGGGATATTTAACTTGTACCGTAGATGAGGTTCTTGTAAACAGAGCCGTCCGACACTTTGGGGTGGCTGTGTGTTTTTGATTTTAATTTCCCTAAGCTATAGGACCATAAGTGGAAGTGCCGTAGGCTCCGTTGCTTTGTTTTTATGGTGTTCCGGGAAACACCATACACTTCTCCAGTGTGGCTGTTGGCAATTTACATCCCGCCCATCAGCATAACAAGGCTCCCTGTTCTCCATGGCCTGTGCTGCCTTTCTGGATTTTACACTTTTTACAGATGGCCCTTTTCACCTGGGGGAAGTGAGACTTCATTGTAGTGCAGATTTCTTTAACATGCTTGCTTGGTTGGCCAAAAAGGGCGTATGCGTTTTTTCCTGAATATATTCAGGAAAAAACGCATACGCCCTTTTTGGCCAAGAGCATCACTGTCGACGTTCTGCCTCTTTTCCTATGCTTTAAATGCAGTTCCCGTCTACCCCCTGAAATCGTTTTCCTGCAATTCTGCCCCACTTACAAGTCGTCTTCGCAGCCTTCCTTCAATATTTTTTTGGACGATAGCTGTCATTTATAACTCTGCATGTTTGTGAGTTACAGTGCCCCTGAGCTCCTTTCTTCAACTCGCTATCCTGTGAGCTGTCCGCAAACCCGCAGGATTATTTCAGGCACTAATCTGGTTCCAGCAAGGCATGCTGAGCCTGTGGTTAATTCCTCTTCCTGGTGGGAAATGAGCGTTAAATTTGCCTGTGCAGACACCTACAGCTAGTCTCTCATTGGTTCTCCCTATTCCTGTTCATCTTGCGCAGAAATTGCAAACTGTGCCAAACAGGAGGTTAAAGGCACTGACTCTCCAAGTGGGGAGAGTGTGAGTAAAGGGTCTGGAATGGTGAACACGAGTAAAAGGGAACGAAAACTGAGATGCATTTAAAACGTTTCCCGGTCACACGGTGCACCATACTGTGGGTTTCCCATGCATGTTTTAGCTGAAGGAAGAATCCCTTAAACCTGGAGAGTTGGGACCCATGGCACGGGTACCATGCAGTATGACTTCAAAGGGTCTGCATTTGCTCATCGAACCTCACCAATGCTATCAGCCCGAAGTGCCCAACCTTATGTCTCACTCAGCTCTGGGTGTAGATGTGGTAAATCCAGGTTGCATCACAAGCCCTGAATGAATTATTTAAGAATTGCTCTGTATTTCACTGTCCTTGAGTTTTGTTTTTGTAATTCATTTTGATAATGGGATTTATCGGATTTTCTCTGCTGCATTCATGCCGCTGTACACACGCTTCATTCTCTTACGGAGACATATAAATCCATGGGTTTGATGATTCTTACTAGTCAGATGTATTCCTAGGCGTTGAATATGGGGTGTTTAGTCCATTTCGTTGAGCAAGGGGTAGGTCTTGACTATTACATATTTGGCTTATGGAAAGGTATCTGTGCTAATTTCTATCTCTGGTTTTATGCAGCACCCCAACTCACCTTTCCCCTTAAGTAAGCATAAGTTGGTGTTCTAAATTTGAGACCCTGTTCTGTTTTGCAATTCAGGTCATGTGTAGCCAAGTTTACATTCCTTGTATTAGTGATATCTTATGATGTTTCATTTTCTGTGTGACTTATTTCACTTAGAATCATCGTACCTGAATCCACTCATTATGCCGCGACGGGCCTGATGACATAGATTTCATTGCTGAGTGATATTCCATTGTACGTACGTACCACAACTTCTTTATCCATTTTTCACATTCTGGGATATTTAACTTGTACAGTAGACGAGGTTCTTGTAAACAGAGCCGTCCGACACTTTGGGGTGGCTGTGTGTTTTTGATTTTAATTTCCCTAAGCTATAGGACCATAAGTGGAAATGCCGTAGGCTTCATTGCTTTGTTTTTTAGGTGTTCCAGGAAACACCATACACTTCTCCAGAGCGGCTCTTGGCAATTTACATCCCGCCCATCAGCATAACAAGGCTCCCTGTTCTCCATGGCCTGTGCTGCCTTTCTGGATTTTACACTTTTTTCAGATGGCCCTTTTGACCGGGGGGCAGTGAGACTTCATTGTAGTGCAGATTTCTTTAACATGCTTGCTTGGTTGGCCAAAAAGGGCGTATGCGTTTTTCCCTGAATATATTCAGGAAAAAACGCATACGGCCTTTTTGGCCAAGAGCATCATTGTCGACGTTCTGCCTCTTTTCCTATGCTTTAAATGCAATTCCCGTCTACCCCCTGAAATCGTTTTCCTGCAATTCTGCCCCACTTACAAGTCGTCTTCGCAGCCTTCCTTCAATATTTTTTTGGACGATAGCTGTCATTTATAACTCTGCATGTTTGTGAGTTACAGTGCCCCTGAGCTCCTTTCTTCAACTCGCTATCTTGTGAGCTGGCCGCAAACCCGCAGGATTACTTCAGGCCCTAATCTGGTTCCGGCATGGCATGCTGAGCCTGTGGTTAATTCCTCTTCCTGGTGGGAAATGAGCGTTAAATTTGCCCGTGCAGACACCTACAGCTAGTCTCTCATTGGTTCTCCCTATTCCTGTTCATGTTGCGCAGAAATTGCAAACTGTGCCAAACAGGAGGTTAAAGGCACTGACTCTCCATGTGGGGACAGTGTGAGTAAAGGGTCTGGAATGGTGAACCCGAGTAAAAGGGGACGAAAACTGAGATACATTTAAAACGTTTCCCGGTCACACGGTGCACCGTACTGTGGGTTTCCGATGCATGTTTTAGCTGAAGGAAGAATCCCTTAAACCTGGAGAGTTGGGACCCATGGCACGGGTACCATGCAGTATGACTTCAAAGGGTCTGCATTTGCTCATCGAACCTCACCAATGCTATCAGCCCGAAGTGCCCAACCTTATGTCTCACTCAGCTCTGGGTGTAGATGTGGTAAATCCAGGTTGCATCACAAGCCCTGAATGAATTATTTAAGAATTGCTCTCTATTTCACTGTCCTTGTGTTTTGTTTTTGTAATTCATTTTGATAATGGGATTTATCGGATTTTCTCTGCTGCATTCATGCAGCTGTACACATGCTTGATTCTCTTATGGAGACATATAAATCCATGGGTTTTAAGATTCTTACTTGTCAGGTATATTCCCAGGTGTTGAATATGTGGTGTCGAGTCCATTTCGTTGAGCAAGGAGTAGGTCTTTTCTATTATATATTTGGCTTATGGAACGGTATCTGTGCTAATTTCAATCTCTGGTTTTATGCAGCACCCCAACACACCTTTCCCCTTAAGCAAGCATAAGTTGATTTTCTAAATTTGAGACCCTGTTCTGTTTTGTAATTCAGTTCATGTGTAGCCAAGTTTACATTCCGTGTATTAGTGATATCTTATGATGTTTCTTTTTCTGTGTGACTTATTTCTCGTAGAATCGTCCTACCTGAATCCACTCATTATGCCGCTATGGGCCTGATGACGTAGATTTCATTGCTGTGTGATATTACATTGTACGTACGTACCACAACTTCTTTATCCATTTTTCGCTTTCTGGGATATTTAACTTGTACCATAGACGAGGTTCTTGTATACAGAGTCGTCTGAAATTTTGGGTTGGCTGTGTGTTTTTGATTTTACTTTCCCTAAGCTACAGGACCATAAGTGGAAGTGCCATAGGCTGCGTTGCTTTGTTTCCTATGTGTTTCAGGAAACGCCATACACTTCTCCAGTTTGGCTGTTGGCAATTTACGTCCCGCCCATCTGCATAACAAGGCTCCCTTTTCTCCATGGCCTGTCCTGCTTTTCTGCGTTTTATACTTTTTTCAGATCGCCCTTTTAACCAGGGGTCAATGAGACTTCATTGTAGTGCAGATTTCTTTACACGCTTGCTTGGTTGGCCAAAAAGTGCGTATGCGTTTATTCCTGAATATATTCAGGAAAAAACGCATACGCCCTTTTTGGCCAAGTGCATCATTTTCGACATTCTGCTATTTTCCTAAGCTTTAGGTGGATTTCCTGTCTACCCCCTGAAATCGTTTTCCTGCAATTCTGCCCCGCTTTCAAGTCCTCTTCGAAGACTTACTTCAGTACATTTTTGGACGATAGCTGTCATTCATAACTCTGCAGGTTTGTGAATTACAGTGCCCCTGAGCTCCTTTCTTCAACTCGCTTTCTTGTGAGCTGGCCACAAAACCGCAGGATTGCTTCAGGCCCTAATCTGTTTCAGGCAGGGCACGCTGAGCCTTTGGTTAATTCCTCATCCTGGTGGGAAATGAGCGTTCCATTTGCCCGTGCAGACACTTACAGCTAGTCTCTCATTGGTTCTCCCTATTCCTGTTCATCTTGCGCAGAAATTGCAAACTGTGCCAAAGAGGAGGTTAAAGGCACTGACTCTCCAAGTGGGGAGAGTGTTAGTAAAGCGTCTGGAATGGTGAACCCGAGTACCAGGGGACGAAAACTGAGATGCATTTCAAAACGTTTCCCAATCACACGGTGGACCTTACTCTGGGTTTGCCATGCATGGTTTAGTTGAAGGAAGAATCCCTTAAACCTGCAGAGTTGGGACCCATGGAATGGGTACCATACAGTATGACTTCAAAGGGTCTGCATTTGCTCACCGAACCTCACCAATGCTATGAGCCCGAAGTGTCCAGCCTTATGTCTCACCCAGGTCTGGTTGTAGATGTGGTAAATCCAGATTGCATCACAAGCCCTGAATGAATTATTTAAGAATTGCTCTCTATTTCACTGTCATTGTGTTTTTTTTTGAAATTTATTTTGATAATGGGATTTATCGGATTTTCACTGCTGCGTTTAGGCCGCTGTACACACGCTTGATTTCCTTATGGAGACATATAAATCCATGGGTTTTAAGATTCTTACTTCTCAGGTATATTCCAAGGCGTTGAATATGGGGTGTTGAGTCCATTTCGTTGAGCAAGGCGTAGGTCTTTTCTATTATATATTTGGCTTATGGAACGGTATCTGTGCTAATTTCAATCTCTGGTTTTATGCAGAACCCCAACACACCTTTCCCCATAAGCAAGCATAAGTTGGTTTTCTAAATTTGAGACCCTGTTCTGTTTTGTAATTCAGTTCATGTGTAGCCAAGTTTACATTCCGTGTATTAGTGATATCTTATGATGTTTGTTTTTCTGTGTGACTTATTTCTCGTAGAATCATCGTACCTGAATCCACTCATTATTCCGCTACGGGCCTGATGACGTAGATTTCATTGCTGAGTGATATTCCATTTACGTACGTACAACAACTTCTTTATTCATTTTTTGCTTTCTCGGATATTTAACTTGCATCGTAGACGAGGTTCTTGTAAACAGAGCCGTCCCAAAATTTGGGGTGGCTGTGTGTGTTTGATTTTAATTTCCCTAAGCTATACGACCATAAGTGGAAGTGCCATAGGCTGTGTTTCTTTGTTTCCTACGTGTTTCAGGAAACACCATACACTTCTCCAGAGTGGCTGTTGGCAATTTACATCCCGCCCATCAGCATAACAAGGCTCCCTGTTCTCCATGCCCTGTCCTGCCTTTCTGGATTTTACACATTTTTCAGATGGCCCTTTTCACCGGGGGGCAGTGAGACTTCATTGTAGTGCAGATTTCCTTTACACGCTTGCTTGGTTGGCCAAAAAGTGCGTATGCGTTTTTTCCTGAATATATTCAGGAAAAGAACGCATACGACCTTTTTGGCCAAGTGCATCATTGTCGACATTCTGCCTCTTTTCCTATGCTTTAAGTGCAATTCCAGTCTACCCCCTGAAATCGTTTTCCTGAAATTCTGCCCCGCTTTCAAGTCCTCTTCGAAGACTAACTTCAATATATTTTTGGACGATAGCTCTCATTCATAACTCTGCAGGTTTGTGAATTACAGTGCCCCTGAGCTCCTTTCTTCAACTCGCTTTCTTGTGAGCTGGCCGCAAAACCGCAGGATTTCTTCAGGCCCTAATCTTTTTCCAGCAGGCACGCTGAGCCTTTGGTTAATTCCTCTTCCTGGTGGGAAATGAGCGTTCCATTTGCCCGTGCAGACACCTACAGCTAGTCTCTCATTGGTTCTCCTTATTCCTGATCATCTTGCGCAGAAATTGCAAACTGTGCCAAACAGGAGGTTAAAGGCACTGAGTCTCCCAGTGGGGAGAGTGTTAGTAAGGCGTCAGGAACGGTGACCCCGAGTACCAGGGGACGAAAACTAAGATGCTTTTGAAAACGTTTCCCAATCACACGGTGGACCATACTCTGGGTTTCCCATGCATGTTTTAGCTGAAGGAAGAATCCCTTAAACCTGGAGAGTTGGGACCCATGGAATGGGTACCATGCAGTATGACTCCAAAGGGCCTGCGTTTGCTCACTGAACCTCACCAATGCTATCAGCCCGAAGTGTCCAGCCTTATGTCTCACCCAGCTCTGGGTGTAGATGTGGAAATCAAGGTTGCATCACAAGCCCTGAATGAATTATGTAAGAATTGCTCTCTATTTCACTGTCATTGTGTTTTGTTTTTGAAATTTATTTTGGTAATGGGATTTATCGGATTTTCACTGCTGCGTTTAGGCCGCTGTACACACGCTTGATTTCCTTATGGAGACATATAAATCCATGGGTTTTAAGATTCTTACTTGTCAGGTATATTCCCAGGCGTTGAATATGGGGTGTTGAGTCCATTTCGTTGAGCAAGGAGTAGGTCCTCTCTATTATATATTTGGCCTATGGAACGGTATCTGTGTTAATTTCAATCTCTGGTTGTATGCAGCACCCCAACTCACCTTTCCCCATAAGCAAGCATAAGTTGGTTTTCTAAATTTGAGACCCTGTTCTGTTTTGTAATTCAGTTCATGTGTAGCCAAGTTTACATTCCGTGTATTAGTGATACCTTATGATGTTTCTTTTTCTGTGTGACTTATTTCACTTAGAATCCTCCTACCTGAATCCACTCATTATGCCGCTATGGGCCTGATGACATAGATTTCATTGCTGAGTGATATTACATTGTACGTACGTACCACAACTTCTTTATCCATTTTTGCATTCTGGGATATTTAACTTGTACCGTAGACGAGGTTCTTGTAAACAGTGCCGTCCAAAACTTTGGGGTGGCTGTGTGTTTTTGATTTTAATTTCCCTAAGGTATAGGACCATAAGTGGTAGTGCCGTACGCACCGTTACTTTGTTTTTTAGGTGTTTCAGGAAACACCATACACTTCTCCAGAGTGGCAGTTGGCAATTTACATCCCGCCCATCAGCATAACAAGGCTCCATGTTCTCCATGGCCTGTGCTGACTTTTTGGATTTTACACTTTTTTCAGATGGCCCTTTTGACTGGGGGGCAGTGAGACTTCATTGTAGTGCAGATTTCTTTAACGTGCATGCTAGGTTGGCCAAAAAGTGCATATGCATTTTTTCCTGAATATATTCAGGAGAAACGCATATGCCCATTTTGGCCAAGTGCATCGTTGTCAAGGTTCTGCCTCTTTTCCTATGCTTTAAATGCAATTCCAGTCTACCCCCTGAAATCGTTTTCCTGCAATTCTGCCCCGCTTTCAAGTCCTGTTCCAAGACTTACTTCAATATATTTTTGGACGGTAGCTGTCATTTATAACTCTGCAGGTTTGTGAATTACAGTGTCCCTGAGCTCCTTTCTTCAACTCGCTTTCTTGTGAGCTGGCCGCAAACCCGCAGGATTGCTTCAGGCCCTAATCTGGTTCCGGCATGGCATGCTGAGCCTTTCGTTAATTCCTCTTCCTGGTGGGAAATGAGCGTTCCCTTTGCCCGTGCAGACACCTACAGCTAGTCTCTCATTGATTCTCCCTATTCCTGTTCATCTTGCGCAGAAATTGCAAACTGTGCCAAACAGGAGTTTAAAGGCACTGACTCTCCAAGTGGGGAGAGTGTTAGTAAAGGTTCTGGAATGGTGAATCCGAGTAAAAGGGGACGAAATCTGAGATGCATTTGAAAACGTTTCCCGGTCACACGGTGCACCATACTGTGGGTTTCCCATGCATGTTTTAGGTGAAGGAAGAATCCCTTAACCCTGGAGATTTGGGACCCATGGAAAGGGTACCATAGAGTATGACTTCAAACGGTCTGCATTTGCTCATCGAACCACACCAATGCTATCAGCCCGAAGTGCCCAACATTATGTCTCATTCAGCTCTGGGTGTAGATGTGCTAAATCCAGGTTGCATCACAAGCCGTGAATGAATTATTTAAGAATTGCTCTCTATTTCACTGTCCTAGTGTTTTGTTTTTGTAATTCATTTTGATAATGGGATTTATCAGATATTCTCTGCTGCATTCATGACACTGTACACACGCTTCATTCTCTTACGGAGACATATAAATCCATGGGTTTGAAGATTCTTACTAGTCAGGTGTATTCCTAGGCGTTGAATATGGGGTGTTTAGTCCATTTCGTTGAGCAAGGGGTAGGTCTTGACTATTACATATTTGGCTTATGGAAAGGTATCTGTGCTAATTTCTATCTCTGGTTTTATGCAGCACCCGAACTCACCTTTCCCCTTAAGCAAGCATAAGTTGGTTTTCTAAATTTGAGACCCTGTTCTGTTTTGTAATTCAGTTCATGTGTAGCCACGTTTACATTCAGTGTATTAGTGATATCTTATGATGTTTCATTTTCTGTGTGACTTATTTCACTTAGAATCATCGTACCTGAATCCACGCATTGTGCCGCGATGGGCCTGATGACTTAGATTTCATTGCTGAGTGATATTCCATTGTACGTACGTACCACAACTTCTTTATCCATTTTTCACATTCTGGGATATTTAACTTGTACCGTAGATGAGGTTCTTGTAAACAGAGCCGTCCGACACTTTGGGGTGGCTGTGTGTTTTTGATTTTAATTTCCCTAAGCTATAGGACCATAAGTGGAAGTGCCGTAGGCTCCGTTGCTTTGTTTTTATGGTGTTCCGGGAAACACCATACACTTCTCCAGTGTGGCTGTTGGCAATTTACATCCCGCCCATCAGCATAACAAGGCTCCCTGTTCTCCATGGCCTGTGCTGCCTTTCTGGATTTTACACTTTTTTCAGATGGCCCTTTTGACCGGGGGGCAGTGAGACTTCATTGTAGTGCAGATTTCTTTAACATGCTTGCTTGGTTGGCCAAAAAGGGCGTATGCGTTTTTTCCTGAATATATTCAGTAAAAAACGCATACGGCCTTTTTGGCCAAGAGCATCATTGTCGACGTTCTGCCTCTTTTCCTATGCTTTAAATGCAATTACCGTCTACCCCCTGAAATCGTTTTCCTGCAATTCTGCCCCACTTACAAGTCGTCTTCGCAGCCTTCCTTCAATATTTTTTTGGACGATAGCTGTCATTTATAACTCTGCATGTTTGTGAGTTACAGTGCCCCTGAGCTCCTTTCTTCAACTCGCTATCTTGTGAGCTGGCCGCAAACCCGCAGGATTACTTCAGGCCCTAATCTGGTTCCGGCATGGCATGCTGAGCCTGTGGTTAATTCCTCTTCCTGGTGGGAAATGAGCGTTAAATTTGCCCGTGCAGACACCTACAGCTAGTCTCTCATTGGTTCTCCCTATTCCTGTTCATCTTGCGCAGAAATTGCAAACTGTGCCAAACAGGAGGTTAAAGGCACTAACTCTCCATGTGGGGACAGTGTGAGTAAAGGGTCTGGAATGGTGAACCCGAGTAAAAGGGGACGAAAACTGAGATACATTTAAAACGTTTCCCGGTCACATGGTGCACCGTACTGTGGGTTTCCGATGCATGTTTTAGCTGAAGGAAGAATCCCTTAAACCTGGAGAGTTGGGACCCATGGCACGGGTACCATGCAGTATGACTTCAAAGGGTCTGCATTTGCTCATCGAACCTCACCAATGCTATCAGCCCGAAGTGCCCAACCTTATGTCTCACTCAGCTCTGGGTGTAGATGTGGTAATCCAGGTTGCATCACAAGCCCTGAATGAATTATTTAAGAATTGCTCTCTATTTCACTGTCCTTGTGTTTTGTTTTTGTAATTCATTTTGATAATGGGATTTATCGGATTTTCTCTGCTGCATTCATGCAGCTGTACACACGCTTGATTCTCTTATGGAGACATATAAATCCATGGGTTTTAAGATTCTTACTTGTCAGGTATATTCCCAGGTGTTGAATATGTGGTGTCGAGTCCATTTCGTTGAGCAAGGAATAGGTCTTTTCTATTATATATTTGGCTTATGGAACGGTATCTGTGCTAATTTCAATCTCTGGTTTTATGCAGCACCCCAACACACCTTTCCCCTTAAGCAAGCATAAGTTGATTTTCTAAATTTGAGACCCTGTTCTGTTTTGTAATTCAGTTCATGTGTAGCCAAGTTTACATTCCGTGTATTAGTGATATCTTATGATGTTTCTTTTTCTGTGTGACTTATTTCTCGTAGAATCGTCCTACCTGAATCCACTCATTATGCCGCTATGGGCCTGATGACGTAGATTTCATTGCTGTGTGATATTACATTGTACGTACGTACCACAACTTCTTTATCCATTTTTCGCTTTCTGGGATATTTAACTTGTACCATAGACGAGGTTCTTGTATACAGAGTCGTCTGAAATTTTGGGTTGGCTGTGTGTTTTTGATTTTACTTTCCCTAAGCTACAGGACCATAAGTGGAAGTGCCATAGGCTGCGTTGCTTTGTTTCCTATGTGTTTCAGGAAACGCCATACACTTCTCCAGTTTGGCTGTTGGCAATTTACGTCCCGCCCATCTGCATAACAAGGCTCCCTTTTCTCCATGGCCTGTCCTGCTTTTCTGATTTTTATACTTTTTTCAGATCGCCCTTTTGACCGGGGGTCAAGGAGACTTCATTGTAGTGCAGATTTCTTTACACGCTTGCTTGGTTGGCCAAAAAGGGCGTATGCGTTTATTCCTGAATATATTCAGGAAAAAACGCATACGCCCTTTTTGGCCAAGTGCATCATTTTCGACATTCTGCTATTTTCCTAAGCTTTAGGTGGATTTCCTGTCTACCCCCTGAAATCGTTTTCCTGCAATTCTGCCCCGCTTTCTAGTCCTCTTCGAAGACTTACTTCAGTACATTTTTGGACGATAGCTGTCATTCATAACTCTGCAGGTTTGTGAATTACAGTGCCCCTGAGCTCCTTTCTTCAACTCGCTTTCTTGTGAGCTGGCCACAAAACTGCAGGATTGCTTCAGGCCCTAATCTGTTTCAGGCAGGGCACGCTGAGCCTTTGGTTAATTCCTCTTCCTGGTGGGAAATGAGCGTTCCATTTGCCCGTGCAGACACTTACAGCTAGTCTCTCATTGGTTCTCCCTATTCCTGTTCATCTTGCGCAGAAATTGCAAACTGTGCCAAAGAGGAGGTTAAAGGCACTGACTCTCCAAGTGGGGAGAGTGTTAGTAAAGCGTCTGGAATGGTGAACCCGAGTACCAGGGGACGAAAACTGAGATGCATTTCAAAACGTTTCCCAATCACACGGTGGACCTTACTCTGGGTTTGCCATGCATGGTTTAGTTGAAGGAAGAATCCCTTAAACCTGCAGAGTTGGGACCCATGGAATGGGTACCATACAGTATGACTTCAAAGGGTCTGCATTTGCTCACCGAACCTCACCAATGCTATGAGCCCGAAGTGTCCAGCCTTATGTCTCACCCAGGTCTGGTTGTAGATGTGGTAAATCCAGATTGCATCACAAGCCCTGAATGAATTATTTAAGAATTGCTCTCTATTTCACTGTCATTGTGTTTTTTTTTGAAATTTATTTTGATAATGGGATTTATCGGATTTTCACTGCTGCGTTTAGGCCGCTGTACACACGCTTGATTTCCTTATGGAGACATATAAATCCATGGGTTTTAAGATTCTTACTTCTCAGGTATATTCCAAGGCGTTGAATATGGGGTGTTGAGTCCATTTCGTTGAGCAAGGCGTAGGTCTTTTCTATTATATATTTGGCTTATGGAACGGTATCTGTGCTAATTTCAATCTCTGGTTTTATGCAGAACCCCAACACACCTTTCCCCATAAGCAAGCATAAGTTGGTTTTCTAAATTTGAGACCCTGTTCTGTTTTGTAATTCAGTTCATGTGTAGCCAAGTTTACATTCCGTGTATTAGTGATATCTTATGATGTTTGTTTTTCTGTGTGACTTATTTCTCGTAGAATCATCGTACCTGAATCCACTCATTATTCCGCTACGGGCCTGATGACGTAGATTTCATTGCTGAGTGATATTCCATTGTACGCACGTACAACAACTTCTTTATTCATTTTTTGCTTTCTCGGATATTTAACTTGCATCGTAGACGAGGTTCTTGTAAACAGAGCCGTCCCAAAATTTGGGGTGGCTGTGTGTGTTTGATTTTAATTTCCCTAAGCTATACGACCATAAGTGGAAGTGCCATAGGCTGTGTTTCTTTGTTTCCTACGTGTTTCAGGAAACACCATACACTTCTCCAGAGTGGCTGTTGGCAATTTACATCCCGCCCATCAGCATAACAAGGCTCCCTGTTCTCCATGCCCTGTCCTGCCTTTCTGGATTTTACACATTTTTCAGATGGCCCTTTTCACCGGGGGGCAGTGAGACTTCATTGTAGTGCAGATTTCCTTTACACGCTTGCTTGGTTGGCCAAAAAGTGCGTATGCGTTTTTTCCTGAATATATTCAGGAAAAGAACGCATACGACCTTTTTGGCCAAGTGCATCATTGTCGACATTCTGCCTCTTTTCCTATGCTTTAAGTGCAATTCCAGTCTACCCCCTGAAATCGTTTTCCTGAAATTCTGCCCCGCTTTCAAGTCCTCTTCGACGACTAACTTCAATATATTTTTGGACGATAGCTCTCATTCATAACTCTGCAGGTTTGTGAATTACAGTGCCCCTGAGCTCCTTTCTTCAACTCGCTTTCTTGTGAGCTGGCCGCAAAACCGCAGGATTGCTTCAGGCCCTAATCTTTTTCCAGCAGGCACGCTGAGCCTTTGGTTAATTCCTCTTCCTGGTGGGAAATGAGCGTTCCATTTGCCCGTGCAGACACCTACAGCTAGTCTCTCATTGGTTCTCCTTATTCCTGATCATCTTGCGCAGAAATTGCAAACTGTGCCAAACAGGAGGTTAAAGGCACTGAGTCTCCAAGTGGGGAGAGTGTTAGTAAGGCGTCAGGAACGGTGACCCCGAGTACCAGGGGACGAAAACTAAGATGCTTTTGAAAACGTTTCCCAATCACACGGTGGACCATACTCTGGGTTTCCCATGCATGTTTTAGCTGAAGGAAGAATCCCTTAAACCTGGAGAGTTGGGACCCATGGAATGGGTACCATGCAGTATGACTCCAAAGGGCCTGCGTTTGCTCACTGAACCTCACCAATGCTATCAGCCCGAAGTGTCCAGCCTTATGTCTCACCCAGCTCTGGGTGTAGATGTGGAAATCAAGGTTGCATCACAAGCCCTGAATGAATTATGTAAGAATTGCTCTCTATTTCACTGTCATTGTGTTTTGTTTTTGAAATTTATTTTGGTAATGGGATTTATCGGATTTTCACTGCTGCGTTTAGGCCGCTGTACACACGCTTGATTTCCTTATGGAGACATATAAATCCATGGGTTTTAAGATTCTTACTTGTCAGGTATATTCCCAGGCGTTGAATATGGGGTGTTGAGTCCATTTCGTTGAGCAAGGAGTAGGTCTTCTCTATTATATATTTGGCCTATGGAACGGTATCTGTGTTAATTTCAATCTCTGGTTTTATGCAGCACCCCAACTCACCTTTCCCCATAAGCAAGCATAAGTTGGTTTTCTAAATTTGAGACCCTGTTCTGTTTTGTAATTCAGTTCATGTGTAGCCAAGTTTACATTCCGTGTATTAGTGATATCTTATGATGTTTCTTTTTCTGTGTGACTTATTTCTCGTAGAATCGTCCTACCTGAATCCACTCATTATGCCGCTATGGGCCTGATGACGTAGATTTCATTGCTGTGTGATATTACATTGTACGTACGTACCACAACTTCTTTATCCATTTTTCGCTTTCTGGGATATTTAACTTGTACCATAGACGAGGTTCTTGTATACAGAGTCGTCTGAAATTTTGGGTTGGCTGTGTGTTTTTGATTTTACTTTCCCTAAGCTACAGGACCATAAGTGGAAGTGCCATAGGCTGCGTTGCTTTGTTTCCTATGTGTTTCAGGAAACGCCATACACTTCTCCAGTTTGGCTGTTGGCAATTTACGTCCCGCCCATCTGCATAACAAGGCTCCCTTTTCTCCATGGCCTGTCCTGCTTTTCTGATTTTTATACTTTTTTCAGATCGCCCTTTTGACCGGGGGTCAAGGAGACTTCATTGTAGTGCAGATTTCTTTACACGCTTGCTTGGTTGGCCAAAAAGTGCGTATGCGTTTATTCCTGAATATATTCAGGAAAAAACGCATACGCCCTTTTTGGCCAAGTGCATCATTTTCGACATTCTGCTATTTTCCTAAGCTTTAGGTGGATTTCCTGTCTACCCCCTGAAATCGTTTTCCTGCAATTCTGCCCCGCTTTCAAGTCCTCTTCGAAGACTTACTTCAGTACATTTTTGGACGATAGCTGTCATTCATAACTCTGCAGGTTTGTGAATTACAGTGCCCCTGAGCTCCTTTCTTCAACTCGCTTTCTTGTGAGCTGGCCACAAAACTGCAGGATTGCTTCAGGCCCTAATCTGTTTCAGGCAGGGCACGCTGAGCCTTTGGTTAATTCCTCTTCCTGGTGGGAAATGAGCGTTCCATTTGCCCGTGCAGACACTTACAGCTAGTCTCTCATTGGTTCTCCCTATTCCTGTTCATCTTGCGCAGAAATTGCAAACTGTGCCAAAGAGGAGGTTAAAGGCACTGACTCTCCAAGTGGGGAGAGTGTTAGTAAAGCGTCTGGAATGGTGAACCCGAGTACCAGGGGACGAAAACTGAGATGCATTTCAAAACGTTTCCCAATCACACGGTGGACCTTACTCTGGGTTTGCCATGCATGGTTTAGTTGAAGGAAGAATCCCTTAAACCTGCAGAGTTGGGACCCATGGAATGGGTACCATACAGTATGACTTCAAAGGGTCTGCATTTGCTCACCGAACCTCACCAATGCTATGAGCCCGAAGTGTCCAGCCTTATGTCTCACCCAGGTCTGGTTGTAGATGTGGTAAATCCAGATTGCATCACAAGCCCTGAATGAATTATTTAAGAATTGCTCTCTATTTCACTGTCATTGTGTTTTTTTTTGAAATTTATTTTGATAATGGGATTTATCGGATTTTCACTGCTGCGTTTAGGCCGCTGTACACACGCTTGATTTCCTTATGGAGACATATAAATCCATGGGTTTTAAGATTCTTACTTCTCAGGTATATTCCAAGGCGTTGAATATGGGGTGTTGAGTCCATTTCGTTGAGCAAGGCGTAGGTCTTTTCTATTATATATTTGGCTTATGGAACGGTATCTGTGCTAATTTCAATCTCTGGTTTTATGCAGAACCCCAACACACCTTTCCCCATAAGCAAGCATAAGTTGGTTTTCTAAATTTGAGACCCTGTTCTGTTTTGTAATTCAGTTCATGTGTAGCCAAGTTTACATTCCGTGTATTAGTGATATCTTATGATGTTTGTTTTTCTGTGTGACTTATTTCTCGTAGAATCATCGTACCTGAATCCACTCATTATTCCGCTACGGGCCTGATGACGTAGATTTCATTGCTGAGTGATATTCCATTTACGTACGTACAACAACTTCTTTATTCATTTTTTGCTTTCTCGGATATTTAACTTGCATCGTAGACGAGGTTCTTGTAAACAGAGCCGTCCCAAAATTTGGGGTGGCTGTGTGTGTTTGATTTTAATTTCCCTAAGCTATACGACCATAAGTGGAAGTGCCATAGGCTGTGTTTCTTTGTTTCCTACGTGTTTCAGGAAACACCATACACTTCTCCAGAGTGGCTGTTGGCAATTTACATCCCGCCCATCAGCATAACAAGGCTCCCTGTTCTCCATGCCCTGTCCTGCCTTTCTGGATTTTACACATTTTTCAGATGGCCCTTTTCACCGGGGGGCAGTGAGACTTCATTGTAGTGCAGATTTCCTTTACACGCTTGCTTGGTTGGCCAAAAAGTGCGTATGCGTTTTTTCCTGAATATATTCAGGAAAAGAACGCATACGACCTTTTTGGCCAAGTGCATCATTGTCGACATTCTGCCTCTTTTCCTATGCTTTAAGTGCAATTCCAGTCTACCCCCTGAAATCGTTTTCCTGAAATTCTGCCCCGCTTTCAAGTCCTCTTCGAAGACTAACTTCAATATATTTTTGGACGATAGCTCTCATTCATAACTCTGCAGGTTTGTGAATTACAGTGCCCCTGAGCTCCTTTCTTCAACTCGCTTTCTTGTGAGCTGGCCGCAAAACCGCAGGATTGCTTCAGGCCCTAATCTTTTTCCAGCAGGCACGCTGAGCCTTTGGTTAATTCCTCTTCCTGGTGGGAAATGAGCGTTCCATTTGCCCGTGCAGACACCTACAGCTAGTCTCTCATTGGTTCTCCTTATTCCTGATCATCTTGCGCAGAAATTGCAAACTGTGCCAAACAGGAGGTTAAAGGCACTGAGTCTCCCAGTGGGGAGAGTGTTAGTAAGGCGTCAGGAACGGTGACCCCGAGTACCAGGGGACGAAAACTAAGATGCTTTTGAAAACGTTTCCCAATCACACGGTGGACCATACTCTGGGTTTCCCATGCATGTTTTAGCTGAAGGAAGAATCCCTTAAACCTGGAGAGTTGGGACCCATGGAATGGGTACCATGCAGTATGACTCCAAAGGGCCTGCGTTTGCTCACTGAACCTCACCAATGCTATCAGCCCGAAGTGTCCAGCCTTATGTCTCACCCAGCTCTGGGTGTAGATGTGGAAATCAAGGTTGCATCACAAGCCCTGAATGAATTATGTAAGAATTGCTCTCTATTTCACTGTCATTGTGTTTTGTTTTTGAAATTTATTTTGGTAATGGGATTTATCGGATTTTCACTGCTGCGTTTAGGCCGCTGTACACACGCTTGATTTCCTTATGGAGACATATAAATCCATGGGTTTTAAGATTCTTACTTGTCAGGTATATTCCCAGGCGTTGAATATGGGGTGTTGAGTCCATTTCGTTGAGCAAGGAGTAGGTCTTCTCTATTATATATTTGGCCTATGGAACGGTATCTGTGTTAATTTCAATCTCTGGTTTTATGCAGCACCCCAACTCACCTTTCCCCATAAGCAAGCATAAGTTGGTTTTCTAAATTTGAGACCCTGTTCTGTTTTGTAATTCAGTTCATGTGTAGCCAAGTTTACATTCCGTGTATTAGTGATACCTTATGATGTTTCTTTTTCTGTGTGACTTATTTCACTTAGAATCCTCCTACCTGAATCCACTCATTATGCCGCTATGGGCCTGATGACATAGATTTCATTGCTGAGTGATATTACATTGTACGTACGTACCACAACTTCTTTATCCATTTTTGCATTCTGGGATATTTAACTTGTACCGTAGACGAGGTTCTTGTAAACAGTGCCGTCCAAAACTTTGGGGTGGCTGTGTGTTTTTGATTTTAATTTCCCTAAGGTATAGGACCATAAGTGGTAGTGCCGTACGCACCGTTACTTTGTTTTTTAGGTGTTTCAGGAAACACCATACACTTCTCCAGAGCGGCTGTTGGCAATTTACATCCCGCCCATCAGCATAACAAGGCTCCATGTTCTCCATGGCCTGTGCTGACTTTTTGGATTTTACACTTTTTTCAGATGGCCCTTTTGACTGGGGGGCAGTGAGACTTCATTGTAGTGCAGATTTCTTTAACGTGCATGCTAGGTTGGCCAAAAAGTGCATATGCATTTTTTCCTGAATATATTCAGGAGAAACGCATATGCCCATTTTGGCCAAGTGCATCGTTGTCAAGGTTCTGCCTCTTTTCCTATGCTTTAAATGCAATTCCAGTCTACCCCCTGAAATCGTTTTCCTGCAATTCTGCCCCGCTTTCAAGTCCTGTTCCAAGACTTACTTCAATATATTTTTGGACGGTAGCTGTCATTTATAACTCTGCAGGTTTGTGAATTACAGTGTCCCTGAGCTCCTTTCTTCAACTCGCTTTCTTGTGAGCTGGCCGCAAACCCGCAGGATTGCTTCAGGCCCTAATCTGGTTCCGGCATGGCATGCTGAGCCTTTCGTTAATTCCTCTTCCTGGTGGGAAATGAGCGTTCCCTTTGCCCGTGCAGACACCTACAGCTAGTCTCTCATTGGTTCTCCCTATTCCTGTTCATCTTGCGCAGAAATTGCAAACTGTGCCAAACAGGAGTTTAAAGGCACTGACTCTCCAAGTGGGGAGAGTGTTAGTAAAGGTTCTGGAATGGTGAACCCGAGTAAAAGGGGACGAAATCTGAGATGCATTTGAAAACGTTTCCCGGTCACACGGTGCACCATACTGTGGGTTTCCCATGCATGATTAAGCTGAAGGAAGAATCCCTTAACCCTGGAGATTTGGGACCCATGGAAAGGGTACCATAGAGTATGACTTCAAACGGTCTGCATTTGCTCATCGAACCACACCAATGCTATCAGCCCGAAGTGCCCAACATTATGTCTCATTCAGCTCTGGGTGTAGATGTGGTAAATCCAGGTTGCATCACAAGCCGTGAATGAATTATTTAAGAATTGCTCTCTATTTCACTGTCCTAGTGTTTTGTTTTTGTAATTCATTTTGATAATGGGATTTATCAGATATTCTCTGCTGCATTCATGACACTGTACACACGCTTCATTCTCTTACGGAGACATATAAATCCATGGGTTTGAAGATTCTTACTAGTCAGGTGTATTCCTAGGCGTTGAATATGGGGTGTTTAGTCCATTTCGTTGAGCAAGGGGTAGGTCTTGACTATTACATATTTGGCTTATGGAAAGGTATCTGTGCTAATTTCTATCTCTGGTTTTATGCAGCACCCGAACTCACCTTTCCCCTTAAGCAAGCATAAGTTGGTTTTCTAAATTTGAGACCCTGTTCTGTTTTGTAATTCAGTTCATGTGTAGCCACGTTTACATTCAGTGTATTAGTGATATCTTATGATGTTTCATTTTCTGTGTGACTTATTTCACTTAGAATCATCGTACCTGAATCCATGCATTGTGCTGCGACGGGCCTGATGACTTAGATTTCATTGCTGAGTGATATTCCATTGTACGTACGTACCACAACTTCTTTATCCATTTTTCACATTCTGGGATATTTAACTTGTACCGTAGATGAGGTTCTTGTAAACAGAGCCGTCCGACACTTTGGGGTGGCTGTGTGTTTTTGATTTTAATTTCCCTAAGCTATAGGACCATAAGTGGAAGTGCCGTAGGCTCCGTTGCTTTGTTTTTATGGTGTTCCGGGAAACACCATACACTTCTCCAGTGTGGCTGTTGGCAATTTACATCCCGCCCATCAGAATAACAAGGCTCCCTGTTCTCCATGACCTGTGCTGCCTTTCTGGATTTTACACTTTTTACAGATGGCCCTTTTCACCTGGGGGAAGTGAGACTTCATTGTAGTGCAGATTTCTTTAACATGCTTGCTTGGTTGGCCAAAAAGGGCGTATGCGTTTTTTCCTGAATATATTCAGGAAAAAACGCATACGCCCTTTTTGGCCAAGAGCATCACTGTCGACGTTCTGCCTCTTTTCCTATGCTTTAAATGCAGTTCCCGTCTACCCCCTGAAATCGTTTTCCTGCAATTCTGCCCCACTTACAAGTCATCTTCGCAGCCTTCCTTCAATATTTTTTTGGACGATAGCTGTCATTTATAACTCTGCATGTTTGTGAGTTACAGTGCCCCTGAGCTCCTTTCTTCAACTCGCTATCTTGTGAGCTGGCCGCAAACCCGCAGGATTACTTCAGGCCCTAATCTGGTTCCGGCATGGCATGCTGAGCCTGTGGTTAATTCCTCTTCCTGGTGGGAAATGAGCGTTAATTTTGCCCGTGCAGACACCTACAGCTAGTCTCTCATTGGTTCTCCCTATTCCTGTTCATGTTGCGCAGAAATTGCAAACTGTGCCAAACAGGAGGTTAAAGGCACTGACTCTCCATGTGGGGATAGTGTGAGTAAAGGGTCTGGAATGGTGAACCCGAGTAAAAGGGGACGAAAACTGAGATACATTTAAAACGTTTCCCGGTCACACGGTGCACCGTACTGTGGGTTTCCGATGCATGTTTTAGCTGAAGGAAGAATCCCTTAAACCTGGAGAGTTGGGACCCATGGCACGGGTACCATGCCGTATGACTTCAAAGGGTCTGCATTTGCTCATCGAACCTCACCAATGCTATCAGCCCGAAGTGCCCAACCTTATGTCTCACTCAGCTCTGGGTGTAGATGTGGTAAATCCAGGTTGCATCACAAGCCCTGAATGAATTATTTAAGAATTGCTCTGTATTTCACTGTCCTTGAGTTTTGTTTTTGTAATTCATTTTGATAATGGGATTTATCGGATTTTCTCTGCTGCATTCAGGCCACTGTACACACGCTTCATTCTCTTACGGAGACATATAAATCCATGGGTTTGATGATTCTTACTAGTCAGATGTATTCCTAGGCGTTGAATATGGGGTGTTTAGTCCATTTCGTTGAGCAAGGGGTAGGTCTTGACTATTACATATTTGGCTTATGGAAAGGTATCTGTGCTAATTTCTATCTCTGCTTTTATGCAGCACCCCAACTCACCTTTCCCCTTAAGTAATCATAAGTTGGTGTTTTAAATTTGAGACCCTGTTCTGTTTTGCAATTCAGGTCATGTGTAGCCAAGTTTACATTCCTTGTATTAGTGATATCTTATGATGTTTCATTTTCTGTGTGACTTATTTCACTTAGAATCATCGTACCTGAATCCACTCATTATGCCACGACGGGCCTGATGACATAGATTTCATTGCTGAGTGATATTCCATTGTACGTACGTACCACAACTTCTTTATCCATTTTTCACATTCTGGGATATTTAACTTGTACAGTAGACGAGGTTCTTGTAAACAGAGCCGTCCGACACTTTGGGGTGGCTGTGTGTTTTTGATTTTAATTTCCCTAAGCTATAGGACCATAAGTGGAAATGCCGTAGGCTTCGTTGCTTTGTTTTTTAGGTGTTCCAGGAAACACCATACACTTCTCCAGAGCGGCTCTTGGCAATTTACATCCCGCCCATCAGCATAACAAGGCTCCCTGTTCTCCATGGCCTGTGCTGCCTTTCTGGATTTTACACTTTTTTCAGATGGCCCTTTTGACCGGGGGGCAGTGAGACTTCATTGTAGTGCAGATTTCTTTAACATGCTTGCTTGGTTGGCCAAAAAGGGCGTATGCGTTTTTTCCTGAATATATTCAGGAAAAAACGCATACGGCCTTTTTGGCCAAGAGCATCATTGTCGACGTTCTGCCTCTTTTCCTATGCTTTAAATGCAATTCCCGTCTACCCCCTGAAATCGTTTTCCTGCAATTCTGCCCCACTTACAAGTCGTCTTCGCAGCCTTCCTTCAATATTTTTTTGGACGATAGCTGTCATTTATAACTCTGCATGTTTGTGAGTTACAGTGCCCCTGAGCTCCTTTCTTCAACTCGCTATCTTGTGAGCTGGCCGCAAACCCGCAGGATTACTTCAGGCCCTAATCTGGTTCCGGCATGGCATGCTGAGCCTGTGGTTAATTCCTCTTCCTGGTGGGAAATGAGCGTTAAATTTGCCCGTGCAGACACCTACAGCTAGTCTCTCATTGGTTCTCCCTATTCCTGTTCATGTTGCACAGAAATTGCAAACTGTGCCAAACAGGAGGTTAAAGGCACTGACTCTCCATGTGGGGACAGTGTGAGTAAAGGGTCTGGAATGGTGAACCCGAGTAAAAGGGGACGAAAACTGAGATACATTTAAAACGTTTCCCGGTCACACGGTGCACCGTACTGTGGGTTTCCGATGCATGTTTTAGCTGAAGGAAGAATCCCTTAAACCTGGAGAGTTGGGACCCATGGCACGGGTACCATGCAGTATGACTTCAAAGGGTCTGCATTTGCTCATCGAACCTCACCAATGCTATCAGCCCGAAGTGCCCAACCTTATGTCTCACTCAGCTCTGGGTGTAGATGTGGTAAATCCAGGTTGCATCACAAGCCCTGAATGAATTATTTAAGAATTGCTCTCTATTTCACTGTCCTTGTGTTTTGTTTTTGTAATTCATTTTGATAATGGGATTTATCGGATTTTCTCTGCTGCATTCATGCAGCTGTACACACGCTTGATTCTCTTATGGAGACATATAAATCCATGGGTTTTAAGATTCTTACTTGTCAGGTATATTCCCAGGTGTTGAATATGTGGTGTCGAGTCCATTTCGTTGAGCAAGGAGTAGGTCTTTTCTATTATATATTTGGCTTATGGAACGGTATCTGTGCTAATTTCAATCTCTGGTTTTATGCAGCACCCCAACACACCTTTCCCCTTAAGCAAGCATAAGTTGATTTTCTAAATTTGAGACCCTGTTCTGTTTTGTAATTCAGTTCATGTGTAGCCAAGTTTACATTCCGTGTATTAGTGATATCTTATGATGTTTCTTTTTCTGTGTGACTTATTTCTCGTAGAATCGTCCTACCTGAATCCACTCATTATGCCGCTATGGGCCTGATGACGTAGATTTCATTGCTGTGTGATATTACATTGTACGTACGTACCACAACTTCTTTATCCATTTTTCGCTTTCTGGGATATTTAACTTGTACCATAGACGAGGTTCTTGTATACAGAGTCGTCTGAAATTTTGGGTTGGCTGTGTGTTTTTGATTTTACTTTCCCTAAGCTACAGGACCATAAGTGGAAGTGCCATAGGCTGCGTTGCTTTGTTTCCTATGTGTTTCAGGAAACGCCATACACTTCTCCAGTTTGGCTGTTGGCAATTTACGTCCCGCCCATCTGCATAACAAGGCTCCCTTTTCTCCATGGCCTGTCCTGCTTTTCTGCGTTTTATACTTTTCTCAGATCGCCCTTTTAACCAGGGGTCAATGAGACTTCATTGTAGTGCAGATTTCTTTACACGCTTGCTTGGTTGGCCAAAAAGTGCGTATGCGTTTATTCCTGAATATATTCAGGAAAAAACGCATACGCCCTTTTTGGCCAAGTGCATCATTTTCGACATTCTGCTATTTTCCTAAGCTTTAGGTGGATTTCCTGTCTACCCCCTGAAATCGTTTTCCTGCAATTCTGCCCCGCTTTCAAGTCCTCTTCGAAGACTTACTTCAGTACATTTTTGGACGATAGCTGTCATTCATAACTCTGCAGGTTTGTGAATTACAGTGCCCCTGAGCTCCTTTCTTCAACTCGCTTTCTTGTGAGCTGGCCACAAAACCGCAGGATTGCTTCAGGCCCTAATCTGTTTCAGGCAGGGCACGCTGAGCCTTTGGTTAATTCCTCATCCTGGTGGGAAATGAGCGTTCCATTTGCCCGTGCAGACACTTACAGCTAGTCTCTCATTGGTTCTCCCTATTCCTGTTCATCTTGCGCAGAAATTGCAAACTGTGCCAAAGAGGAGGTTAAAGGCACTGACTCTCCAAGTGGGGAGAGTGTTAGTAAAGCGTCTGGAATGGTGAACCCGAGTACCAGGGGACGAAAACTGAGATGCATTTCAAAACGTTTCCCAATCACACGGTGGACCTTACTCTGGGTTTGCCATGCATGGTTTAGTTGAAGGAAGAATCCCTTAAACCTGCAGAGTTGGGACCCATGGAATGGGTACCATACAGTATGACTTCAAAGGGTCTGCATTTGCTCACCGAACCTCACCAATGCTATGAGCCCGAAGTGTCCAGCCTTATGTCTCACCCAGGTCTGGTTGTAGATGTGGTAAATCCAGATTGCATCACAAGCCCTGAATGAATTATTTAAGAATTGCTCTCTATTTCACTGTCATTGTGTTTTTTTTTGAAATTTATTTTGATAATGGGATTTATCGGATTTTCACTGCTGCGTTTAGGCCGCTGTACACACGCTTGATTTCCTTATGGAGACATATAAATCCATGGGTTTTAAGATTCTTACTTCTCAGGTATATTCCAAGGCGTTGAATATGGGGTGTTGAGTCCATTTCGTTGAGCAAGGCGTAGGTCTTTTCTATTATATATTTGGCTTATGGAACGGTATCTGTGCTAATTTCAATCTCTGGTTTTATGCAGAACCCCAACACACCTTTCCCCATAAGCAAGCATAAGTTGGTTTTCTAAATTTGAGACCCTGTTCTGTTTTGTAATTCAGTTCATGTGTAGCCAAGTTTACATTCCGTGTATTAGTGATATCTTATGATGTTTGTTTTTCTGTGTGACTTATTTCTCGTAGAATCATCGTACCTGAATCCACTCATTATTCCGCTACGGGCCTGATGACGTAGATTTCATTGCTGAGTGATATTCCATTTACGTACGTACAACAACTTCTTTATTCATTTTTTGCTTTCTCGGATATTTAACTTGCATCGTAGACGAGGTTCTTGTAAACAGAGCCGTCCCAAAATTTGGGGTGGCTGTGTGTGTTTGATTTTAATTTCCCTAAGCTATACGACCATAAGTGGAAGTGCCATAGGCTGTGTTTCTTTGTTTCCTACGTGTTTCAGGAAACACCATACACTTCTCCAGAGTGGCTGTTGGCAATTTACATCCCGCCCATCAGCATAACAAGGCTCCCTGTTCTCCATGCCCTGTCCTGCCTTTCTGGATTTTACACATTTTTCAGATGGCCCTTTTCACCGGGGGGCAGTGAGACTTCATTGTAGTGCAGATTTCCTTTACACGCTTGCTTGGTTGGCCAAAAAGTGCGTATGCGTTTTTTCCTGAATATATTCAGGAAAAGAACGCATACGACCTTTTTGGCCAAGTGCATCATTGTCGACATTCTGCCTCTTTTCCTATGCTTTAAGTGCAATTCCAGTCTACCCCCTGAAATCGTTTTCCTGAAATTCTGCCCCGCTTTCAAGTCCTCTTCGAAGACTAACTTCAATATATTTTTGGACGATAGCTCTCATTCATAACTCTGCAGGTTTGTGAATTACAGTGCCCCTGAGCTCCTTTCTTCAACTCGCTTTCTTGTGAGCTGGCCGCAAAACCGCAGGATTGCTTCAGGCCCTAATCTTTTTCCAGCAGGCACGCTGAGCCTTTGGTTAATTCCTCTTCCTGGTGGGAAATGAGCGTTCCATTTGCCCGTGCAGACACCTACAGCTAGTCTCTCATTGGTTCTCCTTATTCCTGATCATCTTGCGCAGAAATTGCAAACTGTGCCAAACAGGAGGTTAAAGGCACTGAGTCTCCCAGTGGGGAGAGTGTTAGTAAGGCGTCAGGAACGGTGACCCCGAGTACCAGGGGACGAAAACTAAGATGCTTTTGAAAACGTTTCCCAATCACACGGTGGACCATACTCTGGGTTTCCCATGCATGTTTTAGCTGAAGGAAGAATCCCTTAAACCTGGAGAGTTGGGACCCATGGAATGGGTACCATGCAGTATGACTCCAAAGGGCCTGCGTTTGCTCACTGAACCTCACCAATGCTATCAGCCCGAAGTGTCCAGCCTTATGTCTCACCCAGCTCTGGGTGTAGATGTGGAAATCAAGGTTGCATCACAAGCCCTGAATGAATTATGTAAGAATTGCTCTCTATTTCACTGTCATTGTGTTTTGTTTTTGAAATTTATTTTGGTAATGGGATTTATCGGATTTTCACTGCTGCGTTTAGGCCGCTGTACACACGCTTGATTTCCTTATGGAGACATATAAATCCATGGGTTTTAAGATTCTTACTTGTCAGGTATATTCCCAGGCGTTGAATATGGGGTGTTGAGTCCATTTCATTGAGCAAGGAGTAGGTCCTCTCTATTATATATTTGGCCTATGGAACGGTATCTGTGTTAATTTCAATCTCTGGTTGTATGCAGCACCCCAACTCACCTTTCCCCATAAGCAAGCATAAGTTGGTTTTCTAAATTTGAGACCCTGTTCTGTTTTGTAATTCAGTTCATGTGTAGCCAAGTTTACATTCCGTGTATTAGTGATACCTTATGATGTTTCTTTTTCTGTGTGACTTATTTCACTTAGAATCCTCCTACCTGAATCCACTCATTATGCCGCTATGGGCCTGATGACATAGATTTCATTGCTGAGTGATATTACATTGTACGTACGTACCACAACTTCTTTATCCATTTTTGCATTCTGGGATATTTAACTTGTACCGTAGACGAGGTTCTTGTAAACAGTGCCGTCCAAAACTTTGGGGTGGCTGTGTGTTTTTGATTTTAATTTCCCTAAGGTATAGGACCATAAGTGGTAGTGCCGTACGCACCGTTACTTTGTTTTTTAGGTGTTTCAGGAAACACCATACACTTCTCCAGAGCGGCTGTTGGCAATTTACATCCCGCCCATCAGCATAACAAGGCTCCATGTTCTCCATGGCCTGTGCTGACTTTTTGGATTTTACACTTTTTTCAGATGGCCCTTTTGACTGGGGGGCAGTGAGACTTCATTGTAGTGCAGATTTCTTTAACGTGCATGCTAGGTTGGCCAAAAAGTGCATATGCATTTTTTCCTGAATATATTCAGGAGAAACGCATATGCCCATTTTGGCCAAGTGCATCGTTGTCAAGGTTCTGCCTCTTTTCCTATGCTTTAAATGCAATTCCAGTCTACCCCCTGAAATCGTTTTCCTGCAATTCTGCCCCGCTTTCAAGTCCTGTTCCAAGACTTACTTCAATATATTTTTGGACGGTAGCTGTCATTTATAACTCTGCAGGTTTGTGAATTACAGTGTCCCTGAGCTCCTTTCTTCAACTCGCTTTCTTGTGAGCTGGCCGCAAACCCGCAGGATTGCTTCAGGCCCTAATCTGGTTCCGGCATGGCATGCTGAGCCTTTCGTTAATTCCTCTTCCTGGTGGGAAATGAGTGTTCACTTTGCCCGTGCAGACACCTACAGCTAGTCTCTCATTGGTTCTCCCTATTCCTGTTCATCTTGCGCAGAAATTGCAAACTGTGCCAAACAGGAGTTTAAAGGCACTGACTCTCCAAGTGGGGAGAGTGTTAGTAAAGGTTCTGGAATGGTGAACCCGAGTAAAAGGGGACGAAATCTGAGATGCATTTGAAAACGTTTCCCGGTCACACGGTGCACCATACTGTGGGTTTCCCATGCATGATTAAGCTGAAGGAAGAATCCCTTAACCCTGGAGATTTGGGACCCATGGAAAGGGTACCATAGAGTATGACTTCAAACGGTCTGCATTTGCTCATCGAACCACACCAATGCTATCAGCCCGAAGTGCCCAACATTATGTCTCATTCAGCTCTGGGTGTAGATGTGGTAAATCCAGGTTGCATCACAAGCCGTGAATGAATTATTTAAGAATTGCTCTCTATTTCACTGTCCTAGTGTTTTGTTTTTGTAATTCATTTTGATAATGGGATTTATCAGATATTCTCTGCTGCATTCATGACACTGTACACACGCTTCATTCTCTTACGGAGACATATAAATCCATGGGTTTGAAGATTCTTACTAGTCAGGTGTATTCCTAGGCGTTGAATATGGGGTGTTTAGTCCATTTCGTTGAGCAAGGGGTAGGTCTTGACTATTACATATTTGGCTTATGGAAAGGTATCTGTGCTAATTTCTATCTCTGGTTTTATGCAGCACCCGAACTCACCTTTCCCCTTAAGCAAGCATAAGTTGGTTTTCTAAATTTGAGACCCTGTTCTGTTTTGTAATTCAGTTCATGTGTAGCCACGTTTACATTCAGTGTATTAGTGATATCTTATGATGTTTCATTTTCTGTGTGACTTATTTCACTTAGAATCATCGTACCTGAATCCATGCATTGTGCCGCGACGGGCCTGATGACTTAGATTTCATTGCTGAGTGATATTCCATTGTACGTACGTACCACAACTTCTTTATCCATTTTTCACATTCTGGGATATTTAACTTGTACCGTAGATGAGGTTCTTGTAAACAGAGCCGTCCGACACTTTGGGGTGGCTGTGTGTTTTTGATTTTAATTTCCCTAAGCTATAGGACCATAAGTGGAAGTGCCGTAGGCTCCGTTGCTTTGTTTTTATGGTGTTCCGGGAAACACCATACACTTCTCCAGTGTGGCTGTTGGCAATTTACATCCCGCCCATCAGCATAACAAGGCTCCCTGTTCTCCATGGCCTGTGCTGCCTTTCTGGATTTTACACTTTTTACAGATGGCCCTTTTCACCTGGGGGAAGTGAGACTTCATTGTAGTGCAGATTTCTTTAACATGCTTGCTTGGTTGGCCAAAAAGGGCGTATGCGTTTTTTCCTGAATATATTCAGGAAAAAACGCATACGCCCTTTTTGGCCAAGAGCATCACTGTCGACGTTCTGCCTCTTTTCCTATGCTTTAAATGCAGTTCCCGTCTACCCCCTGAAATCGTTTTCCTGCAATTCTGCCCCACTTACAAGTCGTCTTCGCAGCCTTCCTTCAATATTTTTTTGGACGATAGCTGTCATTTATAACTCTGCATGTTTGTGAGTTACAGTGCCCCTGAGCTCCTTTCTTCAACTCGCTATCCTGTGAGCTGTCCGCAAACCCGCAGGATTATTTCAGGCACTAATCTGGTTCCAGCAAGGCATGCTGAGCCTGTGGTTAATTCCTCTTCCTGGTGGGAAATGAGCGTTAAATTTGCCCGTGCAGACACCTACAGCTAGTCTCTCATTGGTTCTCCCTATTCCTGTTCATCTTGCGCAGAAATTGCAAACTGTGCCAAACAGGAGGTTAAAGGCACTGACTCTCCAAGTGGGGAGAGTGTGAGTAAAGGGTCTGGAATGGTGAACACGAGTAAAAGGGAACGAAAACTGAGATGCATTTAAAACGTTTCCCGGTCACACGGTGCACCATACTGTGGGTTTCCCATGCATGTTTTAGCTGAAGGAAGAATCCCTTAAACCTGGAGAGTTGGGACCCATGGCACGGGTACCATGCAGTATGACTTCAAAGGGTCTGCATTTGCTCATCGAACCTCACCAATGCTATCAGCCCGAAGTGCCCAACCTTATGTCTCACTCAGCTCTGGGTGTAGATGTGGTAAATCCAGGTTGCATCACAAGCCCTGAATGAATTATTTAAGAATTGCTCTGTATTTCACTGTCCTTGAGTTTTGTTTTTGTAATTCATTTTGATAATGGGATTTATCGGATTTTCTCTGCTGCATTCATGCCGCTGTACACACGCTTCATTCTCTTACGGAGACATATAAATCCATGGGTTTGATGATTCTTACTAGTCAGATGTATTCCTAGGCGTTGAATATGGGGTGTTTAGTCCATTTCGTTGAGCAAGGGGTAGGTCTTGACTATTACATATTTGGCTTATGGAAAGGTATCTGTGCTAATTTCTATCTCTGGTTTTATGCAGCACCCCAACTCACCTTTCCCCTTAAGTAAGCATAAGTTGGTGTTCTAAATTTGAGACCCTGTTCTGTTTTGCAATTCAGGTCATGTGTAGCCAAGTTTACATTCCTTGTATTAGTGATATCTTATGATGTTTCATTTTCTGTGTGACTTATTTCACTTAGAATCATCGTACCTGAATCCACTCATTATGCCGCGACGGGCCTGATGACATAGATTTCATTGCTGAGTGATATTCCATTGTACGTACGTACCACAACTTCTTTATCCATTTTTCACATTCTGGGATATTTAACTTGTACAGTAGACGAGGTTCTTGTAAACAGAGCCGTCCGACACTTTGGGGTGGCTGTGTGTTTTTGATTTTAATTTCCCTAAGCTATAGGACCATAAGTGGAAATGCCGTAGGCTTCATTGCTTTGTTTTTTAGGTGTTCCAGGAAACACCATACACTTCTCCAGAGCGGCTCTTGGCAATTTACATCCCGCCCATCAGCATAACAAGGCTCCCTGTTCTCCATGGCCTGTGCTGCCTTTCTGGATTTTACACTTTTTTCAGATGGCCCTTTTGACCGGGGGGCAGTGAGACTTCATTGTAGTGCAGATTTCTTTAACATGCTTGCTTGGTTGGCCAAAAAGGGCGTATGCGTTTTTCCCTGAATATATTCAGGAAAAAACGCATACGGCCTTTTTGGCCAAGAGCATCATTGTCGACGTTCTGCCTCTTTTCCTATGCTTTAAATGCAATTCCCGTCTACCCCCTGAAATCGTTTTCCTGCAATTCTGCCCCACTTACAAGTCGTCTTCGCAGCCTTCCTTCAATATTTTTTTGGACGATAGCTGTCATTTATAACTCTGCATGTTTGTGAGTTACAGTGCCCTTGAGCTCCTTTCTTCAACTCGCTATCTTGTGAGCTGGCCGCAAACCCGCAGGATTACTTCAGGCCCTAATCTGGTTCCGGCATGGCATGCTGAGCCTGTGGTTAATTCCTCTTCCTGGTGGGAAATGAGCGTTAAATTTGCCCGTGCAGACACCTACAGCTAGTCTCTCATTGGTTCTCCCTATTCCTGTTCATGTTGCGCAGAAATTGCAAACTGTGCCAAACAGGAGGTTAAAGGCACTGACTCTCCATGTGGGGACAGTGTGAGTAAAGGGTCTGGAATGGTGAACCCGAGTAAAAGGGGACGAAAACTGAGATACATTTAAAACGTTTCCCGGTCACACGGTGCACCGTACTGTGGGTTTCCGATGCATGTTTTAGCTGAAGGAAGAATCCCTTAAACCTGGAGAGTTGGGACCCATGGCACGGGTACCATGCAGTATGACTTCAAAGGGTCTGCATTTGCTCATCGAACCTCACCAATGCTATCAGCCCGAAGTGCCCAACCTTATGTCTCACTCAGCTCTGGGTGTAGATGTGGTAAATCCAGGTTGCATCACAAGCCCTGAATGAATTATTTAAGAATTGCTCTCTATTTCACTGTCCTTGTGTTTTGTTTTTGTAATTCATTTTGATAATGGGATTTATCGGATTTTCTCTGCTGCATTCATGCAGCTGTACACATGCTTGATTCTCTTATGGAGACATATAAATCCATGGGTTTTAAGATTCTTACTTGTCAGGTATATTCCCAGGTGTTGAATATGTGGTGTCGAGTCCATTTCGTTGAGCAAGGAGTAGGTCTTTTCTATTATATATTTGGCTTATGGAACGGTATCTGTGCTAATTTCAATCTCTGGTTTTATGCAGCACCCCAACACACCTTTCCCCTTAAGCAAGCATAAGTTGATTTTCTAAATTTGAGACCCTGTTCTGTTTTGTAATTCAGTTCATGTGTAGCCAAGTTTACATTCCGTGTATTAGTGATATCTTATGATGTTTCTTTTTCTGTGTGACTTATTTCTCGTAGAATCGTCCTACCTGAATCCACTCATTATGCCGCTATGGGCCTGATGACGTAGATTTCATTGCTGTGTGATATTACATTGTACGTACGTACCACAACTTCTTTATCCATTTTTCGCTTTCTGGGATATTTAACTTGTACCATAGACGAGGTTCTTGTATACAGAGTCGTCTGAAATTTTGGGTTGGCTGTGTGTTTTTGATTTTACTTTCCCTAAGCTACAGGACCATAAGTGGAAGTGCCATAGGCTGCGTTGCTTTGTTTCCTATGTGTTTCAGGAAACGCCATACACTTCTCCAGTTTGGCTGTTGGCAATTTACGTCCCGCCCATCTGCATAACAAGGCTCCCTTTTCTCCATGGCCTGTCCTGCTTTTCTGCGTTTTATACTTTTTTCAGATCGCCCTTTTAACCAGGGGTCAATGAGACTTCATTGTAGTGCAGATTTCTTTACACGCTTGCTTGGTTGGCCAAAAAGTGCGTATGCGTTTATTCCTGAATATATTCAGGAAAAAACGCATACGCCCTTTTTGGCCAAGTGCATCATTTTCGACATTCTGCTATTTTCCTAAGCTTTAGGTGGATTTCCTGTCTACCCCCTGAAATCGTTTTCCTGCAATTCTGCCCCGCTTTCAAGTCCTCTTCGAAGACTTACTTCAGTACATTTTTGGACGATAGCTGTCATTCATAACTCTGCAGGTTTGTGAATTACAGTGCCCCTGAGCTCCTTTCTTCAACTCGCTTTCTTGTGAGCTGGCCACAAAACCGCAGGATTGCTTCAGGCCCTAATCTGTTTCAGGCAGGGCACGCTGAGCCTTTGGTTAATTCCTCATCCTGGTGGGAAATGAGCGTTCCATTTGCCCGTGCAGACACTTACAGCTAGTCTCTCATTGGTTCTCCCTATTCCTGTTCATCTTGCGCAGAAATTGCAAACTGTGCCAAAGAGGAGGTTAAAGGCACTGACTCTCCAAGTGGGGAGAGTGTTAGTAAAGCGTCTGGAATGGTGAACCCGAGTACCAGGGGACGAAAACTGAGATGCATTTCAAAACGTTTCCCAATCACACGGTGGACCTTACTCTGGGTTTGCCATGCATGGTTTAGTTGAAGGAAGAATCCCTTAAACCTGCAGAGTTGGGACCCATGGAATGGGTACCATACAGTATGACTTCAAAGGGTCTGCATTTGCTCACCGAACCTCACCAATGCTATGAGCCCGAAGTGTCCAGCCTTATGTCTCACCCAGGTCTGGTTGTAGATGTGGTAAATCCAGATTGCATCACAAGCCCTGAATGAATTATTTAAGAATTGCTCTCTATTTCACTGTCATTGTGTTTTTTTTTGAAATTTATTTTGATAATGGGATTTATCGGATTTTCACTGCTGCGTTTAGGCCGCTGTACACACGCTTGATTTCCTTATGGAGACATATAAATCCATGGGTTTTAAGATTCTTACTTCTCAGGTATATTCCAAGGCGTTGAATATGGGGTGTTGAGTCCATTTCGTTGAGCAAGGCGTAGGTCTTTTCTATTATATATTTGGCTTATGGAACGGTATCTGTGCTAATTTCAATCTCTGGTTTTATGCAGAACCCCAACACACCTTTCCCCATAAGCAAGCATAAGTTGGTTTTCTAAATTTGAGACCCTGTTCTGTTTTGTAATTCAGTTCATGTGTAGCCAAGTTTACATTCCGTGTATTAGTGATATCTTATGATGTTTGTTTTTCTGTGTGACTTATTTCTCGTAGAATCATCGTACCTGAATCCACTCATTATTCCGCTACGGGCCTGATGACGTAGATTTCATTGCTGAGTGATATTCCATTGTACGCACGTACAACAACTTCTTTATTCATTTTTTGCTTTCTCGGATATTTAACTTGCATCGTAGACGAGGTTCTTGTAAACAGAGCCGTCCCAAAATTTGGGGTGGCTGTGTGTGTTTGATTTTAATTTCCCTAAGCTATACGACCATAAGTGGAAGTGCCATAGGCTGTGTTTCTTTGTTTCCTACGTGTTTCAGGAAACACCATACACTTCTCCAGAGTGGCTGTTGGCAATTTACATCCCGCCCATCAGCATAACAAGGCTCCCTGTTCTCCATGCCCTGTCCTGCCTTTCTGGATTTTACACATTTTTCAGATGGCCCTTTTCACCGGGGGGCAGTGAGACTTCATTGTAGTGCAGATTTCCTTTACACGCTTGCTTGGTTGGCCAAAAAGTGCGTATGCGTTTTTTCCTGAATATATTCAGGAAAAGAACGCATACGACCTTTTTGGCCAAGTGCATCATTGTCGACATTCTGCCTCTTTTCCTATGCTTTAAGTGCAATTCCAGTCTACCCCCTGAAATCGTTTTCCTGAAATTCTGCCCCGCTTTCAAGTCCTCTTCGAAGACTAACTTCAATATATTTTTGGACGATAGCTCTCATTCATAACTCTGCAGGTTTGTGAATTACAGTGCCCCTGAGCTCCTTTCTTCAACTCGCTTTCTTGTGAGCTGGCCGCAAAACCGCAGGATTGCTTCAGGCCCTAATCTTTTTCCAGCAGGCACGCTGAGCCTTTGGTTAATTCCTCTTCCTGGTGGGAAATGAGCGTTCCATTTGCCCGTGCAGACACCTACAGCTAGTCTCTCATTGGTTCTCCTTATTCCTGATCATCTTGCGCAGAAATTGCAAACTGTGCCAAACAGGAGGTTAAAGGCACTGAGTCTCCCAGTGGGGAGAGTGTTAGTAAGGCGTCAGGAACGGTGACCCCGAGTACCAGGGGACGAAAACTAAGATGCTTTTGAAAACGTTTCCCAATCACACGGTGGACCATACTCTGGGTTTCCCATGCATGTTTTAGCTGAAGGAAGAATCCCTTAAACCTGGAGAGTTGGGACCCATGGAATGGGTACCATGCAGTATGACTCCAAAGGGCCTGCGTTTGCTCACTGAACCTCACCAATGCTATCAGCCCGAAGTGTCCAGCCTTATGTCTCACCCAGCTCTGGGTGTAGATGTGGAAATCAAGGTTGCATCACAAGCCCTGAATGAATTATGTAAGAATTGCTCTCTATTTCACTGTCATTGTGTTTTGTTTTTGAAATTTATTTTGGTAATGGGATTTATCGGATTTTCACTGCTGCGTTTAGGCCGCTGTACACACGCTTGATTTCCTTATGGAGACATATAAATCCATGGGTTTTAAGATTCTTACTTGTCAGGTATATTCCCAGGCGTTGAATATGGGGTGTTGAGTCCATTTCGTTGAGCAAGGAGTAGGTCCTCTCTATTATATATTTGGCCTATGGAACGGTATCTGTGTTAATTTCAATCTCTGGTTGTATGCAGCACCCCAACTCACCTTTCCCCATAAGCAAGCATAAGTTGGTTTTCTAAATTTGAGACCCTGTTCTGTTTTGTAATTCAGTTCATGTGTAGCCAAGTTTACATTCCGTGTATTAGTGATACCTTATGATGTTTCTTTTTCTGTGTGACTTATTTCACTTAGAATCCTCCTACCTGAATCCACTCATTATGCCGCTATGGGCCTGATGACATAGATTTCATTGCTGAGTGATATTACATTGTACGTACGTACCACAACTTCTTTATCCATTTTTGCATTCTGGGATATTTAACTTGTACCGTAGACGAGGTTCTTGTAAACAGTGCCGTCCAAAACTTTGGGGTGGCTGTGTGTTTTTGATTTTAATTTCCCTAAGGTATAGGACCATAAGTGGTAGTGCCGTACGCACCGTTACTTTGTTTTTTAGGTGTTTCAGGAAACACCATACACTTCTCCAGAGCGGCTGTTGGCAATTTACATCCCGCCCATCAGCATAACAAGGCTCCATGTTCTCCATGGCCTGTGCTGACTTTTTGGATTTTACACTTTTTTCAGATGGCCCTTTTGACTGGGGGGCAGTGAGACTTCATTGTAGTGCAGATTTCTTTAACGTGCATGCTAGGTTGGCCAAAAAGTGCATATGCATTTTTTCCTGAATATATTCAGGAGAAACGCATATGCCCATTTTGGCCAAGTGCATCGTTGTCAAGGTTCTGCCTCTTTTCCTATGCTTTAAATGCAATTCCAGTCTACCCCCTGAAATCGTTTTCCTGCAATTCTGCCCCGCTTTCAAGTCCTGTTCCAAGACTTACTTCAATATATTTTTGGACGGTAGCTGTCATTTATAACTCTGCAGGTTTGTGAATTACAGTGTCCCTGAGCTCCTTTCTTCAACTCGCTTTCTTGTGAGCTGGCCGCAAACCCGCAGGATTGCTTCAGGCCCTAATCTGGTTCCGGCATGGCATGCTGAGCCTTTCGTTAATTCCTCTTCCTGGTGGGAAATGAGCGTTCCCTTTGCCCGTGCAGACACCTACAGCTAGTCTCTCATTGGTTCTCCCTATTCCTGTTCATCTTGCGCAGAAATTGCAAACTGTGCCAAACAGGAGTTTAAAGGCACTGACTCTCCAAGTGGGGAGAGTGTTAGTAAAGGTTCTGGAATGGTGAACCCGAGTAAAAGGGGACGAAATCTGAGATGCATTTGAAAACGTTTCCCGGTCACACGGTGCACCATACTGTGGGTTTCCCATGCATGATTAAGCTGAAGGAAGAATCCCTTAACCCTGGAGATTTGGGACCCATGGAAAGGGTACCATAGAGTATGACTTCAAACGGTCTGCATTTGCTCATCGAACCACACCAATGCTATCAGCCCGAAGTGCCCAACATTATGTCTCATTCAGCTCTGGGTGTAGATGTGGTAAATCCAGGTTGCATCACAAGCCGTGAATGAATTATTTAAGAATTGCTCTCTATTTCACTGTCCTAGTGTTTTGTTTTTGTAATTCATTTTGATAATGGGATTTATCAGATATTCTCTGCTGCATTCATGACACTGTACACACGCTTCATTCTCTTACGGAGACATATAAATCCATGGGTTTGAAGATTCTTACTAGTCAGGTGTATTCCTAGGCGTTGAATATGGGGTGTTTAGTCCATTTCATTGAGCAAGGGGTAGGTCTTGACTATTACATATTTGGCTTATGGAAAGGTATCTGTGCTAATTTCTATCTCTGGTTTTATGCAGCACCCGAACTCACCTTTCCCCTTAAGCAAGCATAAGTTGGTTTTCTAAATTTGAGACCCTGTTCTGTTTTGTAATTCAGTTCATGTGTAGCCACGTTTACATTCAGTGTATTAGTGATATCTTATGATGTTTCATTTTCTGTGTGACTTATTTCACTTAGAATCATCGTACCTGAATCCATGCATTGTGCTGCGACGGGCCTGATGACTTAGATTTCATTGCTGAGTGATATTCCATTGTACGTACGTACCACAACTTCTTTATCCATTTTTCACATTCTGGGATATTTAACTTGTACCGTAGATGAGGTTCTTGTAAACAGAGCCGTCCGACACTTTGGGGTGGCTGTGTGTTTTTGATTTTAATTTCCCTAAGCTATAGGACCATAAGTGGAAGTGCCGTAGGCTCCGTTGCTTTGTTTTTATGGTGTTCCGGGAAACACCATACACTTCTCCAGTGTGGCTGTTGGCAATTTACATCCCGCCCATCAGAATAACAAGGCTCCCTGTTCTCCATGACCTGTGCTGCCTTTCTGGATTTTACACTTTTTACAGATGGCCCTTTTCACCTGGGGGAAGTGAGACTTCATTGTAGTGCAGATTTCTTTAACATGCTTGCTTGGTTGGCCAAAAAGGGCGTATGCGTTTTTTCCTGAATATATTCAGGAAAAAACGCATATGCCCTTTTTGGCCAAGAGCATCACTGTCGACGTTCTGCCTCTTTTCCTATGCTTTAAATGCAGTTCCCGTCTACCCCCTGAAATCGTTTTCCTGCAATTCTGCCCCACTTACAAGTCGTCTTCGCAGCCTTCCTTCAATATTTTTTTGGACGATAGCTGTCATTTATAACTCTGCATGTTTGTGAGTTACAGTGCCCCTGAGCTCCTTTCTTCAACTCGCTATCTTGTGAGCTGGCCGCAAACCCGCAGGATTACTTCAGGCCCTAATCTAGTTCCGGCATGGCATGCTGAGCCTGTGGTTAATTCCTCTTCCTGGTGGGAAATGAGCGTTAAATTTGCCCGTGCAGACACCTACAGCTAGTCTCTCATTGGTTCTCCCTATTCCTGTTCATCTTGCACAGAAATTGCAAACTGTGCCAAACAGGAGGTTAAAGGCACTGACTCTCCAAGTGGGGAGAGTGTGAGTAAAGGGTCTGGAATGGTGAACACGAGTAAAAGGGAACGAAAACTGAGATGCATTTAAAACGTTTCCCGGTCACACGGTGCACCATACTGTGGGTTTCCCATGCATGTTTTAGCTGAAGGAAGAATCCCTTAAACCTGGAGAGTTGGGACCCATGGCACGGGTACCATGCAGTATGACTTCAAAGGGTCTGCATTTGCTCATCGAACCTCACCAATGCTATCAGCCCGAAGTGCCCAACCTTATGTCTCACTCAGCTCTGGGTGTAGATGTGGTAAATCCAGGTTGCATCACAAGCCCTGAATGAATTATTTAAGAATTGCTCTGTATTTCACTGTCCTTGAGTTTTGTTTTTGTAATTCATTTTGATAATGGGATTTATCGGATTTTCTCTGCTGCATTCATGCCGCTGTACACACGCTTCATTCTCTTACGGAGACATATAAATCCATGTGTTTGATGATTCTTACTAGTCAGATGTATTCCTAGGCGTTGAATATGGGGTGTTTAGTCCATTTCGTTGAGCAAGGGGTAGGTCTTGACTATTACATATTTGGCTTATGGAAAGGTATCTGTGCTAATTTCTATCTCTGGTTTTATGCAGCACCCCAACTCACCTTTCCCCTTAAGTAAGCATAAGTTGGTGTTCTAAATTTGAGACCCTGTTCTGTTTTGCAATTCAGGTCATGTGTAGCCAAGTTTACATTCCTTGTATTAGTGATATCTTATGATGTTTCATTTTCTGTGTGACTTATTTCACTTAGAATCATCGTACCTGAATCCACTCATTATGCCGCGACGGGCCTGATGACATAGATTTCATTGCTGAGTGATATTCCATTGTACGTACGTACCACAACTTCTTTATCCATTTTTCACATTCTGGGATATTTAACTTGTACAGTAGACGAGGTTCTTGTAAACAGAGCCGTCCGACACTTTGGGGTGGCTGTGTGTTTTTGATTTTAATTTCCCTAAGCTATAGGACCATAAGTGGAAATGCCGTAGGCTTCATTGCTTTGTTTTTTAGGTGTTCCAGGAAACACCATACACTTCTCCAGAGCAGCTCTTGGCAATTTACATCCCGCCCATCAGCATAACAAGGCTCCCTGTTCTCCATGGCCTGTGCTGCCTTTCTGGATTTTACACTTTTTTCAGATGGCCCTTTTGACCGGGGGGCAGTGAGACTTCATTGTAGTGCAGATTTCTTTAACATGCTTGCTTGGTTGGCCAAAAAGGGCGTATGCGTTTTTCCCTGAATATATTCAGGAAAAAACGCATATGGCCTTTTTGGCCAAGAGCATCATTGTCGACGTTCTGCCTCTTTTCCTATGCTTTAAATGCAATTCCCGTCTACCCCCTGAAATCGTTTTCCTGCAATTCTGCCCCACTTACAAGTCGTCTTCGCAGCCTTCCTTCAATATTTTTTTGGACGATAGCTGTCATTTATAACTCTGCATGTTTGTGAGTTACAGTGCCCCTGAGCTCCTTTCTTCAACTCGCTATCTTGTGAGCTGGCCGCAAACCCGCAGGATTACTTCAGGCCCTAATCTGGTTCCGGCATGGCATGCTGAGCCTGTGGTTAATTCCTCTTCCTGGTGGGAAATGAGCGTTAAATTTGCCCGTGCAGACACCTACAGCTAGTCTCTCATTGGTTCTCCCTATTCCTGTTCATGTTGCGCAGAAATTGCAAACTGTGCCAAACAGGAGGTTAAAGGCACTGACTCTCCATGTGGGGACAGTGTGAGTAAAGGGTCTGGAATGGTGAACCCGAGTAAAAGGGGACGAAAACTGAGATACATTTAAAACGTTTCCCGGTCACACGGTGCACCGTACTGTGGGTTTCCGATGCATGTTTTAGCTGAAGGAAGAATCCCTTAAACCTGGAGAGTTGGGACCCATGGCACGGGTACCATGCAGTATGACTTCAAAGGGTCTGCATTTGCTCATCGAACCTCACCAATGCTATCAGCCCGAAGTGCCCAACCTTATGTCTCACTCAGCTCTGGGTGTAGATGTGGTAAATCCAGGTTGCATCACAAGCCCTGAATGAATTATTTAAGAATTGCTCTCTATTTCACTGTCCTTGTGTTTTGTTTTTGTAATTCATTTTGATAATGGGATTTATCGGATTTTCTCTGCTGCATTCATGCAGCTGTACACATGCTTGATTCTCTTATGGAGACATATAAATCCATGGGTTTTAAGATTCTTACTTGTCAGGTATATTCCCAGGTGTTGAATATGTGGTGTCGAGTCCATTTCGTTGAGCAAGGAGTAGGTCTTTTCTATTATATATTTGGCTTATGGAACGGTATCTGTGCTAATTTCAATCTCTGGTTTTATGCAGCACCCCAACACACCTTTCCCCTTAAGCAAGCATAAGTTGATTTTCTAAATTTGAGACCCTGTTCTGTTTTGTAATTCAGTTCATGTGTAGCCAAGTTTACATTCCGTGTATTAGTGATATCTTATGATGTTTCTTTTTCTGTGTGACTTATTTCTCGTAGAATCGTCCTACCTGAATCCACTCATTATGCCGCTATGGGCCTGATGACGTAGATTTCATTGCTGTGTGATATTACATTGTACGTACGTACCACAACTTCTTTATCCATTTTTCGCTTTCTGGGATATTTAACTTGTACCATAGACGAGGTTCTTGTATACAGAGTCGTCTGAAATTTTGGGTTGGCTGTGTGTTTTTGATTTTACTTTCCCTAAGCTACAGGACCATAAGTGGAAGTGCCATAGGCTGCGTTGCTTTGTTTCCTATGTGTTTCAGGAAACGCCATACACTTCTCCAGTTTGGCTGTTGGCAATTTACGTCCCGCCCATCTGCATAACAAGGCTCCCTTTTCTCCATGGCCTGTCCTGCTTTTCTGCGTTTTATACTTTTTTCAGATCGCCCTTTTAACCAGGGGTCAATGAGACTTCATTGTAGTGCAGATTTCTTTACACGCTTGCTTGGTTGGCCAAAAAGTGCGTATGCGTTTATTCCTGAATATATTCAGGAAAAAACGCATACGCCCTTTTTGGCCAAGTGCATCATTTTCGACATTCTGCTATTTTCCTAAGCTTTAGGTGGATTTCCTGTCTACCCCCTGAAATCGTTTTCCTGCAATTCTGCCCCGCTTTCAAGTCCTCTTCGAAGACTTACTTCAGTACATTTTTGGACGATAGCTGTCATTCATAACTCTGCAGGTTTGTGAATTACAGTGCCCCTGAGCTCCTTTCTTCAACTCGCTTTCTTGTGAGCTGGCCACAAAACCGCAGGATTGCTTCAGGCCCTAATCTGTTTCAGGCAGGGCACGCTGAGCCTTTGGTTAATTCCTCATCCTGGTGGGAAATGAGCGTTCCATTTGCCCGTGCAGACACTTACAGCTAGTCTCTCATTGGTTCTCCCTATTCCTGTTCATCTTGCGCAGAAATTGCAAACTGTGCCAAAGAGGAGGTTAAAGGCACTGACTCTCCAAGTGGGGAGAGTGTTAGTAAAGCGTCTGGAATGGTGAACCCGAGTACCAGGGGACGAAAACTGAGATGCATTTCAAAACGTTTCCCAATCACACGGTGGACCTTACTCTGGGTTTGCCATGCATGGTTTAGTTGAAGGAAGAATCCCTTAAACCTGCAGAGTTGGGACCCATGGAATGGGTACCATACAGTATGACTTCAAAGGGTCTGCATTTGCTCACCGAACCTCACCAATGCTATGAGCCCGAAGTGTCCAGCCTTATGTCTCACCCAGGTCTGGTTGTAGATGTGGTAAATCCAGATTGCATCACAAGCCCTGAATGAATTATTTAAGAATTGCTCTCTATTTCACTGTCATTGTGTTTTTTTTTGAAATTTATTTTGATAATGGGATTTATCGGATTTTCACTGCTGCGTTTAGGCCGCTGTACACACGCTTGATTTCCTTATGGAGACATATAAATCCATGGGTTTTAAGATTCTTACTTCTCAGGTATATTCCAAGGCGTTGAATATGGGGTGTTGAGTCCATTTCGTTGAGCAAGGCGTAGGTCTTTTCTATTATATATTTGGCTTATGGAACGGTATCTGTGCTAATTTCAATCTCTGGTTTTATGCAGAACCCCAACACACCTTTCCCCATAAGCAAGCATAAGTTGGTTTTCTAAATTTGAGACCCTGTTCTGTTTTGTAATTCAGTTCATGTGTAGCCAAGTTTACATTCCGTGTATTAGTGATATCTTATGATGTTTGTTTTTCTGTGTGACTTATTTCTCGTAGAATCATCGTACCTGAATCCACTCATTATTCCGCTACGGGCCTGATGACGTAGATTTCATTGCTGAGTGATATTCCATTGTACGCACGTACAACAACTTCTTTATTCATTTTTTGCTTTCTCGGATATTTAACTTGCATCGTAGACGAGGTTCTTGTAAACAGAGCCGTCCCAAAATTTGGGGTGGCTGTGTGTGTTTGATTTTAATTTCCCTAAGCTATACGACCATAAGTGGAAGTGCCATAGGCTGTGTTTCTTTGTTTCCTACGTGTTTCAGGAAACACCATACACTTCTCCAGAGTGGCTGTTGGCAATTTACATCCCGCCCATCAGCATAACAAGGCTCCCTGTTCTCCATGCCCTGTCCTGCCTTTCTGGATTTTACACATTTTTCAGATGGCCCTTTTCACCGGGGGGCAGTGAGACTTCATTGTAGTGCAGATTTCCTTTACACGCTTGCTTGGTTGGCCAAAAAGTGCGTATGCGTTTTTTCCTGAATATATTCAGGAAAAGAACGCATACGACCTTTTTGGCCAAGTGCATCATTGTCGACATTCTGCCTCTTTTCCTATGCTTTAAGTGCAATTCCAGTCTACCCCCTGAAATCGTTTTCCTGAAATTCTGCCCCGCTTTCAAGTCCTCTTCGAAGACTAACTTCAATATATTTTTGGACGATAGCTCTCATTCATAACTCTGCAGGTTTGTGAATTACAGTGCCCCTGAGCTCCTTTCTTCAACTCGCTTTCTTGTGAGCTGGCCGCAAAACCGCAGGATTGCTTCAGGCCCTAATCTTTTTCCAGCAGGCACGCTGAGCCTTTGGTTAATTCCTCTTCCTGGTGGGAAATGAGCGTTCCATTTGCCCGTGCAGACACCTACAGCTAGTCTCTCATTGGTTCTCCTTATTCCTGATCATCTTGCGCAGAAATTGCAAACTGTGCCAAACAGGAGGTTAAAGGCACTGAGTCTCCCAGTGGGGAGAGTGTTAGTAAGGCGTCAGGAACGGTGACCCCGAGTACCAGGGGACGAAAACTAAGATGCTTTTGAAAACGTTTCCCAATCACACGGTGGACCATACTCTGGGTTTCCCATGCATGTTTTAGCTGAAGGAAGAATCCCTTAAACCTGGAGAGTTGGGACCCATGGAATGGGTACCATGCAGTATGACTCCAAAGGGCCTGCGTTTGCTCACTGAACCTCACCAATGCTATCAGCCCGAAGTGTCCAGCCTTATGTCTCACCCAGCTCTGGGTGTAGATGTGGAAATCAAGGTTGCATCACAAGCCCTGAATGAATTATGTAAGAATTGCTCTCTATTTCACTGTCATTGTGTTTTGTTTTTGAAATTTATTTTGGTAATGGGATTTATCGGATTTTCACTGCTGCGTTTAGGCCGCTGTACACACGCTTGATTTCCTTATGGAGACATATAAATCCATGGGTTTTAAGATTCTTACTTGTCAGGTATATTCCCAGGCGTTGAATATGGGGTGTTGAGTCCATTTCGTTGAGCAAGGAGTAGGTCCTCTCTATTATATATTTGGCCTATGGAACGGTATCTGTGTTAATTTCAATCTCTGGTTGTATGCAGCACCCCAACTCACCTTTCCCCATAAGCAAGCATAAGTTGGTTTTCTAAATTTGAGACCCTGTTCTGTTTTGTAATTCAGTTCATGTGTAGCCAAGTTTACATTCCGTGTATTAGTGATACCTTATGATGTTTCTTTTTCTGTGTGACTTATTTCACTTAGAATCCTCCTACCTGAATCCACTCATTATGCCGCTATGGGCCTGATGACATAGATTTCATTGCTGAGTGATATTACATTGTACGTACGTACCACAACTTCTTTATCCATTTTTGCATTCTGGGATATTTAACTTGTACCGTAGACGAGGTTCTTGTAAACAGTGCCGTCCAAAACTTTGGGGTGGCTGTGTGTTTTTGATTTTAATTTCCCTAAGGTATAGGACCATAAGTGGTAGTGCCGTACGCACCGTTACTTTGTTTTTTAGGTGTTTCAGGAAACACCATACACTTCTCCAGAGCGGCTGTTGGCAATTTACATCCCGCCCATCAGCATAACAAGGCTCCATGTTCTCCATGGCCTGTGCTGACTTTTTGGATTTTACACTTTTTTCAGATGGCCCTTTTGACTGGGGGGCAGTGAGACTTCATTGTAGTGCAGATTTCTTTAACGTGCATGCTAGGTTGGCCAAAAAGTGCATATGCATTTTTTCCTGAATATATTCAGGAGAAACGCATATGCCCATTTTGGCCAAGTGCATCGTTGTCAAGGTTCTGCCTCTTTTCCTATGCTTTAAATGCAATTCCAGTCTACCCCCTGAAATCGTTTTCCTGCAATTCTGCCCCGCTTTCAAGTCCTGTTCCAAGACTTACTTCAATATATTTTTGGACGGTAGCTGTCATTTATAACTCTGCAGGTTTGTGAATTACAGTGTCCCTGAGCTCCTTTCTTCAACTCGCTTTCTTGTGAGCTGGCCGCAAACCCGCAGGATTGCTTCAGGCCCTAATCTGGTTCCGGCATGGCATGCTGAGCCTTTCGTTAATTCCTCTTCCTGGTGGGAAATGAGCGTTCCCTTTGCCCGTGCAGACACCTACAGCTAGTCTCTCATTGGTTCTCCCTATTCCTGTTCATCTTGCGCAGAAATTGCAAACTGTGCCAAACAGGAGTTTAAAGGCACTGACTCTCCAAGTGGGGAGAGTGTTAGTAAAGGTTCTGGAATGGTGAACCCGAGTAAAAGGGGACGAAATCTGAGATGCATTTGAAAACGTTTCCCGGTCACACGGTGCACCATACTGTGGGTTTCCCATGCATGATTAAGCTGAAGGAAGAATCCCTTAACCCTGGAGATTTGGGACCCATGGAAAGGGTACCATAGAGTATGACTTCAAACGGTCTGCATTTGCTCATCGAACCACACCAATGCTATCAGCCCGAAGTGCCCAACATTATGTCTCATTCAGCTCTGGGTGTAGATGTGGTAAATCCAGGTTGCATCACAAGCCGTGAATGAATTATTTAAGAATTGCTCTCTATTTCACTGTCCTAGTGTTTTGTTTTTGTAATTCATTTTGATAATGGGATTTATCAGATATTCTCTGCTGCATTCATGACACTGTACACACGCTTCATTCTCTTACGGAGACATATAAATCCATGGGTTTGAAGATTCTTACTAGTCAGGTGTATTCCTAGGCGTTGAATATGGGGTGTTTAGTCCATTTCGTTGAGCAAGGGGTAGGTCTTGACTATTACATATTTGGCTTATGGAAAGGTATCTGTGCTAATTTCTATCTCTGGTTTTATGCAGCACCCGAACTCACCTTTCCCCTTAAGCAAGCATAAGTTGGTTTTCTAAATTTGAGACCCTGTTCTGTTTTGTAATTCAGTTCATGTGTAGCCACGTTTACATTCAGTGTATTAGTGATATCTTATGATGTTTCATTTTCTGTGTGACTTATTTCACTTAGAATCATCGTACCTGAATCCATGCATTGTGCTGCGACGGGCCTGATGACTTAGATTTCATTGCTGAGTGATATTCCATTGTACGTACGTACCACAACTTCTTTATCCATTTTTCACATTCTGGGATATTTAACTTGTACCGTAGATGAGGTTCTTGTAAACAGAGCCGTCCGACACTTTGGGGTGGCTGTGTGTTTTTGATTTTAATTTCCCTAAGCTATAGGACCATAAGTGGAAGTGCCGTAGGCTCCGTTGCTTTGTTTTTATGGTGTTCCGGGAAACACCATACACTTCTCCAGTGTGGCTGTTGGCAATTTACATCCCGCCCATCAGAATAACAAGGCTCCCTGTTCTCCATGACCTGTGCTGCCTTTCTGGATTTTACACTTTTTACAGATGGCCCTTTTCACCTGGGGGAAGTGAGACTTCATTGTAGTGCAGATTTCTTTAACATGCTTGCTTGGTTGGCCAAAAAGGGCGTATGCGTTTTTTCCTGAATATATTCAGGAAAAAACGCATATGCCCTTTTTGGCCAAGAGCATCACTGTCGACGTTCTGCCTCTTTTCCTATGCTTTAAATGCAGTTCCCGTCTACCCCCTGAAATCGTTTTCCTGCAATTCTGCCCCACTTACAAGTCGTCTTCGCAGCCTTCCTTCAATATTTTTTTGGACGATAGCTGTCATTTATAACTCTGCATGTTTGTGAGTTACAGTGCCCCTGAGCTCCTTTCTTCAACTCGCTATCTTGTGAGCTGGCCGCAAACCCGCAGGATTACTTCAGGCCCTAATCTAGTTCCGGCATGGCATGCTGAGCCTGTGGTTAATTCCTCTTCCTGGTGGGAAATGAGCGTTAAATTTGCCCGTGCAGACACCTACAGCTAGTCTCTCATTGGTTCTCCCTATTCCTGTTCATCTTGCACAGAAATTGCAAACTGTGCCAAACAGGAGGTTAAAGGCACTGACTCTCCAAGTGGGGAGAGTGTGAGTAAAGGGTCTGGAATGGTGAACACGAGTAAAAGGGAACGAAAACTGAGATGCATTTAAAACGTTTCCCGGTCACACGGTGCACCATACTGTGGGTTTCCCATGCATGTTTTAGCTGAAGGAAGAATCCCTTAAACCTGGAGAGTTGGGACCCATGGAACGGGTACCATGCAGTATGACTTCAAAGGGTCTGCATTTGCTCATCGAACCTCACCAATGCTATCAGCCCGAAGTGCCCAACCTTATGTCTCACTCAGCTCTGGGTGTAGATGTGGTAAATCCAGGTTGCATCACAAGCCCTGAATGAATTATTTAAGAATTGCTCTCTATTTCACTGTCCTTGAGTTTTGTTTTTGTAATTCATTTTGATAATGGGATTTATCGGATTTTCTCTGCTGCATTCATGCCGCTGTACACACGCTTCATTCTCTTACGGAGACATATAAATCCATGGGTTTGAAGATTCTTACTAGTCAGATGTATTCCTAGGCGTTGAATATGGGGTGTTTAGTCCATTTCGTTGAGCAAGGGGTAGGTCTTGACTATTACATATTTGGCTTATGGAAAGGTATCTGTGCTAATTTCTATCTCTTGTTTTATGCAGCACCCCAACTCACCTTTCCCCTTAAGTAAGAATAAGTTGGTGTTCTAGATTTGAGACCCTGTTCTGTTTGCAATTCAGGTCATGTGTAGCCAAGTTTACATTCCTTGTATTAGTGATATCTTATGATGTTTCATTTTCTGTGTGACTTATTTCACTTAGAATCATCGTACCTGAATCCACTCATTATGCCGCGACGGGCCTGATGACATAGATTTCATTGCTGAGTGATATTCCATTGTACGTACGTACCACAACTTCTTTATCCATTTTTCACATTCTGGGATATTTAACTTGTACAGTAGACGAGGTTCTTGTATACAGAGCCGTCCAACACTTTGGGGTGGCTGTGTGTTTTTGATTTTAATTTCCCTAAGCTATAGGACCATAAGTGGAAATGCCGTAGGCTTCGTTGCTTTGTTTTTTAGGTGTTCCAGGAAACACCATACACTTCTCCAGAGCGGCTCTTGGCAATTTACATCCCGCCCATCAGCATAACAAGGCTCCCTGTTCTCCATGGCCTGTGCTGCCTTTCTGGATTTTACACTTTTTTCAGATGGCCCTTTTGACCGGGGGGCAGTGAGACTTCATTGTAGTGCAGATTTCTTTAACATGCTTGCTTGGTTGGCCAAAAAGGGCGTATGCGTTTTTTCCTGAATATATTCAGGAAAAAACGCATACGCCCTTTTTGGCCAAGAGCATCATTGTCAACGTTCTGCCTCTTTTCCTATGCTTTAAATGCAATTCCCGTCTACCCCCTGAAATCGTTTTCCTGCAATTCTGCCCCACTTACAAGTCGTCTTCGCAGCCTTCCTTCAATATTTTTTTGGACGATAGCTGTCATTTATAACTCTGCATGTTTGTGAGTTACAGTGCCCCTGAGCTCCTTTCTTCAACTCGCTATCTTGTGAGCTGGCCGCAAACCCACAGGATTACTTCAGGCCCTAATCTGGTTCCGGCATGGCATGCTGAGCCTGTGGTTAATTCCTCTTCCTGGTGGGAAATGAGCGTTAAATTTGCCCGTGCAGACACCTACAGCTAGTCTCTCATTGGTTCTCCCTATTCCTGTTCATGTTGCGCAGAAATTGCAAACTGTGCCAAACAGGAGGTTAAAGGCACTGACTCTCCATGTGGGGACAGTGTGAGTAAAGGGTCTGGAATGGTGAACCCGAGTAAAAGGGGACGAAAACTGAGATACATTTAAAACGTTTCCCGGTCACACGGTGCACCGTACTGTGGGTTTCCGATGCATGTTTTAGCTGAAGGAAGAATCCCTTAAACCTGGAGAGTTGGGACCCATGGCACGGGTACCATGCAGTATGACTTCAAAGGGTCTGCATTTGCTCATCGAACCTCACCAATGCTATCAGCCCGAAGTGCCCAACCTTATGTCTCACTCAGCTCTGGGTGTAGATGTGGTAAATCCAGGTTGCATCACAAGCCCTGAATGAATTATTTAAGAATTGCTCTCTATTTCACTGTCCTTGTGTTTTGTTTTTGTAATTCATTTTGATAATGGGATTTATCGGATTTTCTCTGCTGCATTCATGCAGCTGTACACACGCTTGATTCTCTTATGGAGACATATAAATCCATGGGTTTTAAGATTCTTACTTGTCAGGTATATTCCCAGGTGTTGAATATGTGGTGTCGAGTCCATTTCGTTGAGCAAGAGTAGGTCTTTTCTATTATATATTTGGCTTATGGAACGGTATCTGTGCTAATTTCAATCTCTGGTTTTATGCAGCACCCCAACACACCTTTCCCCTTAAGCAAGCATAAGTTGATTTTCTAAATTTGAGACCCTGTTCTGTTTTGTAATTCAGTTCATGTGTAGCCAAGTTTACATTCCGTGTATTAGTGATATCTTATGATGTTTCTTTTTCTGTGTGACTTATTTCTCGTAGAATCGTCCTACCTGAATCCACTCATTATGCCGCTATGGGCATGATGACGTAGATTTCATTGCTGTGTGATATTACATTGTACGTACGTACAACAACTTCTTTATTCATTTTTTGCTTTCTCGGATATTTAACTTGCATCATAGACGAGGTTCTTGTAAACAGAGCCGTCCCAAAATTTGGGGTGGCTGTCTGTGTTTGATTTTAATTTCCCTAAGCTGTACGACCATAAGTGGAAGTGCCATAGGCTGTGTTTCTTTGTTTCCTACGTGTTTCAGGAAACACCATACACTTCTCCAGAGTGGCTGTTGGCAATTTACATCCCACCCATCAGCATAACAAGGCTCCCTGTTCTCCATGGCCTGTGCTGCATTTCTGGATTTTACACTTTCTTCAGATAGCTCTTTTGACCGTGGAGCAGTGAGACTTCACTGTAGTGCAGATTCCTTTAACATGCTTGCTTGGTTGGCCAAAAAGGGCGTATACGTTATATTCTGGAAAAAACGCATACGCCCTTTTGGCCAAGTGCATCATTGTCGAAGTTCTGCCTCTTTTCCTATGCTTTAAATGCAATTCCAGTCCACCCCCTGAAATCGTTTTCCTGCAATTCTGCCCCGCTTTCAAGTCCTCTTCGCAGCCTTCCTTCAATATATTTTTGGAAGATAGCTGTCATTTATAACTCTGCAGGCTTGTGAATTACAGTGCCCCTGAGCTCCTTTCTTCAAATCGCTTTCTTGTGAGCTGGCCGCAAACCCACAGGATTGATTCAGGCCCTAATCTTGTTCCGGCACGGCATGCTGATCGTTTGGTTAATTCCTCTTCCTGGTGGGAAATGAGCGTTATATTTGCCCGTGCAGACACCTACAGCTAGTCTCTCATTGTTTCTCCCTATTCCTGTTCATCTTGCGCAGAAATTGCAAACTCTGCCAAACAGCAGGTTAAAGGCACTGACTCTCCAAGTGCGGAGAGTGTTATTAAAGGGTCTGGAATTGTGAACCCGAGTAAAAGGGGACGAAAACTGAGATGCATTTGAAAACGTTTCCCGGTCACACGTTCACCATACTGTGGGTTTCCCTTGCATGTTTTAGCTGAAGGAAGAATCCCTTAAACCTGGAGAGTTGGGACCCATGGAATGGGTACCATGCAGTATGACTTCAAAGGGTCTGCATTTGCTCATCGAACCTCACCAATGCTATCACTCCGAAGTATGCAGCCTTATGTCTCACTCAGCTCTGCATGTAGATGAGGTAAATCCTGGTTGCATCACAAGTCCTGAATGAATTATTTAAGAATTGCTCTCTATTTCACTGTCATTGTGTTTTGTTTTTTAATTCATTTTGATAATGCGATTTATCTGATTTTCTCTGCTGTCTTCATGCAGCTGTACACACGCTTGATTCTCTTATGGAGACATATAAATCCATGGGTTTGAAGATTCTTACTAGTGAGGTGTATTCCTTGGCGTTGAATATAGGGTTGTTAGTCCATCTCGTTGAGCAACGGGTAGGTTTGACTATTACATATTTGACTTATGGAATGGTATCTGTGCTAATTTCTATCTCTGGTTTTATGCAGCACCCCAACTCACCTTTCCCCTTAAGCAAACATAAGTTGGTTTTCTAAATTTGAGACCCTTTTCTGTTTTGTAATTCAGTTCATGTGTAGCCAAGATTACATTCCGTGTATTAGTGATATCTTATGATATTTCATTTTCTGTGTGACTTATTTCACTTAGAATCATCGTACCTGAATCCACTCATTATGCCGCGACGGGCCAGATGACATAGATTTCATTGGTGAGTGATATTCCATTGTACATACGTACCACAACTTCTTTATCCATTTTTCGCTTTCTGGGATATTTAACTTGTACCATAGATGAGGTTCTTGTAAACAGAGCCGTCTGAAACTTTGGGGTGCTGTGTGTTTTTGATTTCAATTTCCCTAAGCTATAGGACCATAAGTGGAAGTGCCGTAGGCTCCGTTTCTTTGTTTTTAAGGTGTTTCAGGAAACACCATACACTTCTGCAGAGTGGCTGTTGGCAATTTACATCCCACCCATCAGCATAACAAGGCTCCCTGTTCTCCATGGCCTGTGCTACCTTTCTGGATTTTACACTTTTTTCAGATTGCCCTTTTGACCGGGTGGAAGTGAGACTTCACTGTAGTGCAGATTCCTTTAACATGCTTGCTTGGTTGGCCAAAAAGTGCGTATGCGTTTTTTCCTGAACAGTCAGGAAAAAATGCATACGCCCTATTAGGCCAAGTGCGTCATTGTCGATGTTCTGCCTCTTTTCCTATGTTTTAAATGAAATTCCTGTCTACCCCCTGAAATCGTTTTCCTGCAATTCTGCCCCGCTTTCAAGTCCTCTTCGCAGCCTTCCTTCAATATATTTTTGGAAGATAGCTGTCATTGATAACTGCAGGTTTGTGAATGACAGTGCCCCTGAGCTCCTTTTTGCAACTCGCTTTCTTTTGATCCGGCCGCAAAGCTGCATGATTGCTTCAGGCCCTTGTCTGTTTCCGGCATGGCATGCTGAGCCTTTGGTTCATTCCTCTTCCTGGTGGGAAATGAGAGTTAAATTTCCCCGTGCAGACACTTACAGCTACTCTCTCATTAGTTCTCCGTATTCCTGTTTATCTTCCGCAGAAATTGCAAACTTTGCCAAACAGGACGTTAAATGCACAGACTCTCCAAGTGGGGAGAGTGTTAGAAAAGCATCTGGAATTGTGAACCCGAGTAAAAGGGGACGAAAACTGAGATGCAATTAAAAAAGTTTCCCAATCACACGTTGGACCATATTCTGGGTTCCCCATGCATTTTGTGGCTGAACAAAGAATCCCTTAAACCTGGAGAGTTTGGACCTTTGGATGGGTACTATGCAGTAAGACTTCAAAGGGTCTGCATTTGCTCACCAAACCTCACCAATTCTATCATCTCCAAGGGTCCAGACTTATGTCTCACCCAGCTCTGGGTGTAGATGTGGTAAATCCAGGTTGCATCACAAGCCTTGAATGAATTATTTACGAATTGCTCTCTATTTCACTGTCATTGTGTTTGTTTTTGAAATTTATTTTGATAATGGGATTTAGCTGATTTTCACTGCTGTGTTTATGCCGCTGTACACATGCTTGATTCTCTTATGGAGACATATAAATACATAGGTTTTCAGATACTTACTAGTTAGGTATATTCCTAGGCGTTGAATATGTGGTGTTGAGTCCATTTCATTAAGCAAGGAGTAGGTCTTGTCTATTACATATTTGGCTTATGGAACGGTATCTGTGCTAATTTCAATCTCTGGTTTTATGCCGCACCCCAACTCAACTTTCCCCTTAAGCAAGCATAAGTTGGTTTTCTAAATTTGAGTCCCTGTTCTGTTTTATAAATGTGTTCATGTGTAGCCAAGTTTACATTCCGTGTATTAGTGATAACTTCTCATGTTTCTTTTTCTGTGTGACTTATATCACGTAGAATCATCGTATCTGTATCCACTCATTATGCTGCTACGGGCCTGATGACATAGATTTCATTGCTGAGTGATATTCCATTATACTTAGGTACCACTACTTGTTTATCCATTTTTCGATTTCTGGGATATTTATCTTGTACCGTAGATGAGATTCTTGTAAACAGAGCCGTCCCAAATTTTGGGGTGGCTGAGTGTTTTCGATTTTAATTTCCCTATGCTATTGGACCATAAGTGGAAGTGCCCTAGGCTCTGTTTCTTTGTCTTTTAGACGTTTCCGGAAAAACAATACGCTTATCTAGAGTGGCTGCTGGGAATTTACATCCTGCCCACCAGCGTAACAAGGCCAACTGTTCTCCATGGCCTGTCCTGCCTTTCTGTATTTTACACTTTTTTCAGATGGCCCTTTGACCGGGGGGAAGTGAGACTTCGTTGTAGTGCAGATTTCCTTAGCACGCTTGCTTGGTTGGCCATAAAGGGCATATGCGTTTTTGCTTGAATATATTCAGGAAAAAACGCATATGCCCTTTTTCGCCAAGTGCATCATTGTCGACATTCTGCCTCTTTTCCTATGCTTTAAGTGCAATTCCAGTCTACCCCCTGAAATCGTTTTCCTGAAATTCTGCCCCGCTTTCAAGTGCTCTTCGCAGACTTACTTCAATATATTTTTGGACGATAGCTGTCATTTATAGCTCTGCAAGTTTGTGAATTACAGTACCCCTGAGCTCCTTTCTTTAACTCGCTTTCTTGTGAGCCTTACGCAACACCGCAGGATTGCTTCAGGCCCTAATCTGTTTCCGGCAGAGCACGCTGAGCCTTTGGTTAATTCCTCTTCCTGGTGGGAAATGAGCATTACATTTGCCAGTGCAGACACCCACAGCTAGTCTCTCATTGGTACTCCCTATTCCTATTCATCTTCCACTGAAATTGCAAACTGTGCCAAACAGGAGGTTCAAGGCACTGACTCTCCAAGTGGGAAGAGTGTTAGTAAAGCGTCTGGAATGGTGAACGCGAGTATCAGGGCTCGAAAACTGAGATGCAATTGAAAACGTTCCACAATCACACGGTGGTCCATACTCTGGGTTTCCCATGCATGTTTTAGCTGAAGGAAGAATCCCTTAAACCTGGACAGTTGGGACCCATGGAATGGGTACCATGCAGTATGTCTTCAAAGGGTCTGCGTTTGCTCACTGAACCTCACCAATGCTATCAGCCCGAAGTGTGCAGCCCTATGTCTCACCCAGCTCTGGGTGTAGATGTGGTAAATCCAGGTTGCATCACAAGCCCAGAATGAATTATTTAAGAATTGTTCTCTATTTCACTGTCATTGTGTTTTGTTTTTGAAATTTATTTTGATAATGGGATTTATCGGATTTTCACTGCTGCATTTAGGCCGCTCTACACATGTTTGATTCCGTTACAGAGACATATAAATCCATGGGTTTTAAGATTCTTACTAGTCAGGTATATTGCTTGTTGTTGAATATGGGGTGTTGATTCCATTTCGCTGAGCAAGTAGTAGGTCTTGTCTATTATTTATTTGGCTTATGGAACGGTATGTGTGGTAATTTCAATCTCTGGTTTTATGCATCACGCCAACACACCTTTCCCCATACGCAAGCATAAGTTGGTTTTCTGAATTTGAGATCCTTTTCTCTTTCATAATTCAGTTCATGTGTAGCCAAGTTTACATTCCATGTTTTAGTGATATCTTATGATGTTTCTTTTTCTGTGTGACTTATTTCATGTAGAATCATCGTACCTGAATCCACTCATTATGCCGCTATGAGCCTGATGACATAGATTTCATTGCTGAGTGATATTCCATTGTACGTACGTACCACAAATTCTTTATCCATTTTTCGCTTTCTGGGATATTTAACTTTTACCATACAAGAGGTTCTTGTAAACAGAGCCGTCCCAAAGTTTGGGGTGGATGTGTGATTTTGATTTTAATTTCCCTAAGCTATAGGACCATAAGTGGAAGTTCCATAGGCTGTGTTGCTTTGTTTCCTACGTGTTTCAGGAATCACCATACACTTCCCCAGAGTGGCTGTTGGCAATTTACATCCAGCACATCAGCATAACAAGGCTCCCTGTTTTCCATGGCAGGTCCTGTATTTCAGGATTTTACACTTTTTTCAGATGGCCCTTTTGACTGGAGGGCAGTGAGACTTCATTGTAGTGCAGATATCCTTTACACGCTTGCTTGTTTGGCCAAAAAGCGCGTATGCGTTTTTTCCTGAATATATTCAAGAAAAAACGCATACGCTCTTTTTGTCCAAGTGCATCATTGTCGACATTCTGCCTCTTTTCCTATGCTTTAAGTGCAATTCCAGTCTACTCCCTGAAATCATTTTCCTGAAATTTTGCCCCGCTTTCAAGTGCGCCTCGCAGACTTATTTTAATATATTTTTGGACAATAGCTGTCATTCATAACTGCAGGTTTGTGAATGACAGTGCCACTGAGCTCCTTTCTTCAACTCCCTTTTTTGTGAGCTGGCCGCAAAACCGCAGGATTGCTTCAGGCCATAATCTGATTCCGGCAGGGCACGCTGAGCCTTTGGTTAATTCCTCTTCCTGGTGGGAAATGAGAGTTAAATGTGCCTGTCCAGATACCTGCCTCACTCCCACGCCCTTGGTGATGTGTGTCCTCTGGTTTGAAACCATATGTGCTGGCTTCCTCACCTTTAAATGATGTGGCCCCAATGGTGTGAGGAAACTCCTGCCTGGTTCCCATCCCCTTGATGATGTAGGCCCTCTGGTGAGAGTCTGATCCTTGCTGGGTTCCTCACCCTTCGGTGAGGTGGACCCTATGCTGTGCGGTAACTCCTGCCTGGCTTGCTCCCATTGCCTTGGAGACGTAAGCCCTCTGGTGGCAGTTGGAGCCTGCTGGGAGGCTCCTCTCCTCGGCGATGAGTGCCCTCTGGCGTCAGGTTCTAACTGCTGTGCTCCCCACGTTTTCTGATGTGAGCCCAGTGATGCCAGGACACTCCTGTAAGGTTCCCATCCCCATGGGCATGTGGGCCTTCTGCTCTGAGGTCCCAACGCCTGGGTTGCTTACAGTTTCATGGTGTTGGCTCTCTGGTGTTAGTTCACTCAGGCCTAGATCCCATAGCCTCTGTGTTCTGGGCAGCCTGCTGTGTGGTTCGAACTGCTGGATTCCTCACCTTTTTTATTTTTTGTGCCCTGTTTTGTGAGGCTCCTCCTGCCTGCCTCACTCCACCCCGTTTTTGATGTAGGTCCTGTGGTTTGAGGTTACATGTGCCGGTTTCCTCACCTTTTAGTGATGTGGCTCCACTGGTGTGAGGACACTCCTGCCTGGTTCCCATCCCCTTGGTGATGTGGGCCCTATGGTGAGAGTCTGATCCTGCCTGGATTCCTCACACTTCTGGGAGGTGGGCCCTCTGCTGTGAGGTCACTCCTGCCTGGCTGGCACACGTCGCCTTGGCCATGTGGGCCCTTTGGTTGCAGTTGGAGCGGGCTGGGAGCCTCCTCCCATCGGTGATGAGGGCCCTCTGTCATCAGGCCCTAACTGCCTGGCTCCCCACATTTTCTGATGTGCGCCCACTGGTGCGATGACACTCCTGCCAGTTTCCCATCCCCATGCGGATGTGGGCCTTCTGCTCTGAGGTGCCAACGTGTGGGTTGCTCACAGTGTCAGGATGTGGGCCCTCTGCTGTGAGTAACCTCCGACATGGATTCCATAGCCTTGGTGCTCTGGGCCACCTGCTTGGAGCTTCCAACTGCTGGATTCCTCACCATTTTTATTCTATGGACCGTCTGTTGTGAGTCTCCTCCTGCATGCCTCACTCTCAGCCCCTTCGTGATGTGTGTCCCCTTGTTTGAGGCCACATGTCCTGGGTTCCACACCTTTCGATGATGTGGCCCCACTGGTGTGAGGGCACTCCTGTCTGGTTCCCATCCACTTGGTGATATGGGCCCTCTGGTGAGAGTCTGATCCTGGTTGGGTTCATCACACTTCTGTGAGGTGGGCCCTCTGCTCTGAGGTCAATCCTGCCTGGGTGGCACACCCCGCCTTGGTGACATCGGCCCTCTGGTGGCAGTTGGAGCCTGCTGGGAGCCTCCTCCCCTTGGTGATGTGGGCGCTCTGGCGTCAGGCCCTAACTGCTGGCCTCCCAACATTTTCTGATGTGCGTCCACTGGTGCGATGACACTCCTGCCAGGTTCCCATCCCCATGGGGATGTGGGCCTTGTGCTCTGAGGTCCCAACGGCTGCGTTGCTCACAGTATCATGATGTGGGCCCTCTGCTGTGAGTTCACTGTGGCCTAGATCCCATAGACTCGGTGCCCTGGGCCGCCTGATGGGAGGTTCCAATTACTGGATTCCTCACCTTTTTTGTTCTATGGGCCCTGTGTTGTGAGGTTACTCCTGCCTGCCTCACTCCAAGCCCCTTGTAGATGTGGGTCCTCTGGTTTGAGGCCACATGTGCTGGGTTCCTCACCTTTCTATGATGTGACCACACTGGTGTTAGGACACTCCTGCGTGGTTCCGATCCCCTTGGTGATATGGGCCCTCTGCCGAGAGCCTTATCCTTGCTGGGTTCCTCACCCTTCTGTGAGGTAGGCCCTCTGCTGTGAGGTCACTCCTGCCTGGCTGGCACACTTCAAGTTGGCAAAGTGGGCCCTCAGTTGTGTGTTCGTGTCTGCTGGGAGTCTCTTTCCCTCGGTAATGGGGGCCCTCTGGTGTCAGGCCCTAACTCCTGGGATCTCAAAATTTTCTGATGTGCGCCATGTGGTGCGAGTACACTCCTGCCAGAATCACCCCATGGGAATGTGGGCCTTCTGCACTGAGGTCCCAACGTCTGGGTTTCTCACAGTTTCATGATGAGGGCCCTCTGTTGTGAGTTCACCCGGCCTGGATCCCATAGCCTCGCTACACCTGGCCGCCTGCTGGGAGGTTCCAACTGTGGGATTCCTCACCGTCTTTATTCTATGGGTCCTCTGCTTTGAGGCTCTTCCTGCCTGCCTCACTCCCAGGCCCTTGTTGATGTGTGTCCTCTGATTAGAGGCCACGTGTGCTGGGTCCCTCACCTTTTGATGATGTGGCCCCACTGGTGTGAGGATACTTGTACCTGGTTCTCATCCCCTTGGTGATATGGGCCCTCTGGTGAGAGCCTGATCCTGGCTGGGTTCCTCACACTTCTGTGAGGTGGGCCCTCTGCTGTGAGGTAACTCCTGCCTGGCTTCCCATTGCCTTGGTGACGTTGGCCCTCTGGGGGCAGTTGGAACGTATTGGGAGCCTACTCCCCTTGGTGATGAGGGCCCTCTGGCGTCAGGCCGTAACTGTTTGGCTCCCCACGTGTTCTGATGTGAGCCCAGTGATAACAGGACACTCATGTAAGGTTCCCATTCCCATGGGGATGTGGGCCTTCTGCTCTGTGGTTCCAACGCCTGGGTTGCTCACAGTTTCATGACATAGGCTCTCTGGTGTTAGTTCACTCAGGCCGGGATCCCATAGCCTCTGTGCTCTGGGCCGCCTGCTGGAAGATTCCAACTGCTGGATACCTCACCTTTTTTCTTCTCTGGGCCCTGTGTTGTGAGACATCTCCTGCCTGACTCACTCCGAGCCCCTTTTTGATGTGGCTCTTCTGGTTTGAGGCCACATGTGCTGGGTTCCTCACCTTTCAATGATGTGGCCCCACTGGTGTGAGCACACTCTTGCCTGGTTCCCATCCCCTTGGTGATGTGGGCCTTCTGGTGAGAGTCTGATCCTGGTTGGTTTCCTCACACTTCTGTGAGCTTGGCCCTATGCTCTGAGGTCACTCCTGCCTGGCTGGTACACCCCACCTTGGCGACGTCGGCCCTCTGGTGGCAGTTGGCGCATGCTGGGAGCCTCATCCCCTCAGTGATGAGGGCCCTTTTGCGTCAGGCCCTAACTGCTGGGTACCCACATTGTCTAATACGTACTAAGTGGTGCAAGGACACTCCTGCCACGTTCCCATCCCCATGGGGATGTGGGCCTTCTGCTCTAAGGTCCCAACGGCTGGGTTTCTCACAGTTTCATGATGTGGGCCCTCTGCTGTGAGTTCACTTTGGCCTGGATCCCATAGACTCCGTGCTCTGGGCCGCCTGCTGCAAGGTTCCAACTGCTGGATTCCTCACATGTTTTAATCTATGGGCCCTGTGTTGTTAGGCTAGTCCTGCCTGCCTCACTCCGAGCACCTTGGAGATGTGGTTCCTGTGGTTTAGGCCATATGTTCTGGGATCCTAACCTTTCCATTATTTGGACACACTGGTGTGAGGATACTTCTGCCTGGTTCCGATCCCCTTGGTGATGTGGGCCCTCTGGTGAGAGTCTTATCCTGGCTGCATTCCTCATCCTTCTGTGACGTATGCTCTCTGCTGTGAGGTCACTCCTGCCTGGCTGGCGCACGTCACCTTGGTGACGTGAGCCCTCACTTGGGATTTAGTGCCTGCTGGGAGATTCCTCCCTTCGGGAATGAGGGCCCTCTGGCGTCAGGCCCTAACTCCTGGGCTCCCAAATTTTCTGATGTGTGCCCTGTGGTGCGAGTACACTCCTGCCAGGTTCCCAACCCCATGGGAATGTGGGCCTTCTGCTCTGTGGACACAACGGCTGGGTTGTTCACAGTTTCATGATGAGGGCCCTCTTTTGTGAGTTCACACCGGCCGGGATCCCATAGCCTCGCTGCTCCTTGCCGCATGCTGGGACGTTCCAACTGCGGGATTCCTCACATTTTTTATTCTATGGGCCCACTGTTTTGAGGCTACTCCTGCCTGCCTCCCTCCCAGACCCTTGGTGATGTGTGTCCTCTGGCTTGAGGCCACGTGTGTTGGGTCGCTCACCTTTCGATGATGTGGCCCCAATGGTGTGAGGACACTCCTGCCTGGTTCCCATCCCCTTGGTGTTGTGGGCCTTCTGGTGAGAGTCTGATACTTGCTGGGTCCCTGTCCCTTCTTTGAGGTGGGCCCTCTTCTGTGAGGTAACTCCTGCCTGGCTTGCTCCCATTGCCTTGGTGACCTCGTCCATCTGGTGGCAGTTGGAGCCTGCTGGGAGCCTCCACTCCTAGGTAATGAGGGCCTTCTAGTGTCAGGCTCTAAGTGCTGGGCACCCCACGTTTTCTGACTGAGCCCAGTGATGCCAGGACACTCCTGTAAGATTCCCATCCCCATGGGGATGTGGGCCTTCTGCTCTGCGGTCCCAACGCCTGGGTTGCTCACAGTTCCGTGATGTTGGTTCTCTGGTGTTAGTTCACTCAGGCCTAGATCCCATAGCTTCTGTGCTCTGGGCCGACTGCTGGGAGGTTCCAACTGCTGGATTCCGCACCTTTTTTATACTTTGGGCCCTGTGTTGTGTGGCTCCTCCTGCCTGCCTCACTCCAAGCCCCTTGGTGATGTGTGTCCTCTGGCTTGAGGCCACGTGTGTTGGGTCCCTCACCTTTCGATGATGTGGCCCCAATGGTGTGAGGACAGTCCTGACTGGTTCCCATCCTCTTGTTGTTGTGGGCCCTCTGGTGAGAGTCTGATCCTGGCTTGATTCCTCACACTTTTGGGAGGTGGGTCCTCTGCTGCGAGATCACTCCTGCCTGGCTGGCACACGTCGCCTTGGTCACATGGGCCCTCTGGTTGCAGTTGGAGTGTGTTGGGAGCCTCCTCCCGTCGGTGATGAGGGCCCTCGGGCGTCAGGCCCTAACTGCTGGGCTCCCCACATTTTCTGATGTGCGCCCACTGGTGCGATGACACTCCTGCCAGGTTCACATCCACATGAGGATTTGGGCCTTTTGTTCTGAGGTGCCAACCGCTGGGTTGCTCACAGTGTCAGGATGTGGGCCCTCTGCTGTGAGTTCACTCCGGCATGGATCTCATACCTCGGTGCTCTGGGACAACTGCTTGGAGCTTCCAACTGCTGGATTCCTCACCTTTTTTCTTCTATGTGCACTGTGTTGTGAGACACCTCCTCCCTGCCTCACTCCGAGCCCCTTTTTGATATATGTCTTCTGGTTCGATGCCACATGTGCTGGGTTCCTCACCTTTCAATGATGTGACCCCACTGGTCTCAGAACACTCCTGTCTGGTTCCCATCAGCTTGGTGATGTGGGCCCTCTGGTGAGAGTCTGATCCTGGTTGGGTTCCTCAAACTTCCGTGAGCTTGGCCCCTGCTCTGAGGTCACTCCTGCCTGGCTGGTACACACTGCCTTGGTGACGTCGGCACTCTGGTTTCAGTTGGAGCGTGATGGGAGTCTCCTCCCCTCGGTGATGAGTTCCCTCTTGCGTCAGGCCCTAACTGCTGGGTACCCACATTTTCTGATATGCACTAAGTGGAACGAGGACACTCCTGCCAGGTTCCCATCCCCATGGGGATGTGGGACTTCTGCTCTGATGTCCAAACGGCTGGGTTGCTCAAAGTTTCATGATGTGGGCCCTTTGCTGTGAGTTCACTGCGGCCTGGATCCCATAGACTGGGTGCTCTGGGCCACCTGCTGGGAGGTTCCAACTGCTGGATTCCTCACATTTTTTATTCTATGGGCCCTGCGTTGTGAGGCTAGTCCTGCCTGCCTCACTCCGAGCCCCTTGGAGATGTGGGTCCTCTGGTTTAGGCCACATGTGCTGGGTTCCTCACCTTTCCATTATTTGGCCACACTGGTGTGAGGATACTTCTGCCTGGTTCCGATCCCCTTGGTGATGTGGGCCCTCTGGTGAGAGTCTTATCCTGACTGCATTCCTCTCCCTTCTGTGACGTATGCCCTCTGCTCTGAGGTCACTCCTGCCTGGCTGGCGCACGTCACATTGGCGACGTGGGCCCTCAGTTGGGATTTGGTGCCTGCTGGGCATTTCCTCCCTTTGGTAATGAGGGCCCTCTGGCGTCAGCCCCTAACTCCTGGGCTCCCAAACTTTTCTGATGTGTGCCCTGTGGTGCGAGTACACTCCTGCCAGGTTCCCAACCCCATGGGAATGTGGCCCTTCTGCTCTGTGGACACAACGGCTAGGTTGTTCACAGTTTCATGATGAGGGCCCTCTGTTGTGAGTTCACACTGGCCGGGATCCCATAGCCTCGCTGCTCCTTGCAACCTGCTGGGACGTTCCAACTGCGGGATTCCTCACATTTTTTATTCTATGGGCCCTCTGTTTTGAGGCTACTCCTGCCTGCCTCCCTCCCAGACCCTGGGTGATGTGTGTCCTCTGGTTTGAGGGCACGTGTGTTGGGTCCCTCACCTTTCGATGATATGGCCCCAATGCTGTGAGGACACTCCTGCCTGGTTCACATCCCCTTGGTGTTGTGGGCCCTCTGGTGAAAGTCTGATCCTTGCTGGGTTCCTGACCCTTCTTTGACGTGGGCCCTCTTCTGTGAGGTAACACCTGCCTGGCTTGCTCCTATTGCCTTGGTGATGTCGGCCATCTGGTGGCAGTTGGAACCTGCTGGGAGCCTCCTCTCCTAGGTGATGAGTGCCCTCTGGCTTCAGGCTCTAACTGCTGGGCACCCCACGTTTTCTGACTGAGCCCAGTGATGCCAGGACACTCCTGTAAGTTTCCCATCCCCATGGGGATGTGGGCCTTCTGCTCTGTGGTCCCAACGCCTGGGTTGCTCACAGTTTCGTGATGTTGGTTCTCTGGTGTTAGTTCACTCAGGCCTAGATCCCATAGCCTCTGTGCTCTGGGCCGACTGCTGGGAGGTTACAACTGCTGGATTCCGCACCTTTTTTATACTTTGGGCCCTGTGTTGTGAGACTCCCCCTGCCTGCCTCACTCCAAGCCCCTTGGTGATGTAGGTCCTCTGGTTTGAGGCCACATGTGCCGGTTGCCTCACATTTTAGGTATGTGACCTCACTGGTGTGAGGACACTCCTGACTGGTTCCCATCCTCTTGTTGATGTGGGCCCTCTGGTGAGAGTCTGACACTGGCTTGATTCCTCACACTTCTGGGAGGTGGGCCTTCTGCTGTGAGGTCACTCCTGCCTGGCTGGCACACGTCGCCTTGGCCACATGGGCCCTCTGGTTGCAGTTGGAGCGTGCTGGGAGCCTCCTCCCGTCGGTGATGAGGGCCCTCTGGCGTCAGGCCCTAACTGCTGGGCTCCCCACATTTTCTGATGTGCGCCCACTGGTGCGATGACACTCCTGCCAGGTTCCCATCCCCATGCGGATATGTGCCTTCTGTTCTGAGGTGCTAACGGCTGGGTTGCTCACAGTGTCATGATGTGGGCCCTCTGCTGTGAGTTCACTCCAGCATGCATCCCATAGCCTCGGTGATCTGGGCCACCTGCTTGGAGCTTCCAACTGCAGGATTCCTTACCTTTTTTCTTCTATGAGCCGTGTGTTGTGAGACACACCCTGCTTGCCTCACTCTGAGCCTCTTGTTGATGTGGGTCTTCTGGTTTGAGGCCACATGTGGTGGGTTCCTCGCCTTTCAATAATGTGGCCCCACTGGAGTGAGAACACTCCTGCCTGGTTCCCATCCCCTTGGGGATGTGGGCCCTCTGGTGAGAGTCTCATCCTGGTTGGGTTCCTCACAGTTCCGTAAAGTTGGCCCTCTGCCCTGAGGTCACTCCTGCCTGGCTGGCACACCCCACCTTGGTGACGTCAGCCCTCTGCTGACAGTTGGAGCGTGCTGGGAGGCTTCTCCTCTCGGTGATGAGGACACTCTGGTGTCAGGCCCTAACTGCTGGGTAGCCATATTTTCTGATACGTGCTAAGTGGTGAGAGCACACTCCTGCCAGGTTCCCATCCCCATGCGATTTTGGGCCTTCTTCTCTGGGGTCAAAACGGCTGGGTTGCTCACAGTGTCAGGATGTGGGCCCTCTGCTGTGAGTTCACTCCGGCATGGATCCCATAGCCTCGGTGCTCTGGGACAACTGCTTGGAGCTTCCAACTGCTGGATTCCTCACCTTTTTTCTTCTTTGTGCACTTTGTTGTGAGACACCTCCTCCCTGCCTCACTCCGAGCCCCTTTTTGATGTGGGTCTTCTGGTTCGAGGACACATGTGCTGGGTTCCTCACCTTTCAATGATGTGGCCCCACTGGTCTCAGAACATTCCTGCCTGGTTCCCATCCCCTTGGTGATGTGGGCCCTCTGGTGAGAGTCTGATCCTGGTTGGGTTTCTCACACTTCCGTGAGCTTGGCCCTCTGCTCTGAGGTCACTCCTGCCTGGCTGGCACACACCGCCTTGGTGACGCCGGCCCTCTGGTGGCATTTGGAGCATGCTGGGAACCTCTTCGCCTCTGTGATGAGGGCCCTGTCGCGTCAGACCCTAACTGCTGGGTACCCACATTTTCTGATACGTACTAAGTGGTGCGAGGACACTCCTGCCAGGTTCCCCTCCCCATGGGGATGTGGGACTTCTGCTCTGATGTCCAAACGGCTGGGTTGCTCACAGTTTCATGATGTGGGCCCTCGGCTGTGTGTTCACTCCGGCCTTTATCCCATAGCGTAGGTTCTCTGGGCCACCTGCTTGGAGCTCTCAGGAGCTGGATTCCTCACATTTTTATTCTATAGGCCCTCGCTTGTGAGTCTCCTCCTGCATGTCTCACTCCCAGCCCCTACTTGATGTGTGTCCCCTTGTATGCGGCCACATGTGCTGGATTCCACACCTTTCGCTGATGTGACCCCACTGGTGTGAGGACACTCCTTCCTGGTTCCCATCCCCTTGGTGATGTGGGCCCTCTGGTGAGAGTCTGATCCTGGTTGGGCTCCTCACCCTTCTGGGAGGTGGGTCCTCTGCTGTGAGGTAAATGCTGCCTGGCTGGCACACGTCACCTTGGCGACAGGGGCCCTCAGTTGGAAGTTGGTGCCTGCTTGGTGTCTACTCCCCTTGGTAATGAGGGCACTCTGGCTTCAGGCCCTAACTCCTGGGTTCCAAAAATTTTCTGATGTGTGTCCAGTGGTGCGCGGACACTCCTGCCCGATTCCCATTCCCATGGGGATGTGGGCCTTCTGCTCTGAGGTCCCAAAGGCTGGGTTGCTCAGAGTTTCATGATGTGGGCCCTCTGCTGTGAGTTCACTGCGGCCTAGATCCCATAGACTCCGTGCCCTGGGCCGCCTGCTGTGAGGTTCCAACTGCTGGATTCCTCACATTTTTTAATCTATGGGCCCTGTGTTGTTAGGCTAGTCCTGCCTGCCTCACTCCGAGCCCCTTGGAGATGTGGGTCCTCTGGTTTAGGCCACATGTTCTGGGTTCCTCAACTTTCTATGATTTGGCCACACTGGTGTGAGGCCACTCCTGCCTGGATCCGATCGCCTTGGTGATGTGGGCCCTCTGGTGGGAGTCTGATCCTTGCTGGGTTCCTCACTCTTCTTTGAGTTGGGCCCTCTTCTGTTAGGTAACTCCTGCCTGGCTTGCTCCCGTTGCCTTGGTGACGTCGGCCATCTGGGAGCAGTTGGAGCCTGCTGGGAGACTCCTCTCCTAGGTGATGAGGGCTCTCTGGCGTCAGGCTCTAACTGCTGGGCACCCCACGTTTTCTGACTGAGCCCAGTGATGCCAGGACAATCCTGTAAGGTTCTCATCCCCAAGGGGATGTGGGCCTTCTGCTCTGAGGTCCCAACGCCTTGGTTGCTCACAGTTTCATGATGTTGGCTCTCTGGTGTTAGTTCACTCAGGCCTAGATCCCATGGTCTCTGTGCTGTGGGCTGCCTGCTGGGAGTTTCAAACTGCTGGATTCCTCACCTTTTTTATTCTTTGACACCTGTGTTGTGAGGCTCCTCCAGCCTGCGTCACTCCCAGCCCCTTGGTGATGTAGGTACTCTGGTTTGAAGCCACATGTGCCGGTCTCCTCACCTTTTAGTGATGTGGCCCTACTGGTTTGAGGAACTCCTGCCTGGTTCCCATCCCCTTGGTGATGTGGGCACTCTGGTGAGAGTCTTATCCTGACTTGGTTGCTCACCTTTCTGTGAGGTAGGCCCTCTGCTGCGAGGTCACTCCTGCCTGGCTGGCAAACGTTACCTTGGTGACGTGTGCCCTCAGTTGGGAGTTGGTGCCTGCTTGGAGTCTCCTCCCCTCGGTAACGAGGGCCCTCTGGCGTCAGGCCCTAACTCCTGGCTCCCAAATTTTCTGATGTGCGCCCTGTGGTGCGAGTACACTCCTGGCAGGTTCCCAACCACATGGGAATGTGGGCCTTCAGCTCTGAGGTCCCAACGCCTGTGTTGCTCACAGTTTCATGATGAGGGCCCTCTGTTGTGAATTCACTCAGGCCTGGATCCCATAGCCTCCCTGCTCCTGGCCGCCTGCTGGGAGGTTCCAACTGCGGGATTCCTTACCTTTTTTATTCTATAGGGACTCTGTTTTGAGGCTCCTCCTGCCTGCCTCACACCCAGCCCCTTGGTGATGTGTGTTCTCTGGTTTGAGGCCATGTGTGCTGGGTCCCTCCCCTTTTGATGATGTGGGTCCATTGGTGTGAGAACACTCCTGCCTGGTTCCCAACCCCTTGGTGATGTGGGCCCTCTGCTGAGTCTGATCTTCGTTGGGATCCTCAACTTCTGTGAGGTGGGCACTCTGCTCTGAGGTCACTACTGCCTGGCTGGCACACCCCGCCTTGGTGACGTCGGCCCTTTGGTGGCAGTTGGAGCCTGCTGGGAGCTTCCTCCCGTCAGTCATGAGGGCCCTCTGGCGTCAGGCCATAACTGCTGGGCACCCACATTTTATGATACGTGCTAAGTGGTGCGAGGACACTCCTGCCAAGTTCCCATCCCCATGGTGATGTGGGCCTTCTGCTCTGAGGCCCCAACGCCTAGGTTGCTCAGAGTTTCATGATGTGGGTCCTCTGCTGTGAGTTCACTGTGGCCTGGATCACATAGACTCGGTGCTCTGGGCCGCCTGCTGGGAGGTTCCAACTGCTGGATTCCTCACATTTTTTATTCTATGGGCCCTGTGTTGTGAGGCTACTCCTGCCTGCCTCACTCCGAGCCCCTTGGAGATGTGGGTCCTCTGGTTTAGGCCACATGTTCCCGGATCCTCACCTTTCTATGATGTGGCCACACTGGTGTGAGGACACTCCTGCCTGGTTCCGATCCCCTTGCTGATGTGAGTCCTCTGGTGATAATCTGATCCTGTCTGGGTTCCTCACCCTTCTGTGAAGTGGGCCCTCTGCTGTGAGGTAACTCCTGCCTGGCTTGCTCTCATTGCTTTGGTGACGTCGGCCCTCTGGTGGCAGTTGTAGCCTGCTGGGAGCCTCCTCTCCTCCCTGATGAGGGCCCTCTGGTGTCAGGCTCTAACTGCTGGGCTCCCCACGTTTTCTGATGTGAGCCCAGTGATGCCAGGACAATCCTGTAAGGTTCTCATCCCCAAGGGGATGTGGGCCTTCTGCTCTGAGGTCCCAACGCCTTGGTTGCTCACAGTTTCATGATGTTGGCTCTCTGGTGTTAGTTCACTCAGGCCTAGATCCCATGGCCTCTGTGCTGTGGGCTGCCTGCTGGGAGTTTCCAACTGCTGGATTCCTCACCTTTTTTATTCTTTGACACCTGTGTTGTGAGGCTCCTCCAGCCTGCGTCACTCCCAGCCCCTTGGTGATGTAGGTACTCTGGTTTGAAGCCACATGTGCCGGTCTCCTCACCTTTTAGTGATGTGGCCCTACTGGTTTGAGGACACTCCTGCCTGGTTCCCATCCCCTTGGTGATGTGGGCACTCTGGTGAGAGTCTGATCCTGGCTGGGTTCCTGACCCTTCTGTGAGGTGTGCCCTCTGCTATGAGGTAAATCCTGCCTGTCTGGCACACGTCACCTTGGCGACGTGGGCCCTCAGTTGGGAGTTGGTGCCTGCTGGGGGTCTACTCCCCTTGGTAATGAGGGCACTCTGGCCTCAGGCCCTAACTCCTGGGTTCCAAAAATTTTCTGATGTGCGCCCAGTGGTGCGAGGACACTCCTGCCAGGTTCCCATCCCCTTGGGCATGTGGGCCTTCTGTTCTGATGTCCCAACGGCTGGGTTGCTCACAGTTTCATGATGTGGGCCCTCTGATGTAAGTTGACTCCAGCCTGTATCCCATAGCGTCGGTGCTCTGGGCCGCCTGCTTGGAGGTTCCAACTGCTGGATTCCTCACATTTTTTATTCTATGGGCCCTCTGTTTTGAGTCTCCTCCTGCATGCCTCACTGCCAGACCCTTTGTGATGTGTGTCCCCTTGTTTGAGGCCACATGTGCTGGGTTCCTCAACTTTCGCTGATGTGGCCCCACTGGTGTGAGGACACTCTTGCCTGGTTCCCATCCCCTTGGTGATGTGGGCCCTCTGGTGAGAATCTGATCCTGGTTGGGTTCCTCACACTTCCGTGACGTGGGATCTCTGCGCTGAGGTCACTCCTGCCTGGCTGGCACACGTCACCTTGGCGACGTGGGCCCTCAGTTGGGAGTTGGTGCCTGCTGGCGGTCTACTCCCCTTGGTAATGAGGTCACTCTGGCTTCAGGCCCTAACTCCTGGGATCCAAAAATTTTCTGATGTGCGCCCAGTGGTTTGAGGACACTCCTGCCAGGTTCCCATCCCCATGGGCATGTGGGCCTTCTGTTCTGAGGTCCCAACGCCTGGGTTGCTCACAGTTTCATGATGTGGGCCCTCAGCTGTAAGTTCACTGCGGCCTGGATCCCATAGACTCCGTGCTCTTGGCCGCCTGCTGAGAGGTTCCAACTGTTGGATTCCTCACATTTTTTATTCTATGGGCCCTGTGTTGTGAGGCTACTCCTTCCTGCCTCACTCCAAGCCCCTTGGAGATGTGGGTCCTCTGGTTTAGGCCACACGTTCTGGGTTCCTCACCTTTCTATGATTTGGCCTCACTGGTGTGAGGACACTCCTGCCTCGTTCCGATCCCCTTGGTTATATGGGCCCTCTGGGGAGAGTCTTATACTGGCTGGGTTCCTCACCCTTCTGTGACGTAGGCCCTCTGCTCAGAGGTCACTCCTGCCTGGCTGGCACACGTCACCTTGGCGACGTGTGCCCTCAGTTGGGAGTTGGTGCCTGCTGGGTGTCTCCTCCCCTCAGTAATGAGGGCCCTCTGGCGCCAGGCCCTAACTCCTGGGCTCCCAAAATTTTCTGATGTGTGCCCTGTGGTGTGAGTACACTCCTGCCAGGTTCCCAACCTCATGGGAATGTGGGCCTTCTGCTCTGTGGTCCCAAAGGCTGGGTTGCTCACAGTTTCATGATGAGGGCCCTCTGTTGTGAGTTCACCCCGGCCGGGATCCCATAGCCTCGCTGCACTTTGCCGCCTGTTGGGAGGTTCCAAATGCTGGATTCCTCACATTTTTTATTCTACGGGCCCTGTGTTGTGAGGCTACTCCTGCCTGCCTCACTCCGAGCCCCTTGGAGATGTGGGTCCTCTGGTTTAGGCCACATGTTCCGGGTTCCTCACCTTTCTATGATTTGGCCACACTGGTGTGAGGACACTCCTGCCTGGTTCCGATCCCCTTGGTGATGTGAGTCCTCTGGTGATAGTCTGATCCTGGCTGGGTTCCTCACCCTTCTGTGAGGTGGGCCCTCTCTCTGAGGCAATTCCTGCCTGGCTGGCACAAGTTGCCTTGGTGAGCTCGGCCCTCTGGTGGCAGTTGGAGCCTGCTGGGAACCTCCTCTCCTACGTGATGAGGGCCCTCTGGCGTCAGGCTCTAACTGCTGGGCTCCCCACGTTTTCTGATGTGAGCCCAGTGATGCCAGGACACTCTTGTAAGGTTCCCATCCCCATGGGGATGTGTGCCTTCTGTTCTCTTGTCCCAACGCCTGGGTTGCTCACAGTTTCATGATGTTGGCTCCCTGGTGTTAGTTCACCAGGCTTAGATCCCATAGCCTCTGTGCTCTGGGCCGCCTGCTGGGAGGTTCCAACTGCAGGATTCCTCACCATTTTTATACTTCGGTCCCTGTGTTGTGAGGCTCCTCCTGCCTGCCTCACTGCGAGCCCCTTGTTGATGTAGGTCCTCTGGTTTGAGGCCACATGTGCCGGTTGCCTCACCTTTTACTGATGTGGCCCCACTGGTGTGAGGACACTCCTACCTGGTTCCCATCCCCTTGGTGATGTGGGCCCTCTGGTGAGAGTCTGATCCTGATTGGGTTCCTCACACTTCTGTGAGGTGGGCCCTCTGCTCTGAGGTCACTCCTGCCTGGCTTGCACACACCTCCATGGCGACGTTGGCACTCTGGTGGCAGTTGGAGCCTGCTGAGAGCCTCCTTCCCTCGGTGATGAGGGCCTTCTGGCGTCAGGCCCTAACTGCTGGGTACCCACATATTCTGATACATGCCAAGTGGTGTGAGGACACTCCTGCCAGGTTCCCATCCCTATTGGGATGTGGGCCTTGTGTTCTGAGGTCCCAACGTCTGGGTTGCTCACAGTTTCATGATGTGGCCCTCTGCTCTGTGTTCACTGTGGTCTGGATCCCATAGTCTCGGTGCTCTGGGCTGCCTGCTGGCAGGTTCCTACTGCTGGTTTCCTCACCTTTTTTATTCTATGGGCCCTGTGTTGTGTGGCTACTCCTGCCTACCTCACTCCGAGGCCATTGGACATGTGGGTCCTCTGGTTTAGGCCACATGTGCTGGGTTCCTCACCTTTCTATGATGTGACCGCACTGGTGTGAGGACACTCCTGCCTGGTTCCGATCCCCTTGGTGATGTGGGCCCTCTGGTGAGAGTCTTATCCTGGCTTGGTTGCTCACCTTTCTGTGAGGTAGGCCCTCTGCTGCGAGGTCACTCCTGCCTGGCTGGCAAACGTTACCTTGGTGACGTGTGCCCTCAGTTGGGAGTTGGTGCCTGCTTGGAGTCTCCTCCCCTCGGTAATGAGGGCCCTCTGGCGTCAGGCCCTAACTCCTGGCTCCCAAATTTTCTGATGTGCGCCCTGTGGTGCGAGTACACTGCTGGCAGGTTCCCAACCACATGGGAATGTGGGCCTTCAGCTCTGAGGTCCCAACGCCTGTGTTGCTCACAGTTTCATGATGAGGGCCCTCTGTTGTGAGTTCACTCAGGCCTGGATCCCATAGCCTCCCTGCTCCTGGCCGCCTGCTGGGAGGTTCCAACTGCGGGATTCCTTACCTTTTTTATTCTATAGGGACTCTGTTTTGAGGCTCCTCCTGCCTGCCTCACACCCAGCCCCTTGGTGATGTGTGTTCTCTGGTTTGAGGCCACGTGTGCTGGGTCCCTCCCCTTTTGATGATGTGGGTCCATTGGTGTGAGAACACTCCTGCCTGGTTCCCAACCCCTTGGTGATGTGGGCCCTCTGCTGAGTCTGATCTTCGTTGGGATCCTCAACTTCTGTGAGGTGGGCACTCTGCTCTGAGGTCACTACTGCCTGGCTGGCACACCCCGCCTTGGTGACGTCGGCCCTTTGGTGGCAGTTGGAGCCTGCTGGGAGCTTCCTCCCGTCAGTCATGAGGGCCCTCTGGCGTCAGGCCATAACTGCTGGGCACCCACATTTTATGATACGTGCTAAGTGGTGCGAGGACACTCCTGCCAAGTTCCCATCCCCATGGGGATGTGGGCCTTCTGCTCTGAGGTCCCAACGCCTGGGTTGCTCAGAGTTTCATGATGTGGGTCCTCTGCTGTGAGTTCACTGTGGCCTGGATCACATAGACTCGGTGCTCTGGGCCGCCTGCTGGGAGGTTCCAACTGCTGGATTCCTCACATTTTTTATTCTATGGGCCCTGTGTTGTGAGGCTACTCCTGCCTGCCTCACTCCGAGCCCCTTGGAGATGTGGGTCCTCTGGTTTAGGCCACATGTTCCCGGATCCTCACCTTTCTATGATGTGGCCACACTGGTGTGAGGACACTCCTGCCTGGTTCCGATCCCCTTGCTGATGTGAGTCCTCTGGTGATAATCTGATCCTGTCTGGGTTCCTCACCCTTCTGTGAAGTGGGCCCTCTGCTGTGAGGTAACTCCTGCCTGGCTTGCTCTCATTGCTTTGGTGACGTCGGCCCTCTGGTGGCAGTTGTAGCCTGCTGGGAGCCTCCTCTCCTCCCTGATGAGGGCCCTCTGGTGTCAGGCTCTAACTGCTGGGCTCCCCACGTTTTCTGATGTGAGCCCAGTGATGCCAGGACAATCCTGTAAGGTTCTCATCCTCAAGGGGATGTGGGCCTTCTGCTCTGAGGTCCCAACGCCTTGGTTGCTCACAGTTTCATGATGTTGGCTCTCTGGTGTTAGTTCACTCAGGCCTAGATCCCATGGCCTCTGTGCTGTGGGCTGCCTGCTGGGAGTTTCCAACTGCTGGATTCCTCACCTTTTTTATTCTTTGACACCTGTGTTGTGAGGCTCCTCCAGCCTGCGTCACTCCCAGCCCCTTGGTGATATAGGTACTCTGGTTTGAAGCCACATGTGCCGGTCTCCTCACCTTTTAGTGATGTGGCCCTACTGGTTTGAGGACACTCCTGCCTGGTTCCCATCCCCTTGGTGATGTGGGCACTCTGGTGAGAGTCTGATCCTGGCTGGGTTCCTGACCCTTCTGTGAGGTGTGCCCTCTGCTATGAGGTAAATCCTGCCTGTCTGGCACACGTCACCTTGGCGACGTGGGCCCTCAGTTGGGAGTTGGTGCCTGCTGGGGGTCTACTCCCCTTGGTAATGAGGGCACTCTGGCCTCAGGCCCTAACTCCTGGGTTCCAAAAATTTTCTGATGTGCGCCCAGTGGTGCGAGGACACTCCTGCCAGGTTCCCATCCCCTTGGGCATGTGGGCCTTCTGTTCTGATGTCCCAACGGCTGGGTTGCTCACAGTTTCATGATGTGGGCCCTCTGATGTAAGTTGACTCCAGCCTGTATCCCATAGCGTCGGTGCTCTGGGCCGCCTGCTTGGAGGTTCCAACTGCTGGATTCCTCACATTTTTTATTCTATGGGCCCTCTGTTTTGAGTCTCCTCCTGCATGCCTCACTGCCAGACCCTTTGTGATGTGTGTCCCCTTGTTTGAGGCCACATGTGCTGGGTTCCTCAACTTTCGCTGATGTGGCCCCACTGGTGTGAGGACACTCTTGCCTGGTTCCCATCCCCTTGGTGATGTGGGCCCTCTGGTGAGAATCTGATCCTGGTTGGGTTCCTCACACTTCCGTGACGTGGGATCTCTGCGCTGAGGTCACTCCTGCCTGGCTGGCACACGTCACCTTGGCGACGTGGGCCCTCAGTTGGGAGTTGGTGCCTGCTGGCGGTCTACTCCCCTTGGTAATGAGGTCACTCTGGCTTCAGGCCCTAACTCCTGGGATCCAAAAATTTTCTGATGTGCGCCCAGTGGTTTGAGGACACTCCTGCCAGGTTCCCATCCCCATGGGCATGTGGGCCTTCTGTTCTGAGGTCCCAACGCCTGGGTTGCTCACAGTTTCATGATGTGGGCCCTCAGCTGTAAGTTCACTGCGGCCTGGATCCCATAGACTCCGTGCTCTTGGCCGCCTGCTGAGAGGTTCCAACTGTTGGATTCCTCACATTTTTTATTCTATGGGCCCTGTGTTGTGAGGCTACTCCTTCCTGCCTCACTCCAAGCCCCTTGGAGATGTGGGTCCTCTGGTTTAGGCCACATGTTCTGGGTTCCTCACCTTTCTATGATTTGGCCTCACTGGTGTGAGGACACTCCTGCCTCGTTCCGATCCCCTTGGTTATATGGGCCCTCTGGGGAGAGTCTTATACTGGCTGGGTTCCTCACCCTTCTGTGACGTAGGCCCTCTGCTCAGAGGTCACTCCTGCCTGGCTGGCACACGTCACCTTGGCGACGTGTGCCCTCAGTTGGGAGCTGGTGCCTTCTGGGAGTCTCCTCCCCTCAGTAATGAGGGCCCTCTGGCGTCAGGCCCTAACTCCTGGGCTCCCAAAATTTTCTGATGTGTGCCCTGTGGTGTGAGTACACTCCTGCCAGGTTCCCAACCTCATGGGAATGTGGGCCTTCTGCTCTGTGGTCCCAAAGGCTGGGTTGCTCACAGTTTCATGATGAGGGCCCTCTGTTGTGAGTTCACCCCGGCCGGGATCCCATAGCCTCGCTGCACTTTGCCGCCTGTTGGGAGGTTCCAAATGCTGGATTCCTCACATTTTTTATTCTACGGGCCCTGTGTTGTGAGGCTCCTCCTGCCTGCCTCACTCCGAGCCCCTTGGAGATGTGGGTCCTCTGGTTTAGGCCACATGTTCCGGGTTCCTCACCTTTCTATGATTTGGCCACACTGGTGTGAGGACACTCCTGCCTGGTTCCGATCCCCTTGGTGATGTGAGTCCTCTGGTGATAGTCTGATCCTGGCTGGGTTCCTCACCCTTCTGTGAGGTGGGCCCTCTCTCTGAGGCAATTCCTGCCTGGCTGGCACAAGTTGCCTTGGTGAGCTCGGCCCTCTGGTGGCAGTTGGAGCCTGCTGGGAACCTCCTCTCCTACGTGATGAGGGCCCTCTGGGGTCAGGCTCTAACTGCTGGGCTCCCCACGTTTTCTGATGTGAGCCCAGTGATGCCAGGACACTCTTGTAAGGTTCCCATCCCCATGGGGATGTGTGCCTTCTGTTCTCTTGTCCCAGCGCCTGGGTTGCTCACAGTTTCATGATGTTGGCTCCCTGGTGTTAGTTCACCAGGCTTAGATCCCATAGCCTCTGTGCTCTGGGCCGCCTGCTGGGAGGTTCCAACTGCAGGATTCCTCACCATTTTTATACTTCGGTCCCTGTGTTGTGAGGCTCCTCCTGCCTGCCTCACTGCGAGCCCCTTGTTGATGTAGGTCCTCTGGTTTGAGGCCACATGTGCCGGTTGCCTCACCTTTTACTGATGTGGCCCCACTGGTGTGAGGACACTCCTACCTGGTTCCCATCCCCTTGGTGATGTGGGCCCTCTGGTGAGAGTCTGATCCTGATTGGGTTCCTCACACTTCTGTGAGGTGGGCCCTCTGCTCTGAGGTCACTCCTGCCTGGCTTGCACACACCTCCATGGCGACGTTGGCACTCTGGTGGCAGTTGGAGCCTGCTGAGAGCCTCCTTCCCTCGGTGATGAGGGCCTTCTGGCGTCAGGCCCTAACTGCTGGGTACCCACATATTCTGATACATGCCAAGTGGTGTGAGGACACTCCTGCCAGGTTCCCATCCCTATTGGGATGTGGGCCTTGTGCTCTGAGGTCCCAACGTCTGGGTTGCTCACAGTTTCATGATGTGGCCCTCTGCTCTGTGTTCACTGTGGTCTGGATCCCATAGTCTCGGTGCTCTGGGCTGCCTGCTGGCAGGTTCCTACTGCTGGTTTCCTCACCTTTTTTATTCTATGGGCCCTGTGTTGTGTGGCTACTCCTGCCTACCTCACTCCGAGGCCATTGGACATGTGGGTCCTCTGGTTTAGGCCACATGTGCTGGGTTCCTCACCTTTCTATGATGTGACCGCACTGGTGTGAGGACACTCCTGCCTGGTTCCGATCCCCTTGGTGATGTGGGCCCTCTGGTGAGAGTCTTATCCTGGCTTGGTTGCTCACCTTTCTGTGAGGTAGGCCCTCTGCTGCGAGGTCACTCCTGCCTGGCTGGCAAACGTTACCTTGGTGACGTGTGCCCTCAGTTGGGAGTTGGTGCCTGCTTGGAGTCTCCTCCCCTCGGTAATGAGGGCCCTCTGGCGTCAGGCCCTAACTCCTGGCTCCCAAATCTTCTGATGTGCGCCCTGTGGTGCGAGTACACTGCTGGCAGGTTCCCAACCACATGGGAATGTGGGCCTTCAGCTCTGAGGTCCCAACGCCTGTGTTGCTCACAGTATCATGATGAGGGCCCTCTGTTGTGAATTCACTCAGGCCTGGATCCCATAGCCTCCCTGCTCCTGGCCGCCTGCTGGGAGGTTCCAACTGCGGGATTCCTTACCTTTTTTATTCTATAGGGACTCTGTTTTGAGGCTCCTCCTGCCTGCCTCACACCCAGCCCCTTGGTGATGTGTGTTCTCTGGTTTGAGGCCACGTGTGCTGGGTCCCTCCCCTTTTGATGATGTGGGTCCATTGGTGTGAGAACACTCCTGCCTGGTTCCCAACCCCTTGGTGATGTGGGCCCTCTGCTGAGTCTGATCTTCGTTGGGATCCTCAACTTCTGTGAGGTGGGCACTCTGCTCTGAGGTCACTACTGCCTGGCTGGCACACCCCGCCTTGGTGACGTCGGCCCTTTGGTGGCAGTTGGAGCCTGCTGGGAGCTTCCTCCCGTCAGTCATGAGGGCCCTCTGGCGTCAGGCCATAACTGCTGGGCACCCACATTTTATGATACGTGCTAAGTGGTGCGAGGACACTCCTGCCAAGTTCCCATCCCCATGGGGATGTGGGCCTTCTGCTCTGAGGTCCCAACGCCTGGGTTGCTCAGAGTTTCATGATGTGGGTCCTCTGCTGTGTGTTCACTGTGGCCTGGATCACATAGACTCGGTGCTCTGGGCCGCCTGCTGGGAGGTTCCAACTGCTGGATTCCTCACATTTTTTATTCTATGGGCCCTGTGTTGTGAGGCTACTCCTGCCTGCCTCGCTCCGAGCCCCTTGGAGATGTGGGTCTTCTGGTTTAGGACACATGTTCCCGGATCCTCACCTTTCTATGATGTGGCCACACTGGTGTGAGGACACTCCTGCCTGGTTCCGATCCCCTTGCTGATGTGAGTCCTCTGGTGATAATCTGATCCTGTCTGGGTTCCTCACCCTTCCGTGAAGTGGGCTCTCTGCTGTGAGGTAACTCCTGCCTGGCTTGCTCTCATTGCTTTGGTGACGTCGGCCCTCTGGTGGCAGTTGTAGCCTGCTGGGAGCCTCCTCTCCTCCCTGATGAGGTCCCTCTGGTGTCAGGCTCTAACTGCTGGGCTCCCCACGTTTTCTGATGTGAGCCCAGTGATGCCAGGACAATCCTGTAAGGTTCTCATGCCCAAGGGGATGTGGGCCTTCTTCTCTGAGGTCCCAACGCCTTGGTTGCTCACAGTTTCATGATGTTGGCCCTCTGGTGTTAGTTCACTCAGGCCTAGATCCCATGGCCTCTGTGCTGTGGGCTGCCTGCTGGGAGTTTCCAACTGCTGGATTCCTCACCTTTTTTATTCTTTGACACCTGTGTTGTGAGGCTCCTCCAGCCTGCGTCACTCCCAGCCCCTTGGTGATATAGGTACTCTGGTTTGAAGCCACATGTGCCGGTCTCCTCACCTTTTAGTGATGTGGCCCTACTGGTTTGAGGACACTCCTGCCTGGTTCCCATCCCCTTGGTGATGTGGGCACTCTGGTGAGAGTCTGATCCTGGCTGGGTTCCTGACCCTTCTGTGAGGTGTGCCCTCTGCTATGAGGTAAATCCTGCCTGTCTGGCACACGTCACCTTGGCGACGTGGGCCCTCAGTTGGGAGTTGGTGCCTGCTGGGGGTCTACTCCCCTTGGTAATGAGGACACTCTGGCCTCAGGCCCTAACTCCTGGGTTCCAAAAATTTTCTTATGTGCGCCCAGTGGTGCGAGGACACTCCTGCCAGGTTCCCATCCCCTTGGGCATGTGGGCCTTCTGTTCTGATGTCCCAACGGCTGGGTTGCTCACAGTTTCATGATGTGGGCCCTCTGATGTAAGTTGACTCCAGCCTGTATCCCATAGCGTCGGTGCTCTGGGCCGCCTGCTTGGAGGTTCCAACTGCTGGATTCCTCACATTTTTTATTCTATGGGCCCTCTGTTTTGAGTCTCCTCCTGCATGCCTCACTGCCAGACCCTTTGTGATGTGTGTCCCCTTGTTTGAGGCCACATGTGCTGGGTTCCTCAACTTTCGCTGATGTGGCCCCACTGGTGTGAGGACACTCTTGCCTGGTTCCCATCCCCTTGGTGATGTGGGCCCTCTGGTGAGAATCTGATCCTGGTTGGGTTCCTCACACTTCCGTGACGTGGGATCTCTGCGCTGAGGTCACTCCTGCCTGGCTGGCACACGTCACCTTGGCGACGTGGGCCCTCAGTTGGGAGTTGGTGCCTGCTGGCGGTCTACTCCCCTTGGTAATGAGGTCACTCTGGCTTCAGGCCCTAACTCCTGGGATCCAAAAATTTTCTGATGTGCGCCCAGTGGTTTGAGGACACTCCTGCCAGGTTCCCATCCCCATGGGCATGTGGGCCTTCTGTTCTGAGGTCCCAACGCCTGGGTTGCTCACAGTTTCATGATGTGGGCCCTCAGCTGTAAGTTCACTGCGGCCTGGATCCCATAGACTCCGTGCTCTTGGCCGCCTGCTGAGAGGTTCCAACTGTTGGATTCCTCACATTTTTTATTCTATGGGCCCTGTGTTGTGAGGCTACTCCTTCCTGCCTCACTCCAAGCCCCTTGGAGATGTGGGTCCTCTGGTTTAGGCCACATGTTCTGGGTTCCTCACCTTTCTATGATTTGGCCTCACTGGTGTGAGGACACTCCTGCCTCGTTCCGATCCCCTTGGTTATATGGGCCCTCTGGGGAGAGTCTTATACTGGCTGGGTTCCTCACCCTTCTGTGACGTAGGCCCTCTGCTCAGAGGTCACTCCTGCCTGGCTGGCACACGTCACCTTGGCGACGTGTGCCCTCAGTTGGGAGTTGGTGCCTTCTGGGAGTCTCCTCCCCTCAGTAATGAGGGCCCTCTGGCGTCAGGCCCTAACTCCTGGGCTCCCAAAATTTTCTGATGTGTGCCCTGTGGTGTGAGTACACTCCTGCCAGGTTCCCAACCTCATGGGAATGTGGGCCTTCTGCTCTGTGGTCCCAAAGGCTGGGTTGCTCACAGTTTCATGATGAGGGCCCTCTGTTGTGAGTTCTCCCCGGCCGGGATCCCATAGCCTCGCTGCACTTTGCCGCCTGTTGGGAGGTTCCAAATGCTGGATTCCTCACATTTTTTATTCTACGGGCCCTGTGTTGTGAGGCTACTCCTGCCTGCCTCACTCCGAGCCCCTTGGAGATGTGGGTCCTCTGGTTTAGGCCACATGTTCCGGGTTCCTCACCTTTCTATGATTTGGCCACACTGGTGTGAGGACACTCCTGCCTGGTTCCGATCCCCTTGGTGATGTGAGTCCTCTGGTGATAGTCTGATCCTGGCTGGGTTCCTCACCCTTCTGTGAGGTGGGCCCTCTCTCTGAGGCAATTCCTGCCTGGCTGGCACAAGTTGCCTTGGTGAGCTCGGCCCTCTGGTGGCAGTTGGAGCCTGCTGGGAACCTCCTCTCCTACGTGATGAGGGCCCTCTGGCGTCAGGCTCTAACTGCTGGGCTCCCCACGTTTTCTGATGTGAGCCCAGTGATGCCAGGACACTCTTGTAAGGTTCCCATCCCCATGGGGATGTGTGCCTTCTGTTCTCTTGTCCCAGCGCCTGGGTTGCTCACAGTTTCATGATGTTGGCTCCCTGGGGTTAGTTCACCAGGCTTAGATCCCATAGCCTCTGTGCTCTGGGCCGCCTGCTGGGAGGTTCCAACTGCAGGATTCCTCACCATTTTTATACTTCGGTCCCTGTGTTGTGAGGCTCCTCCTGCCTGCCTCACTGCGAGCCCCTTGTTGATGTAGGTCCTCTGGTTTGAGGCCACATGTGCCGGTTGCCTCACCTTTTAGTGATGTGGCCCCACTGGTGTGAGGACACTCCTGCCTGGTTCCCATCCCCTTGGTGATGTGGGCCCTCTGGTGAGAGTCTGATCCTGATTGGGTTCCTCACACTTCTGTGAGGTGGGCCCTCTGCTCTGAGGTCACTCCTGCCTGGCTTGCACACACCTCCATGGCGACGTTGGCACTCTGGTGGCAGTTGGAGCCTGCTGAGAGCCTCCTTCCCTCGGTGATGAGGGCCTTCTGGCGTCAGGCCCTAACTGCTGGGTACCCACATATTCTGATACATGCCAAGTGGTGTGAGGACACTCCTGCCAGGTTCCCATCCCTATTGGGATGTGGGCCTTGTGTTCTGAGGTCCCAACGTCTGGGTTGCTCACAGTTTCATGATGTGGCCCTCTGCTCTGTGTTCACTGTGGTCTGGATCCCATAGTCTCGGTGCTCTGGGCTGCCTGCTGGCAGGTTCCTACTGCTGGTTTCCTCACCTTTTTTATTCTATGGGCCCTGTGTTGTGTGGCTACTCCTGCCTACCTCACTCCGAGGCCATTGGACATGTGGGTCCTCTGGTTTAGGCCACATGTGCTGGGTTCCTCACCTTTCTATGATGTGACCGCACTGGTGTGAGGACACTCCTGCCTGGTTCCGATCCCCTTGGTGATGTGGGCCCTCTGGTGAGAGTCTTATCCTGGCTTGGTTGCTCACCTTTCTGTGAGGTAGGCCCTCTGCTGCGAGGTCACTCCTGCCTGGCTGGCAAACGTTACCTTGGTGACGTGTGCCCTCAGTTGGGAGTTGGTGCCTGCTTGGAGTCTCCTCCCCTCGGTAATGAGGGCCCTCTGGCGTCAGGCCCTAACTCCTGGCTCCCAAATCTTCTGATGTGCGCCCTGTGGTGCGAGTACACTGCTGGCAGGTTCCCAACCACATGGGAATGTGGGCCTTCAGCTCTGAGGTCCCAACGCCTGTGTTGCTCACAGTTTCATGATGAGGGCCCTCTGTTGTGAGTTCACTCAGGCCTGGATCCCATAGCCTCCCTGCTCCTGGCCGCCTGCTGGGAGGTTCCAACTGCGGGATTCCTTACCTTTTTTATTCTATAGGGACTCTGTTTTGAGGCTCCTCCTGCCTGCCTCACACCCAGCCCCTTGGTGATGTGTGTTCTCTGGTTTGAGGCCACGTGTGCTGGGTCCCCCCCCTTTTGATGATGTGGGTCCATTGGTGTGAGAACACTCCTGCCTGGTTCCCAACCCCTTGGTGATGTGGGCCCTCTGCTGAGTCTGATCTTCGTTGGGATCCTCAACTTCTGTGAGGTGGGCACTCTGCTCTGAGGTCACTACTGCCTGGCTGGCACACCCCGCCTTGGTGACGTCGGCCCTTTGGTGGCAGTTGGAGCCTGCTGGGAGCTTCCTCCCGTCAGTCATGAGGGCCCTCTGGCGTCAGGCCATAACTGCTGGGCACCCACATTATATGATACGTGCTAAGTGGTGCGAGGACACTCCTGCCAAGTTCCCATCCCCATGGGGATGTGGGCCTTCTGCTCTGAGGTCCCAACGCCTGGGTTGCTCAGAGTTTCATGATGTGGGTCCTCTGTTGTGAGTTCACTGTGGCCTGGATCACATAGACTCGGTGCTCTGGGCCGCCTGCTGGGAGGTTCCAACTGCTGGATTCCTCACATTTTTTATTCTATGGGCCCTGTGTTGTGAGGCTACTCCTGCCTGCCTCACTCCGAGCCCCTTGGAGATGTGGGTCCTCTGGTTTAGGCCACATGTTCCCGGATCCTCACCTTTCTATGATGTGGCCACACTGGTGTGAGGACACTCCTGCCTGGTTCCAATCCCCTTGCTGATGTGAGTCCTCTGGTGATAATCTGATCCTGTCTGGGTTCCTCACCCTTCTGTGAAGTGGGCCCTCTGCTGTGAGGTAACTCCTGCCTGGCTTGCTCTCATTGCTTTGGTGACGTCGGCCCTCTGGTGGCAGTTGTAGCCTGCTGGGAGCCTCCTCTCCTCCCTGATGAGGGCCCTCTGGTGTCAGGCTCTAACTGCTGGGCTCCCCACGTTTTCTGATGTGAGCCCAGTGATGCCAGGACAATCCTGTAAGGTTCTCATCCTCAAGGGGATGTGGGCCTTCTGCTCTGAGGTCCCAACGCCTTGGTTGCTCACAGTTTCATGATGTTGGCTCTCTGGTGTTAGTTCACTCAGGCCTAGATCCCATGGCCTCTGTGCTGTGGGCTGCCTGCTGGGAGTTTCCAACTGCTGGATTCCTCACCTTTTTTATTCTTTGACACCTGTGTTGTGAGGCTCCTCCAGCCTGCGTCACTCCCAGCCCCTTGGTGATGTAGGTACTCTGGTTTGAAGCCACATGTGCCGGTCTCCTCACCTTTTAGTGATGTGGCCCTACTGGTTTGAGGACACTCCTGCCTGGTTCCCATCCCCTTGGTGATGTGGGCACTCTGGTGAGAGTCTGATCCTGGCTGGGTTCCTGACCCTTCTGTGAGGTGTGCCCTCTGCTATGAGGTAAATCCTGCCTGTCTGGCACACGTCACCTTGGCGACGTGGGCCCTCAGTTGGGAGTTGGTGCCTGCTGGGGGTCTACTCCCCTTGGTAATGAGGGCACTCTGGCCTCAGGCCCTAACTCCTGGGTTCCAAAAATTTTCTGATGTGCGCCCAGTGGTGCGAGGACACTCCTGCCAGGTTCCCATCCCCTTGGGCATGTGGGCCTTCTGTTCTGATGTCCCAACGGCTGGGTTGCTCACAGTTTCATGATGTGGGCCCTCTGATGTAAGTTGACTCCAGCCTGTATCCCATAGCGTCGGTGCTCTGGGCCGCCTGCTTGGAGGTTCCAACTGCTGGATTCCTCACATTTTTTATTCTATGGGCCCTCTGTTTTGAGTCTCCTCCTGCATGCCTCACTGCCAGACCCTTTGTGATGTGTGTCCCCTTGTTTGAGGCCACATGTGCTGGGTTCCTCAACTTTCGCTGATGTGGCCCCACTGGTGTGAGGACACTCTTGCCTGGTTCCCATCCCCTTGGTGATGTGGGCCCTCTGGTGAGAATCTGATCCTGGTTGGGTTCCTCACACTTCCGTGACGTGGGATCTCTGCGCTGAGGTCACTCCTGCCTGGCTGGCACACGTCACCTTGGCGACGTGGGCCCTCAGTTGGGAGTTGGTGCCTGCTGGCGGTCTACTCCCCTTGGTAATGAGGTCACTCTGGCTTCAGGCCCTAACTCCTGGGATCCAAAAATTTTCTGATGTGCGCCCAGTGGTTTGAGGACACTCCTGCCAGGTTCCCATCCCCATGGGCATGTGGGCCTTCTGTTCTGAGGTCCCAACGCCTGGGTTGCTCACAGTTTCATGATGTGGGCCCTCAGCTGTAAGTTCACTGCGGCCTGGATCCCATAGACTCCGTGCTCTTGGCCGCCTGCTGAGAGGTTCCAACTGTTGGATTCCTCACATTTTTTATTCTATGGGCCCTGTGTTGTGAGGCTACTCCTTCCTGCCTCACTCCAAGCCCCTTGGAGATGTGGGTCCTCTGGTTTAGGCCACACGTTCTGGGTTCCTCACCTTTCTATGATTTGGCCTCACTGGTGTGAGGACACTCCTGCCTCGTTCCGATCCCCTTGGTTATATGGGCCCTCTGGGGAGAGTCTTATACTGGCTGGGTTCCTCACCCTTCTGTGACGTAGGCCCTCTGCTCAGAGGTCACTCCTGCCTGGCTGGCACACGTCACCTTGGCGACGTGTGCCCTCAGTTGGGAGCTGGTGCCTTCTGGGAGTCTCCTCCCCTCAGTAATGAGGGCCCTCTGGCGTCAGGCCCTAACTCCTGGGCTCCCAAAATTTTCTGATGTGTGCCCTGTGGTGTGAGTACACTCCTGCCAGGTTCCCAACCTCATGGGAATGTGGGCCTTCTGCTCTGTGGTCCCAAAGGCTGGGTTGCTCACAGTTTCATGATGAGGGCCCTCTGTTGTGAGTTCACCCCGGCCGGGATCCCATAGCCTCGCTGCACTTTGCCGCCTGTTGGGAGGTTCCAAATGCTGGATTCCTCACATTTTTTATTCTACGGGCCCTGTGTTGTGAGGCTACTCCTGCCTGCCTCACTCCGAGCCCCTTGGAGATGTGGGTCCTCTGGTTTAGGCCACATGTTCCGGGTTCCTCACCTTTCTATGATTTGGCCACACTGGTGTGAGGACACTCCTGCCTGGTTCCGATCCCCTTGGTGATGTGAGTCCTCTGGTGATAGTCTGATCCTGGCTGGGTTCCTCACCCTTCTGTGAGGTGGGCCCTCTCTCTGAGGCAATTCCTGCCTGGCTGGCACAAGTTGCCTTGGTGAGCTCGGCCCTCTGGTGGCAGTTGGAGCCTGCTGGGAACCTCCTCTCCTACGTGATGAGGGCCCTCTGGCGTCAGGCTCTAACTGCTGGGCTCCCCACGTTTTCTGATGTGAGCCCAGTGATGCCAGGACACTCTTGTAAGGTTCCCATCCCCATGGGGATGTGTGCCTTCTGTTCTCTTGTCCCAGCGCCTGGGTTGCTCACAGTTTCATGATGTTGGCTCCCTGGGGTTAGTTCACCAGGCTTAGATCCCATAGCCTCTGTGCTCTGGGCCGCCTGCTGGGAGGTTCCAACTGCAGGATTCCTCACCATTTTTATACTTCGGTCCCTGTGTTGTGAGGCTCCTCCTGCCTGCCTCACTGCGAGCCCCTTGTTGATGTAGGTCCTCTGGTTTGAGGCCACATGTGCCGGTTGCCTCACCTTTTACTGATGTGGCCCCACTGGTGTGAGGACACTCCTGCCTGGTTCCCATCCCCTTGGTGATGTGGGCCCTCTGGTGAGAGTCTGATCCTGATTGGGTTCCTCACACTTCTGTGAGGTGGGCCCTCTGCTCTGAGGTCACTCCTGCCTGGCTTGCACACACCTCCATGGCGACGTTGGCACTCTGGTGGCAGTTGGAGCCTGCTGAGAGCCTCCTTCCCTCGGTGATGAGGGCCTTCTGGCGTCAGGCCCTAACTGCTGGGTACCCACATATTCTGATACATGCCAAGTGGTGTGAGGACACTCCTGCCAGGTTCCCATCCCTATTGGGATGTGGGCCTTGTGTTCTGAGGTCCCAACGTCTGGGTTGCTCACAGTTTCATGATGTGGCCCTCTGCTCTGTGTTCACTGTGGTCTGGATCCCATAGTCTCGGTGCTCTGGGCTGCCTGCTGGCAGGTTCCTACTGCTGGTTTCCTCACCTTTTTTATTCTATGGGCCCTGTGTTGTGTGGCTACTCCTGCCTACCTCACTCCGAGGCCATTGGACATGTGGGTCCTCTGGTTTAGGCCACATGTGCTGGGTTCCTCACCTTTCTATGATGTGACCGCACTGGTGTGAGGACACTCCTGCCTGGTTCCGATCCCCTTGGTGATGTGGGCCCTCTGGTGAGAGTCTTATCCTGGCTTGGTTGCTCACCTTTCTGTGAGGTAGGCCCTCTGCTGCGAGGTCACTCCTGCCTGGCTGGCAAACGTTACCTTGGTGACGTGTGCCCTCAGTTGGGAGTTGGTGCCTGCTTGGAGTCTCCTCCCCTCGGTAATGAGGGCCCTCTGGCGTCAGGCCCTAACTCCTGGCTCCCAAATTTTCTGATGTGCGCCCTGTGGTGCGAGTACACTGCTGGCAGGTTCCCAACCACATGGGAATGTGGGCCTTCAGCTCTGAGGTCCCAACGCCTGTGTTGCTCACAGTATCATGATGAGGGCCCTCTGTTGTGAATTCACTCAGGCCTGGATCCCATAGCCTCCCTGCTCCTGGCCGCCTGCTGGGAGGTTCCAACTGCGGGATTCCTTACCTTTTTTATTCTATAGGGACTCTGTTTTGAGGCTCCTCCTGCCTGCCTCACACCCAGCCCCTTGGTGATGTGTGTTCTCTGGTTTGAGGCCACGTGTGCTGGGTCCCTCCCCTTTTGATGATGTGGGTCCATTGGTGTGAGAACACTCCTGCCTGGTTCCCAACCCCTTGGTGATGTGGGCCCTCTGCTGAGTCTGATCTTCGTTGGGATCCTCAACTTCTGTGAGGTGGGCACTCTGCTCTGAGGTCACTACTGCCTGGCTGGCACACCCCGCCTTGGTGACGTCGGCCCTTTGGTGGCAGTTGGAGCCTGCTGGGAGCTTCCTCCCGTCAGTCATGAGGGCCCTCTGGCGTCAGGCCATAACTGCTGGGCACCCACATTTTATGATACGTGCTAAGTGGTGCGAGGACACTCCTGCCAAGTTCCCATCCCCATGGGGATGTGGGCCTTCTGCTCTGAGGTCCCAACGCCTGGGTTGCTCAGAGTTTCATGATGTGGGTCCTCTGCTGTGAGTTCACTGTGGCCTGGATCACATAGACTCGGTGCTCTGGGCCGCCTGCTGGGAGGTTCCAACTGCTGGATTCCTCACATTTTTTATTCTATGGGCCCTGTGTTGTGAGGCTACTCCTTCCTGCCTCACTCCAAGCCCCTTGGAGATGTTGGTCCTCTGGTTTAAGCCACATGTTCCCGGATCCTCACCTTTCTATGATGTGGCCACACTGGTGTGAGGACACTCCTGCCTGGTTCCGATCCCCTTGCTGATGTGAGTCCTCTGGTGATAATCTGATCCTGTCTGGGTTCCTCACCCTTCTGTGAAGTGGGCCCTCTGCTGTGAGGTAACTCCTGCCTGGCTTGCTCTCATTGCTTTGGTGACGTCGGCCCTCTGGTGGCAGTTGTAGCCTGCTGGGAGCCTCCTCTCCTCCCTGATGAGGGCCCTCTGGTGTCAGGCTCTAACTGCTGGGCTCCCCACGTTTTCTGATGTGAGCCCAGTGATGCCAGGACAATCCTGTAAGGTTCTCATCCCCAAGGGGATGTGGGCCTTCTGCTCTGAGGTCCCAACGCCTTGGTTGCTCACAGTTTCATGATGTTGGCTCTCTGGTGTTAGTTCACTCAGGCCTAGATCCCATGGCCTCTGTGCTGTGGGCTGCCTGCTGGGAGTTTCCAACTGCTGGATTCCTCACCTTTTTTATTCTTTGACACCTGTGTTGTGAGGCTCCTCCAGCCTGCGTCACTCCCAGCCCCTTGGTGATGTAGGTACTCTGGTTTGAAGCCACATGTGCCGGTCTCCTCACCTTTTAGTGATGTGGCCCTACTGGTTTGAGGACACTCCTGCCTGGTTCCCATCCCCTTGGTGATGTGGGCACTCTGGTGAGAGTCTGATCCTGGCTGGGTTCCTGACCCTTCTGTGAGGTGTGCCCTCTGCTATGAGGTAAATCCTGCCTGTCTGGCACACGTCACCTTGGCGACGTGGGCCCTCAGTTGGGAGTTGGTGCCTGCTGGGGGTCTACTCCCCTTGGTAATGAGGGCACTCTGGCCTCAGGCCCTAACTCCTGGGTTCCAAAAATTTTCTGATGTGCGCCCAGTGGTGCGAGGACACTCCTGCCAGGTTCCCATCCCCTTGGGCATGTGGGCCTTCTGTTCTGATGTCCCAACGGCTGGGTTGCTCACAGTTTCATGATGTGGGCCCTCTGATGTAAGTTGACTCCAGCCTGTATCCCATAGCGTCGGTGCTCTGGGCCGCCTGCTTGGAGGTTCCAACTGCTGGATTCCTCACATTTTTTATTCTATGGGCCCTCTGTTTTGAGTCTCCTCCTGCATGCCTCACTGCCAGACCCTTTGTGATGTGTGTCCCCTTGTTTGAGGCCACATGTGCTGGGTTCCTCAACTTTCGCTGATGTGGCCCCACTGGTGTGAGGACACTCTTGCCTGGTTCCCATCCCCTTGGTGATGTGGGCCCTCTGGTGAGAATCTGATCCTGGTTGGGTTCCTCACACTTCCGTGACGTGGGATCTCTGCGCTGAGGTCACTCCTGCCTGGCTGGCACACGTCACCTTGGCGACGTGGGCCCTCAGTTGGGAGTTGGTGCCTGCTGGCGGTCTACTCCCCTTGGTAATGAGGTCACTCTGGCTTCAGGCCCTAACTCCTGGGATCCAAAAATTTTCTGATGTGCGCCCAGTGGTTTGAGGACACTCCTGCCAGGTTCCCATCCCCATGGGCATGTGGGCCTTCTGTTCTGAGGTCCCAACGCCTGGGTTGCTCACAGTTTCATGATGTGGGCCCTCAGCTGTAAGTTCACTGCGGCCTGGATCCCATAGACTCCGTGCTCTTGGCCGCCTGCTGAGAGGTTCCAACTGTTGGATTCCTCACATTTTTTATTCTATGGGCCCTGTGTTGTGAGGCTACTCCTTCCTGCCTCACTCCAAGCCCCTTGGAGATGTGGGTCCTCTGGTTTAGGCCACACGTTCTGGGTTCCTCACCTTTCTATGATTTGGCCTCACTGGTGTGAGGACACTCCTGCCTCGTTCCGATCCCCTTGGTTATATGGGCCCTCTGGGGAGAGTCTTATACTGGCTGGGTTCCTCACCCTTCTGTGACGTAGGCCCTCTGCTCAGAGGTCACTCCTGCCTGGCTGGCACACGTCACCTTGGCGACGTGTGCCCTCAGTTGGGAGTTGGTGCCTGCTGGGTGTCTCCTCCCCTCAGTAATGAGGGCCCTCTGGCGCCAGGCCCTAACTCCTGGGATCCCAAAATTTTCTGATGTGTGCCCTGTGGTGTGAGTACACTCCTGCCAGGTTCCCAACCTCATGGGAATGTGGGCCTTCTGCTCTGTGGTCCCAAAGGCTGGGTTGCTCACAGTTTCATGATGAGGGCCCTCTGTTGTGAGTTCACCCCGGCCGGGATCCCATAGCCTCGCTGCACTTTGCCGCCTGTTGGGAGGTTCCAAATGCTGGATTCCTCACATTTTTTATTCTACGGGCCCTGTGTTGTGAGGCTCCTCCTGCCTGCCTCACTCCGAGCCCCTTGGAGATGTGGGTCCTCTGGTTTAGGCCACATGTTCCGGGTTCCTCACCTTTCTATGATTTGGCCACACTGGTGTGAGGACACTCCTGCCTGGTTCCGATCCCCTTGGTGATGTGAGTCCTCTGGTGATAGTCTGATCCTGGCTGGGTTCCTCACCCTTCTGTGAGGTGGGCCCTCTCTCTGAGGCAATTCCTGCCTGGCTGGCACAAGTTGCCTTGGTGAGCTCGGCCCTCTGGTGGCAGTTGGAGCCTGCTGGGAACCTCCTCTCCTACGTGATGAGGGCCCTCTGGCGTCAGGCTCTAACTGCTGGGCTCCCCACGTTTTCTGATGTGAGCCCAGTGATGCCAGGACACTCTTGTAAGGTTCCCATCCCCATGGGGATGTGTGCCTTCTGTTCTCTTGTCCCAACGCCTGGGTTGCTCACAGTTTCATGATGTTGGCTCCCTGGTGTTAGTTCACCAGGCTTAGATCCCATAGCCTCTGTGCTCTGGGCCGCCTGCTGGGAGGTTCCAACTGCAGGATTCCTCACCATTTTTATACTTCGGTCCCTGTGTTGTGAGGCTCCTCCTGCCTGCCTCACTGCGAGCCCCTTGTTGATGTAGGTCCTCTGGTTTGAGGCCACATGTGCCGGTTGCCTCACCTTTTACTGATGTGGCCCCACTGGTGTGAGGACACTCCTACCTGGTTCCCATCCCCTTGGTGATGTGGGCCCTCTGGTGAGAGTCTGATCCTGATTGGGTTCCTCACACTTCTGTGAGGTGGGCCCTCTGCTCTGAGGTCACTCCTGCCTGGCTTGCACACACCTCCATGGCGACGTTGGCACTCTGGTGGCAGTTGGAGCCTGCTGAGAGCCTCCTTCCCTCGGTGATGAGGGCCTTCTGGCGTCAGGCCCTAACTGCTGGGTACCCACATATTCTGATACATGCCAAGTGGTGTGAGGACACTCCTGCCAGGTTCCCATCCCTATTGGGATGTGGGCCTTGTGTTCTGAGGTCCCAACGTCTGGGTTGCTCACAGTTTCATGATGTGGCCCTCTGCTCTGTGTTCACTGTGGTCTGGATCCCATAGTCTCGGTGCTCTGGGCTGCCTGCTGGCAGGTTCCTACTGCTGGTTTCCTCACCTTTTTTATTCTATGGGCCCTGTGTTGTGTGGCTACTCCTGCCTACCTCACTCCGAGGCCATTGGACATGTGGGTCCTCTGGTTTAGGCCACATGTGCTGGGTTCCTCACCTTTCTATGATGTGACCGCACTGGTGTGAGGACACTCCTGCCTGGTTCCGATCCCCTTGGTGATGTGGGCCCTCTGGTGAGAGTCTTATCCTGGCTTGGTTGCTCACCTTTCTGTGAGGTAGGCCCTCTGCTGCGAGGTCACTCCTGCCTGGCTGGCAAACGTTACCTTGGTGACGTGTGCCCTCAGTTGGGAGTTGGTGCCTGCTTGGAGTCTCCTCCCCTCGGTAATGAGGGCCCTCTGGCGTCAGGCCCTAACTCCTGGCTCCCAAATTTTCTGATGTGCGCCCTGTGGTGCGAGTACACTGCTGGCAGGTTCCCAACCACATGGGAATGTGGGCCTTCAGCTCTGAGGTCCCAACGCCTGTGTTGCTCACAGTATCATGATGAGGGCCCTCTGTTGTGAATTCACTCAGGCCTGGATCCCATAGCCTCCCTGCTCCTGGCCGCCTGCTGGGAGGTTCCAACTGCGGGATTCCTTACCTTTTTTATTCTATAGGGACTCTGTTTTGAGGCTCCTCCTGCCTGCCTCACACCCAGCCCCTTGGTGATGTGTGTTCTCTGGTTTGAGGCCATGTGTGCTGGGTCCCTCCCCTTTTGATGATGTGGGTCCATTGGTGTGAGAACACTCCTGCCTGGTTCCCAACCCCTTGGTGATGTGGGCCCTCTGCTGAGTCTGATCTTCGTTGGGATCCTCAACTTCTGTGAGGTGGGCACTCTGCTCTGAGGTCACTACTGCCTGGCTGGCACACCCCGCCTTGGTGACGTCGGCCCTTTGGTGGCAGTTGGAGCCTGCTGGGAGCTTCCTCCCGTCAGTCATGAGGGCCCTCTGGCGTCAGGCCATAACTGCTGGGCACCCACATTTTATGATACGTGCTAAGTGGTGCGAGGACACTCCTGCCAAGTTCCCATCCCCATGGGGATGTGGGCCTTCTGCTCTGAGGTCCCAACGCCTGGGTTGCTCAGAGTTTCATGATGTGGGTCCTCTGCTGTGTGTTCACTGTGGCCTGGATCACATAGACTCGGTGCTCTGGGCCGCCTGCTGGGAGGTTCCAACTGCTGGATTCCTCACATTTTTTATTCTATGGGCCCTGTGTTGTGAGGCTACTCCTGCCTGCCTCACTCCGAGCCCCTTGGAGATGTGGGTCCTCTGGTTTAGGCCACATGTTCCCGGATCCTCACCTTTCTATGATGTGGCCACACTGGTGTGAGGACACTCCTGCCTGGTTCCGATCCCCTTGCTGATGTGAGTCCTCTGGTGATAATCTGATCCTGTCTGGGTTCCTCACCCTTCTGTGAAGTGGGCCCTCTGCTGTGAGGTAACTCCTGCCTGGCTTGCTCTCATTGCTTTGGTGACGTCGGCCCTCTGGTGGCAGTTGTAGCCTGCTGGGAGCCTCCTCTCCTCCCTGATGAGGGCCCTCTGGTGTCAGGCTCTAACTGCTGGGCTCCCCACGTTTTCTGATGTGAGCCCAGTGATGCCAGGACAATCCTGTAAGGTTCTCATCCCCAAGGGGATGTGGGCCTTCTGCTCTGAGGTCCCAACGCCTTGGTTGCTCACAGTTTCATGATGTTGGCTCTCTGGTGTTAGTTCACTCAGGCCTAGATCCCATGGCCTCTGTGCTGTGGGCTGCCTGCTGGGAGTTTCCAACTGCTGGATTCCTCACCTTTTTTATTCTTTGACACCTGTGTTGTGAGGCTCCTCCAGCCTGCGTCACTCCCAGCCCCTTGGTGATGTAGGTACTCTGGTTTGAAGCCACATGTGCCGGTCTCCTCACCTTTTAGTGATGTGGCCCTACTGGTTTGAGGACACTCCTGCCTGGTTCCCATCCCCTTGGTGATGTGGGCACTCTGGTGAGAGTCTGATCCTGGCTGGGTTCCTGACCCTTCTGTGAGGTGTGCCCTCTGCTATGAGGTAAATCCTGCCTGTCTGGCACACGTCACCTTGGCGACGTGGGCCCTCAGTTGGGAGTTGGTGCCTGCTGGGGGTCTACTCCCCTTGGTAATGAGGGCACTCTGGCCTCAGGCCCTAACTCCTGGGTTCCAAAAATTTTCTGATGTGCGCCCAGTGGTGCGAGGACACTCCTGCCAGGTTCCCATCCCCTTGGGCATGTGGGCCTTCTGTTCTGATGTCCCAACGGCTGGGTTGCTCACAGTTTCATGATGTGGGCCCTCTGATGTAAGTTGACTCCAGCCTGTATCCCATAGCGTCGGTGCTCTGGGCCGCCTGCTTGGAGGTTCCAACTGCTGGATTCCTCACATTTTTTATTCTATGGGCCCTCTGTTTTGAGTCTCCTCCTGCATGCCTCACTGCCAGACCCTTTGTGATGTGTGTCCCCTTGTTTGAGGCCACATGTGCTGGGTTCCTCAACTTTCGCTGATGTGGCCCCACTGGTGTGAGGACACTCTTGCCTGGTTCCCATCCCCTTGGTGATGTGGGCCCTCTGGTGAGAATCTGATCCTGGTTGGGTTCCTCACACTTCCGTGACGTGGGATCTCTGCGCTGAGGTCACTCCTGCCTGGCTGGCACACGTCACCTTGGCGACGTGGGCCCTCAGTTGGGAGTTGGTGCCTGCTGGCGGTCTACTCCCCTTGGTAATGAGGTCACTCTGGCTTCAGGCCCTAACTCCTGGGATCCAAAAATTTTCTGATGTGCGCCCAGTGGTTTGAGGACACTCCTGCCAGGTTCCCATCCCCATGGGCATGTGGGCCTTCTGTTCTGAGGTCCCAACGCCTGGGTTGCTCACAGTTTCATGATGTGGGCCCTCAGCTGTAAGTTCACTGCGGCCTGGATCCCATAGACTCCGTGCTCTTGGCCGCCTGCTGAGAGGTTCCAACTGTTGGATTCCTCACATTTTTTATTCTATGGGCCCTGTGTTGTGAGGCTACTCCTTCCTGCCTCACTCCAAGCCCCTTGGAGATGTGGGTCCTCTGGTTTAGGCCACACGTTCTGGGTTCCTCACCTTTCTATGATTTGGCCTCACTGGTGTGAGGACACTCCTGCCTCGTTCCGATCCCCTTGGTTATATGGGCCCTCTGGGGAGAGTCTTATACTGGCTGGGTTCCTCACCCTTCTGTGACGTAGGCCCTCTGCTCAGAGGTCACTCCTGCCTGGCTGGCACACGTCACCTTGGCGACGTGTGCCCTCAGTTGGGAGCTGGTGCCTTCTGGGAGTCTCCTCCCCTCAGTAATGAGGGCCCTCTGGCGTCAGGCCCTAACTCCTGGGCTCCCAAAATTTTCTGATGTGTGCCCTGTGGTGTGAGTACACTCCTGCCAGGTTCCCAACCTCATGGGAATGTGGGCCTTCTGCTCTGTGGTCCCAAAGGCTGGGTTGCTCACAGTTTCATGATGAGGGCCCTCTGTTGTGAGTTCACCCCGGCCGGGATCCCATAGCCTCGCTGCACTTTGCCGCCTCTTGGGAGGTTCCAAATGCTGGATTCCTCACATTTTTTATTCTACGGGCCCTGTGTTGTGAGGCTACTCCTGCCTGCCTCACTCCGAGCCCCTTGGAGATGTGGGTCCTCTGGTTTAGGCCACATGTTCCGGGTTCCTCACCTTTCTATGATTTGGCCACACTGGTGTGAGGACACTCCTGCCTGGTTCCGATCCCCTTGGTGATGTGAGTCCTCTGGTGATAGTCTGATCCTGGCTGGGTTCCTCACCCTTCTGTGAGGTGGGCCCTCTCTCTGAGGCAATTCCTGCCTGGCTGGCACAAGTTGCCTTGGTGAGCTCGGCCCTCTGGTGGCAGTTGGAGCCTGCTGGGAACCTCCTCTCCTACGTGATGAGGGCCCTCTGGCGTCAGGCTCTAACTGCTGGGCTCCCCACGTTTTCTGATGTGAGCCCAGTGATGCCAGGACACTCTTGTAAGGTTCCCATCCCCATGGGGATGTGTGCCTTCTGTTCTCTTGTCCCAGCGCCTGGGTTGCTCACAGTTTCATGATGTTGGCTCCCTGGGGTTAGTTCACCAGGCTTAGATCCCATAGCCTCTGTGCTCTGGGCCGCCTGCTGGGAGGTTCCAACTGCAGGATTCCTCACCATTTTTATACTTCGGTCCCTGTGTTGTGAGGCTCCTCCTGCCTGCCTCACTGCGAGCCCCTTGTTGATGTAGGTCCTCTGGTTTGAGGCCACATGTGCCGGTTGCCTCACCTTTTAGTGATGTGGCCCCACTGGTGTGAGGACACTCCTGCCTGGTTCCCATCCCCTTGGTGATGTGGGCCCTCTGGTGAGAGTCTGATCCTGATTGGGTTCCTCACACTTCTGTGAGGTGGGCCCTCTGCTCTGAGGTCACTCCTGCCTGGCTTGCACACACCTCCATGGCGACGTTGGCACTCTGGTGGCAGTTGGAGCCTGCTGAGAGCCTCCTTCCCTCGGTGATGAGGGCCTTCTGGCGTCAGGCCCTAACTGCTGGGTACCCACATATTCTGATACATGCCAAGTGGTGTGAGGACACTCCTGCCAGGTTCCCATCCCTATTGGGATGTGGGCCTTGTGTTCTGAGGTCCCAACGTCTGGGTTGCTCACAGTTTCATGATGTGGCCCTCTGCTCTGTGTTCACTGTGGTCTGGATCCCATAGTCTCGGTGCTCTGGGCTGCCTGCTGGCAGGTTCCTACTGCTGGTTTCCTCACCTTTTTTATTCTATGGGCCCTGTGTTGTGTGGCTACTCCTGCCTACCTCACTCCGAGGCCATTGGACATGTGGGTCCTCTGGTTTAGGCCACATGTGCTGGGTTCCTCACCTTTCTATGATGTGACCGCACTGGTGTGAGGACACTCCTGCCTGGTTCCGATCCCCTTGGTGATGTGGGCCCTCTGGTGAGAGTCTTATCCTGGCTTGGTTGCTCACCTTTCTGTGAGGTAGGCCCTCTGCTGCGAGGTCACTCCTGCCTGGCTGGCAAACGTTACCTTGGTGACGTGTGCCCTCAGTTGGGAGTTGGTGCCTGCTTGGAGTCTCCTCCCCTCGGTAATGAGGGCCCTCTGGCGTCAGGCCCTAACTCCTGGCTCCCAAATCTTCTGATGTGCGCCCTGTGGTGCGAGTACACTGCTGGCAGGTTCCCAACCACATGGGAATGTGGGCCTTCAGCTCTGAGGTCCCAACGCCTGTGTTGCTCACAGTTTCATGATGAGGGCCCTCTGTTGTGAGTTCACTCAGGCCTGGATCCCATAGCCTCCCTGCTCCTGGCCGCCTGCTGGGAGGTTCCAACTGCGGGATTCCTTACCTTTTTTATTCTATAGGGACTCTGTTTTGAGGCTCCTCCTGCCTGCCTCACACCCAGCCCCTTGGTGATGTGTGTTCTCTGGTTTGAGGCCACGTGTGCTGGGTCCCCCCCCTTTTGATGATGTGGGTCCATTGGTGTGAGAACACTCCTGCCTGGTTCCCAACCCCTTGGTGATGTGGGCCCTCTGCTGAGTCTGATCTTCGTTGGGATCCTCAACTTCTGTGAGGTGGGCACTCTGCTCTGAGGTCACTACTGCCTGGCTGGCACACCCCGCCTTGGTGACGTCGGCCCTTTGGTGGCAGTTGGAGCCTGCTGGGAGCTTCCTCCCGTCAGTCATGAGGGCCCTCTGGCGTCAGGCCATAACTGCTGGGCACCCACATTATATGATACGTGCTAAGTGGTGCGAGGACACTCCTGCCAAGTTCCCATCCCCATGGGGATGTGGGCCTTCTGCTCTGAGGTCCCAACGCCTGGGTTGCTCAGAGTTTCATGATGTGGGTCCTCTGTTGTGAGTTCACTGTGGCCTGGATCACATAGACTCGGTGCTCTGGGCCGCCTGCTGGGAGGTTCCAACTGCTGGATTCCTCACATTTTTTATTCTATGGGCCCTGTGTTGTGAGGCTACTCCTGCCTGCCTCACTCCGAGCCCCTTGGAGATGTGGGTCCTCTGGTTTAGGCCACATGTTCCCGGATCCTCACCTTTCTATGATGTGGCCACACTGGTGTGAGGACACTCCTGCCTGGTTCCGATCCCCTTGCTGATGTGAGTCCTCTGGTGATAATCTGATCCTGTCTGGGTTCCTCACCCTTCTGTGAAGTGGGCCCTCTGCTGTGAGGTAACTCCTGCCTGGCTTGCTCTCATTGCTTTGGTGACGTCGGCCCTCTGGTGGCAGTTGTAGCCTGCTGGGAGCCTCCTCTCCTCCCTGATGAGGGCCCTCTGGTGTCAGGCTCTAACTGCTGGGCTCCCCACGTTTTCTGATGTGAGCCCAGTGATGCCAGGACAATCCTGTAAGGTTCTCATCCTCAAGGGGATGTGGGCCTTCTGCTCTGAGGTCCCAACGCCTTGGTTGCTCACAGTTTCATGATGTTGGCTCTCTGGTGTTAGTTCACTCAGGCCTAGATCCCATGGCCTCTGTGCTGTGGGCTGCCTGCTGGGAGTTTCCAACTGCTGGATTCCTCACCTTTTTTATTCTTTGACACCTGTGTTGTGAGGCTCCTCCAGCCTGCGTCACTCCCAGCCCCTTGGTGATATAGGTACTCTGGTTTGAAGCCACATGTGCCGGTCTCCTCACCTTTTAGTGATGTGGCCCTACTGGTTTGAGGACACTCCTGCCTGGTTCCCATCCCCTTGGTGATGTGGGCACTCTGGTGAGAGTCTGATCCTGGCTGGGTTCCTGACCCTTCTGTGAGGTGTGCCCTCTGCTATGAGGTAAATCCTGCCTGTCTGGCACACGTCACCTTGGCGACGTGGGCCCTCAGTTGGGAGTTGGTGCCTGCTGGGGGTCTACTCCCCTTGGTAATGAGGGCACTCTGGCCTCAGGCCCTAACTCCTGGGTTCCAAAAATTTTCTGATGTGCGCCCAGTGGTGCGAGGACACTCCTGCCAGGTTCCCATCCCCTTGGGCATGTGGGCCTTCTGTTCTGATGTCCCAACGGCTGGGTTGCTCACAGTTTCATGATGTGGGCCCTCTGATGTAAGTTGACTCCAGCCTGTATCCCATAGCGTCGGTGCTCTGGGCCGCCTGCTTGGAGGTTCCAACTGCTGGATTCCTCACATTTTTTATTCTATGGGCCCTCTGTTTTGAGTCTCCTCCTGCATGCCTCACTGCCAGACCCTTTGTGATGTGTGTCCCCTTGTTTGAGGCCACATGTGCTGGGTTCCTCAACTTTCGCTGATGTGGCCCCACTGGTGTGAGGACACTCTTGCCTGGTTCCCATCCCCTTGGTGATGTGGGCCCTCTGGTGAGAATCTGATCCTGGTTGGGTTCCTCACACTTCCGTGACGTGGGATCTCTGCGCTGAGGTCACTCCTGCCTGGCTGGCACACGTCACCTTGGCGACGTGGGCCCTCAGTTGGGAGTTGGTGCCTGCTGGCGGTCTACTCCCCTTGGTAATGAGGTCACTCTGGCTTCAGGCCCTAACTCCTGGGATCCAAAAATTTTCTGATGTGCGCCCAGTGGTTTGAGGACACTCCTGCCAGGTTCCCATCCCCATGGGCATGTGGGCCTTCTGTTCTGAGGTCCCAACGCCTGGGTTGCTCACAGTTTCATGATGTGGGCCCTCAGCTGTAAGTTCACTGCGGCCTGGATCCCATAGACTCCGTGCTCTTGGCCGCCTGCTGAGAGGTTCCAACTGTTGGATTCCTCACATTTTTTATTCTATGGGCCCTGTGTTGTGAGGCTACTCCTTCCTGCCTCACTCCAAGCCCCTTGGAGATGTGGGTCCTCTGGTTTAGGCCACACGTTCTGGGTTCCTCACCTTTCTATGATTTGGCCTCACTGGTGTGAGGACACTCCTGCCTCGTTCCGATCCCCTTGGTTATATGGGCCCTCTGGGGAGAGTCTTATACTGGCTGGGTTCCTCACCCTTCTGTGACGTAGGCCCTCTGCTCAGAGGTCACTCCTGCCTGGCTGGCACACGTCACCTTGGCGACGTGTGCCCTCAGTTGGGAGCTGGTGCCTTCTGGGAGTCTCCTCCCCTCAGTAATGAGGGCCCTCTGGCGTCAGGCCCTAACTCCTGGGCTCCCAAAATTTTCTGATGTGTGCCCTGTGGTGTGAGTACACTCCTGCCAGGTTCCCAACCTCATGGGAATGTGGGCCTTCTGCTCTGTGGTCCCAAAGGCTGGGTTGCTCACAGTTTCATGATGAGGGCCCTCTGTTGTGAGTTCACCCCGGCCGGGATCCCATAGCCTCGCTGCACTTTGCCGCCTCTTGGGAGGTTCCAAATGCTGGATTCCTCACATTTTTTATTCTACGGGCCCTGTGTTGTGAGGCTACTCCTGCCTGCCTCACTCCGAGCCCCTTGGAGATGTGGGTCCTCTGGTTTAGGCCACATGTTCCGGGTTCCTCACCTTTCTATGATTTGGCCACACTGGTGTGAGGACACTCCTGCCTGGTTCCGATCCCCTTGGTGATGTGAGTCCTCTGGTGATAGTCTGATCCTGGCTGGGTTCCTCACCCTTCTGTGAGGTGGGCCCTCTCTCTGAGGCAATTCCTGCCTGGCTGGCACAAGTTGCCTTGGTGAGCTCGGCCCTCTGGTGGCAGTTGGAGCCTGCTGGGAACCTCCTCTCCTACGTGATGAGGGCCCTCTGGCGTCAGGCTCTAACTGCTGGGCTCCCCACGTTTTCTGATGTGAGCCCAGTGATGCCAGGACACTCTTGTAAGGTTCCCATCCCCATGGGGATGTGTGCCTTCTGTTCTCTTGTCCCAGCGCCTGGGTTGCTCACAGTTTCATGATGTTGGCTCCCTGGGGTTAGTTCACCAGGCTTAGATCCCATAGCCTCTGTGCTCTGGGCCGCCTGCTGGGAGGTTCCAACTGCAGGATTCCTCACCATTTTTATACTTCGGTCCCTGTGTTGTGAGGCTCCTCCTGCCTGCCTCACTGCGAGCCCCTTGTTGATGTAGGTCCTCTGGTTTGAGGCCACATGTGCCGGTTGCCTCACCTTTTAGTGATGTGGCCCCACTGGTGTGAGGACACTCCTGCCTGGTTCCCATCCCCTTGGTGATGTGGGCCCTCTGGTGAGAGTCTGATCCTGATTGGGTTCCTCACACTTCTGTGAGGTGGGCCCTCTGCTCTGAGGTCACTCCTGCCTGGCTTGCACACACCTCCATGGCGACGTTGGCACTCTGGTGGCAGTTGGAGCCTGCTGAGAGCCTCCTTCCCTCGGTGATGAGGGCCTTCTGGCGTCAGGCCCTAACTGCTGGGTACCCACATATTCTGATACATGCCAAGTGGTGTGAGGACACTCCTGCCAGGTTCCCATCCCTATTGGGATGTGGGCCTTGTGTTCTGAGGTCCCAACGTCTGGGTTGCTCACAGTTTCATGATGTGGCCCTCTGCTCTGTGTTCACTGTGGTCTGGATCCCATAGTCTCGGTGCTCTGGGCTGCCTGCTGGCAGGTTCCTACTGCTGGTTTCCTCACCTTTTTTATTCTATGGGCCCTGTGTTGTGTGGCTACTCCTGCCTACCTCACTCCGAGGCCATTGGACATGTGGGTCCTCTGGTTTAGGCCACATGTGCTGGGTTCCTCACCTTTCTATGATGTGACCGCACTGGTGTGAGGACACTCCTGCCTGGTTCCGATCCCCTTGGTGATGTGGGCCCTCTGGTGAGAGTCTTATCCTGGCTTGGTTGCTCACCTTTCTGTGAGGTAGGCCCTCTGCTGCGAGGTCACTCCTGCCTGGCTGGCAAACGTTACCTTGGTGACGTGTGCCCTCAGTTGGGAGTTGGTGCCTGCTTGGAGTCTCCTCCCCTCGGTAATGAGGGCCCTCTGGCGTCAGGCCCTAACTCCTGGCTCCCAAATCTTCTGATGTGCGCCCTGTGGTGCGAGTACACTGCTGGCAGGTTCCCAACCACATGGGAATGTGGGCCTTCAGCTCTGAGGTCCCAACGCCTGTGTTGCTCACAGTTTCATGATGAGGGCCCTCTGTTGTGAGTTCACTCAGGCCTGGATCCCATAGCCTCCCTGCTCCTGGCCGCCTGCTGGGAGGTTCCAACTGCGGGATTCCTTACCTTTTTTATTCTATAGGGACTCTGTTTTGAGGCTCCTCCTGCCTGCCTCACACCCAGCCCCTTGGTGATGTGTGTTCTCTGGTTTGAGGCCACGTGTGCTGGGTCCCCCCCCTTTTGATGATGTGGGTCCATTGGTGTGAGAACACTCCTGCCTGGTTCCCAACCCCTTGGTGATGTGGGCCCTCTGCTGAGTCTGATCTTCGTTGGGATCCTCAACTTCTGTGAGGTGGGCACTCTGCTCTGAGGTCACTACTGCCTGGCTGGCACACCCCGCCTTGGTGACGTCGGCCCTTTGGTGGCAGTTGGAGCCTGCTGGGAGCTTCCTCCCGTCAGTCATGAGGGCCCTCTGGCGTCAGGCCATAACTGCTGGGCACCCACATTTTATGATACGTGCTAAGTGGTGCGAGGACACTCCTGCCAAGTTCCCATCCCCATGGGGATGTGGGCCTTCTGCTCTGAGGTCCCAACGCCTGGGTTGCTCAGAGTTTCATGATGTGGGTCCTCTGTTGTGAGTTCACTGTGGCCTGGATCACATAGACTCGGTGCTCTGGGCCGCCTGCTGGGAGGTTCCAACTGCTGGATTCCTCACATTTTTTATTCTATGGGCCCTGTGTTGTGAGGCTACTCCTGCCTGCCTCACTCCGAGCCCCTTGGAGATGTGGGTCCTCTGGTTTAGGCCACATGTTCCCGGATCCTCACCTTTCTATGATGTGGCCACACTGGTGTGAGGACACTCCTGCCTGGTTCCGATCCCCTTGCTGATGTGAGTCCTCTGGTGATAATCTGATCCTGTCTGGGTTCCTCACCCTTCTGTGAAGTGGGCCCTCTGCTGTGAGGTAACTCCTGCCTGGCTTGCTCTCATTGCTTTGGTGACGTCGGCCCTCTGGTGGCAGTTGTAGCCTGCTGGGAGCCTCCTCTCCTCCCTGATGAGGGCCCTCTGGTGTCAGGCTCTAACTGCTGGGCTCCCCACGTTTTCTGATGTGAGCCCAGTGATGCCAGGACAATCCTGTAAGGTTCTCATCCTCAAGGGGATGTGGGCCTTCTGCTCTGAGGTCCCAACGCCTTGGTTGCTCACAGTTTCATGATGTTGGCTCTCTGGTGTTAGTTCACTCAGGCCTAGATCCCATGGCCTCTGTGCTGTGGGCTGCCTGCTGGGAGTTTCCAACTGCTGGATTCCTCACCTTTTTTATTCTTTGACACCTGTGTTGTGAGGCTCCTCCAGCCTGCGTCACTCCCAGCCCCTTGGTGATATAGGTACTCTGGTTTGAAGCCACATGTGCCGGTCTCCTCACCTTTTAGTGATGTGGCCCTACTGGTTTGAGGACACTCCTGCCTGGTTCCCATCCCCTTGGTGATGTGGGCACTCTGGTGAGAGTCTGATCCTGGCTGGGTTCCTGACCCTTCTGTGAGGTGTGCCCTCTGCTATGAGGTAAATCCTGCCTGTCTGGCACACGTCACCTTGGCGACGTGGGCCCTCAGTTGGGAGTTGGTGCCTGCTGGGGGTCTACTCCCCTTGGTAATGAGGGCACTCTGGCCTCAGGCCCTAACTCCTGGGTTCCAAAAATTTTCTGATGTGCGCCCAGTGGTGCGAGGACACTCCTGCCAGGTTCCCATCCCCTTGGGCATGTGGGCCTTCTGTTCTGATGTCCCAACGGCTGGGTTGCTCACAGTTTCATGATGTGGGCCCTCTGATGTAAGTTGACTCCAGCCTGTATCCCATAGCGTCGGTGCTCTGGGCCGCCTGCTTGGAGGTTCCAACTGCTGGATTCCTCACATTTTTTATTCTATGGGCCCTCTGTTTTGAGTCTCCTCCTGCATGCCTCACTGCCAGACCCTTTGTGATGTGTGTCCCCTTGTTTGAGGCCACATGTGCTGGGTTCCTCAACTTTCGCTGATGTGGCCCCACTGGTGTGAGGACACTCTTGCCTGGTTCCCATCCCCTTGGTGATGTGGGCCCTCTGGTGAGAATCTGATCCTGGTTGGGTTCCTCACACTTCCGTGACGTGGGATCTCTGCGCTGAGGTCACTCCTGCCTGGCTGGCACACGTCACCTTGGCGACGTGGGCCCTCAGTTGGGAGTTGGTGCCTGCTGGCGGTCTACTCCCCTTGGTAATGAGGTCACTCTGGCTTCAGGCCCTAACTCCTGGGATCCAAAAATTTTCTGATGTGCGCCCAGTGGTTTGAGGACACTCCTGCCAGGTTCCCATCCCCATGGGCATGTGGGCCTTCTGTTCTGAGGTCCCAACGCCTGGGTTGCTCACAGTTTCATGATGTGGGCCCTCAGCTGTAAGTTCACTGCGGCCTGGATCCCATAGACTCCGTGCTCTTGGCCGCCTGCTGAGAGGTTCCAACTGTTGGATTCCTCACATTTTTTATTCTATGGGCCCTGTGTTGTGAGGCTACTCCTTCCTGCCTCACTCCAAGCCCCTTGGAGATGTGGGTCCTCTGGTTTAGGCCACACGTTCTGGGTTCCTCACCTTTCTATGATTTGGCCTCACTGGTGTGAGGACACTCCTGCCTCGTTCCGATCCCCTTGGTTATATGGGCCCTCTGGGGAGAGTCTTATACTGGCTGGGTTCCTCACCCTTCTGTGACGTAGGCCCTCTGCTCAGAGGTCACTCCTGCCTGGCTGGCACACGTCACCTTGGCGACGTGTGCCCTCAGTTGGGAGCTGGTGCCTTCTGGGAGTCTCCTCCCCTCAGTAATGAGGGCCCTCTGGCGTCAGGCCCTAACTCCTGGGCTCCCAAAATTTTCTGATGTGTGCCCTGTGGTGTGAGTACACTCCTGCCAGGTTCCCAACCTCATGGGAATGTGGGCCTTCTGCTCTGTGGTCCCAAAGGCTGGGTTGCTCACAGTTTCATGATGAGGGCCCTCTGTTGTGAGTTCACCCCGGCCGGGATCCCATAGCCTCGCTGCACTTTGCCGCCTCTTGGGAGGTTCCAAATGCTGGATTCCTCACATTTTTTATTCTACGGGCCCTGTGTTGTGAGGCTACTCCTGCCTGCCTCACTCCGAGCCCCTTGGAGATGTGGGTCCTCTGGTTTAGGCCACATGTTCCGGGTTCCTCACCTTTCTATGATTTGGCCACACTGGTGTGAGGACACTCCTGCCTGGTTCCGATCCCCTTGGTGATGTGAGTCCTCTGGTGATAGTCTGATCCTGGCTGGGTTCCTCACCCTTCTGTGAGGTGGGCCCTCTCTCTGAGGCAATTCCTGCCTGGCTGGCACAAGTTGCCTTGGTGAGCTCGGCCCTCTGGTGGCAGTTGGAGCCTGCTGGGAACCTCCTCTCCTACGTGATGAGGGCCCTCTGGGGTCAGGCTCTAACTGCTGGGCTCCCCACGTTTTCTGATGTGAGCCCAGTGATGCCAGGACACTCTTGTAAGGTTCCCATCCCCATGGGGATGTGTGCCTTCTGTTCTCTTGTCCCAGCGCCTGGGTTGCTCACAGTTTCATGATGTTGGCTCCCTGGGGTTAGTTCACCAGGCTTAGATCCCATAGCCTCTGTGCTCTGGGCCGCCTGCTGGGAGGTTCCAACTGCAGGATTCCTCACCATTTTTATACTTCGGTCCCTGTGTTGTGAGGCTCCTCCTGCCTGCCTCACTGCGAGCCCCTTGTTGATGTAGGTCCTCTGGTTTGAGGCCACATGTGCCGGTTGCCTCACCTTTTAGTGATGTGGCCCCACTGGTGTGAGGACACTCCTGCCTGGTTCCCATCCCCTTGGTGATGTGGGCCCTCTGGTGAGAGTCTGATCCTGATTGGGTTCCTCACACTTCTGTGAGGTGGGCCCTCTGCTCTGAGGTCACTCCTGCCTGGCTTGCACACACCTCCATGGCGACGTTGGCACTCTGGTGGCAGTTGGAGCCTGCTGAGAGCCTCCTTCCCTCGGTGATGAGGGCCTTCTGGCGTCAGGCCCTAACTGCTGGGTACCCACATATTCTGATACATGCCAAGTGGTGTGAGGACACTCCTGCCAGGTTCCCATCCCTATTGGGATGTGGGCCTTGTGTTCTGAGGTCCCAACGTCTGGGTTGCTCACAGTTTCATGATGTGGCCCTCTGCTCTGTGTTCACTGTGGTCTGGATCCCATAGTCTCGGTGCTCTGGGCTGCCTGCTGGCAGGTTCCTACTGCTGGTTTCCTCACCTTTTTTATTCTATGGGCCCTGTGTTGTGTGGCTACTCCTGCCTACCTCACTCCGAGGCCATTGGACATGTGGGTCCTCTGGTTTAGGCCACATGTGCTGGGTTCCTCACCTTTCTATGATGTGACCGCACTGGTGTGAGGACACTCCTGCCTGGTTCCGATCCCCTTGGTGATGTGGGCCCTCTGGTGAGAGTCTTATCCTGGCTTGGTTGCTCACCTTTCTGTGAGGTAGGCCCTCTGCTGCGAGGTCACTCCTGCCTGGCTGGCAAACGTTACCTTGGTGACGTGTGCCCTCAGTTGGGAGTTGGTGCCTGCTTGGAGTCTCCTCCCCTCGGTAATGAGGGCCCTCTGGCGTCAGGCCCTAACTCCTGGCTCCCAAATTTTCTGATGTGCGCCCTGTGGTGCGAGTACACTGCTGGCAGGTTCCCAACCACATGGGAATGTGGGCCTTCAGCTCTGAGGTCCCAACGCCTGTGTTGCTCACAGTTTCATGATGAGGGCCCTCTGTTGTGAATTCACTCAGGCCTGGATCCCATAGCCTCCCTGCTCCTGGCCGCCTGCTGGGAGGTTCCAACTGCGGGATTCCTTACCTTTTTTATTCTATAGGGACTCTGTTTTGAGGCTCCTCCTGCCTGCCTCACACCCAGCCCCTTGGTGATGTGTGTTCTCTGGTTTGAGGCCACGTGTGCTGGGTCCCTCCCCTTTTGATGATGTGGGTCCATTGGTGTGAGAACACTCCTGCCTGGTTCCCAACCCCTTGGTGATGTGGGCCCTCTGCTGAGTCTGATCTTCGTTGGGATCCTCAACTTCTGTGAGGTGGGCACTCTGCTCTGAGGTCACTACTGCCTGGCTGGCACACCCCGCCTTGGTGACGTCGGCCCTTTGGTGGCAGTTGGAGCCTGCTGGGAGCTTCCTCCCGTCAGTCATGAGGGCCCTCTGGCGTCAGGCCATAACTGCTGGGCACCCACATTTTATGATACGTGCTAAGTGGTGCGAGGACACTCCTGCCAAGTTCCCATCCCCATGGGGATGTGGGCCTTCTGCTCTGAGGTCCCAACGCCTGGGTTGCTCAGAGTTTCATGATGTGGGTCCTCTGTTGTGAGTTCACTGTGGCCTGGATCACATAGACTCGGTGCTCTGGGCCGCCTGCTGGGAGGTTCCAACTGCTGGATTCCTCACATTTTTTATTCTATGGGCCCTGTGTTGTGAGGCTACTCCTGCCTGCCTCACTCCGAGCCCCTTGGAGATGTGGGTCCTCTGGTTTAGGCCACATGTTCCCGGATCCTCACCTTTCTATGATGTGGCCACACTGGTGTGAGGACACTCCTGCCTGGTTCCGATCCCCTTGCTGATGTGAGTCCTCTGGTGATAATCTGATCCTGTCTGGGTTCCTCACCCTTCTGTGAAGTGGGCCCTCTGCTGTGAGGTAACTCCTGCCTGGCTTGCTCTCATTGCTTTGGTGACGTCGGCCCTCTGGTGGCAGTTGTAGCCTGCTGGGAGCCTCCTCTCCTCCCTGATGAGGGCCCTCTGGTGTCAGGCTCTAACTGCTGGGCTCCCCACGTTTTCTGATGTGAGCCCAGTGATGCCAGGACAATCCTGTAAGGTTCTCATCCTCAAGGGGATGTGGGCCTTCTGCTCTGAGGTCCCAACGCCTTGGTTGCTCACAGTTTCATGATGTTGGCTCTCTGGTGTTAGTTCACTCAGGCCTAGATCCCATGGCCTCTGTGCTGTGGGCTGCCTGCTGGGAGTTTCCAACTGCTGGATTCCTCACCTTTTTTATTCTTTGACACCTGTGTTGTGAGGCTCCTCCAGCCTGCGTCACTCCCAGCCCCTTGGTGATATAGGTACTCTGGTTTGAAGCCACATGTGCCGGTCTCCTCACCTTTTAGTGATGTGGCCCTACTGGTTTGAGGACACTCCTGCCTGGTTCCCATCCCCTTGGTGATGTGGGCACTCTGGTGAGAGTCTGATCCTGGCTGGGTTCCTGACCCTTCTGTGAGGTGTGCCCTCTGCTATGAGGTAAATCCTGCCTGTCTGGCACACGTCACCTTGGCGACGTGGGCCCTCAGTTGGGAGTTGGTGCCTGCTGGGGGTCTACTCCCCTTGGTAATGAGGGCACTCTGGCCTCAGGCCCTAACTCCTGGGTTCCAAAAATTTTCTGATGTGCGCCCAGTGGTGCGAGGACACTCCTGCCAGGTTCCCATCCCCTTGGGCATGTGGGCCTTCTGTTCTGATGTCCCAACGGCTGGGTTGCTCACAGTTTCATGATGTGGGCCCTCTGATGTAAGTTGACTCCAGCCTGTATCCCATAGCGTCGGTGCTCTGGGCCGCCTGCTTGGAGGTTCCAACTGCTGGATTCCTCACATTTTTTATTCTATGGGCCCTCTGTTTTGAGTCTCCTCCTGCATGCCTCACTGCCAGACCCTTTGTGATGTGTGTCCCCTTGTTTGAGGCCACATGTGCTGGGTTCCTCAACTTTCGCTGATGTGGCCCCACTGGTGTGAGGACACTCTTGCCTGGTTCCCATCCCCTTGGTGATGTGGGCCCTCTGGTGAGAATCTGATCCTGGTTGGGTTCCTCACACTTCCGTGACGTGGGATCTCTGCGCTGAGGTCACTCCTGCCTGGCTGGCACACGTCACCTTGGCGACGTGGGCCCTCAGTTGGGAGTTGGTGCCTGCTGGCGGTCTACTCCCCTTGGTAATGAGGTCACTCTGGCTTCAGGCCCTAACTCCTGGGATCCAAAAATTTTCTGATGTGCGCCCAGTGGTTTGAGGACACTCCTGCCAGGTTCCCATCCCCATGGGCATGTGGGCCTTCTGTTCTGAGGTCCCAACGCCTGGGTTGCTCACAGTTTCATGATGTGGGCCCTCAGCTGTAAGTTCACTGCGGCCTGGATCCCATAGACTCCGTGCTCTTGGCCGCCTGCTGAGAGGTTCCAACTGTTGGATTCCTCACATTTTTTATTCTATGGGCCCTGTGTTGTGAGGCTACTCCTTCCTGCCTCACTCCAAGCCCCTTGGAGATGTGGGTCCTCTGGTTTAGGCCACACGTTCTGGGTTCCTCACCTTTCTATGATTTGGCCTCACTGGTGTGAGGACACTCCTGCCTCGTTCCGATCCCCTTGGTTATATGGGCCCTCTGGGGAGAGTCTTATACTGGCTGGGTTCCTCACCCTTCTGTGACGTAGGCCCTCTGCTCAGAGGTCACTCCTGCCTGGCTGGCACACGTCACCTTGGCGACGTGTGCCCTCAGTTGGGAGCTGGTGCCTTCTGGGAGTCTCCTCCCCTCAGTAATGAGGGCCCTCTGGCGTCAGGCCCTAACTCCTGGGCTCCCAAAATTTTCTGATGTGTGCCCTGTGGTGTGAGTACACTCCTGCCAGGTTCCCAACCTCATGGGAATGTGGGCCTTCTGCTCTGTGGTCCCAAAGGCTGGGTTGCTCACAGTTTCATGATGAGGGCCCTCTGTTGTGAGTTCACCCCGGCCGGGATCCCATAGCCTCGCTGCACTTTGCCGCCTGTTGGGAGGTTCCAAATGCTGGATTCCTCACATTTTTTATTCTACGGGCCCTGTGTTGTGAGGCTACTCCTGCCTGCCTCACTCCGAGCCCCTTGGAGATGTGGGTCCTCTGGTTTAGGCCACATGTTCCGGGTTCCTCACCTTTCTATGATTTGGCCACACTGGTGTGAGGACACTCCTGCCTGGTTCCGATCCCCTTGGTGATGTGAGTCCTCTGGTGATAGTCTGATCCTGGCTGGGTTCCTCACCCTTCTGTGAGGTGGGCCCTCTCTCTGAGGCAATTCCTGCCTGGCTGGCACAAGTTGCCTTGGTGAGCTCGGCCCTCTGGTGGCAGTTGGAGCCTGCTGGGAACCTCCTCTCCTACGTGATGAGGGCCCTCTGGCGTCAGGCTCTAACTGCTGGGCTCCCCACGTTTTCTGATGTGAGCCCAGTGATGCCAGGACACTCTTGTAAGGTTCCCATCCCCATGGGGATGTGTGCCTTCTGTTCTCTTGTCCCAGCGCCTGGGTTGCTCACAGTTTCATGATGTTGGCTCCCTGGGGTTAGTTCACCAGGCTTAGATCCCATAGCCTCTGTGCTCTGGGCCGCCTGCTGGGAGGTTCCAACTGCAGGATTCCTCACCATTTTTATACTTCGGTCCCTGTGTTGTGAGGCTCCTCCTGCCTGCCTCACTGCGAGCCCCTTGTTGATGTAGGTCCTCTGGTTTGAGGCCACATGTGCCGGTTGCCTCACCTTTTAGTGATGTGGCCCCACTGGTGTGAGGACACTCCTGCCTGGTTCCCATCCCCTTGGTGATGTGGGCCCTCTGGTGAGAGTCTGATCCTGATTGGGTTCCTCACACTTCTGTGAGGTGGGCCCTCTGCTCTGAGGTCACTCCTGCCTGGCTTGCACACACCTCCATGGCGACGTTGGCACTCTGGTGGCAGTTGGAGCCTGCTGAGAGCCTCCTTCCCTCGGTGATGAGGGCCTTCTGGCGTCAGGCCCTAACTGCTGGGTACCCACATATTCTGATACATGCCAAGTGGTGTGAGGACACTCCTGCCAGGTTCCCATCCCTATTGGGATGTGGGCCTTGTGTTCTGAGGTCCCAACGTCTGGGTTGCTCACAGTTTCATGATGTGGCCCTCTGCTCTGTGTTCACTGTGGTCTGGATCCCATAGTCTCGGTGCTCTGGGCTGCCTGCTGGCAGGTTCCTACTGCTGGTTTCCTCACCTTTTTTATTCTATGGGCCCTGTGTTGTGTGGCTACTCCTGCCTACCTCACTCCGAGGCCATTGGACATGTGGGTCCTCTGGTTTAGGCCACATGTGCTGGGTTCCTCACCTTTCTATGATGTGACCGCACTGGTGTGAGGACACTCCTGCCTGGTTCCGATCCCCTTGGTGATGTGGGCCCTCTGGTGAGAGTCTTATCCTGGCTTGGTTGCTCACCTTTCTGTGAGGTAGGCCCTCTGCTGCGAGGTCACTCCTGCCTGGCTGGCAAACGTTACCTTGGTGACGTGTGCCCTCAGTTGGGAGTTGGTGCCTGCTTGGAGTCTCCTCCCCTCGGTAATGAGGGCCCTCTGGCGTCAGGCCCTAACTCCTGGCTCCCAAATCTTCTGATGTGCGCCCTGTGGTGCGAGTACACTGCTGGCAGGTTCCCAACCACATGGGAATGTGGGCCTTCAGCTCTGAGGTCCCAACGCCTGTGTTGCTCACAGTTTCATGATGAGGGCCCTCTGTTGTGAGTTCACTCAGGCCTGGATCCCATAGCCTCCCTGCTCCTGGCCGCCTGCTGGGAGGTTCCAACTGCGGGATTCCTTACCTTTTTTATTCTATAGGGACTCTGTTTTGAGGCTCCTCCTGCCTGCCTCACACCCAGCCCCTTGGTGATGTGTGTTCTCTGGTTTGAGGCCACGTGTGCTGGGTCCCCCCCCTTTTGATGATGTGGGTCCATTGGTGTGAGAACACTCCTGCCTGGTTCCCAACCCCTTGGTGATGTGGGCCCTCTGCTGAGTCTGATCTTCGTTGGGATCCTCAACTTCTGTGAGGTGGGCACTCTGCTCTGAGGTCACTACTGCCTGGCTGGCACACCCCGCCTTGGTGACGTCGGCCCTTTGGTGGCAGTTGGAGCCTGCTGGGAGCTTCCTCCCGTCAGTCATGAGGGCCCTCTGGCGTCAGGCCATAACTGCTGGGCACCCACATTATATGATACGTGCTAAGTGGTGCGAGGACACTCCTGCCAAGTTCCCATCCCCATGGGGATGTGGGCCTTCTGCTCTGAGGTCCCAACGCCTGGGTTGCTCAGAGTTTCATGATGTGGGTCCTCTGTTGTGAGTTCACTGTGGCCTGGATCACATAGACTCGGTGCTCTGGGCCGCCTGCTGGGAGGTTCCAACTGCTGGATTCCTCACATTTTTTATTCTATGGGCCCTGTGTTGTGAGGCTACTCCTGCCTGCCTCACTCCGAGCCCCTTGGAGATGTGGGTCCTCTGGTTTAGGCCACATGTTCCCGGATCCTCACCTTTCTATGATGTGGCCACACTGGTGTGAGGACACTCCTGCCTGGTTCCGATCCCCTTGCTGATGTGAGTCCTCTGGTGATAATCTGATCCTGTCTGGGTTCCTCACCCTTCTGTGAAGTGGGCCCTCTGCTGTGAGGTAACTCCTGCCTGGCTTGCTCTCATTGCTTTGGTGACGTCGGCCCTCTGGTGGCAGTTGTAGCCTGCTGGGAGCCTCCTCTCCTCCCTGATGAGGGCCCTCTGGTGTCAGGCTCTAACTGCTGGGCTCCCCACGTTTTCTGATGTGAGCCCAGTGATGCCAGGACAATCCTGTAAGGTTCTCATCCTCAAGGGGATGTGGGCCTTCTGCTCTGAGGTCCCAACGCCTTGGTTGCTCACAGTTTCATGATGTTGGCTCTCTGGTGTTAGTTCACTCAGGCCTAGATCCCATGGCCTCTGTGCTGTGGGCTGCCTGCTGGGAGTTTCCAACTGCTGGATTCCTCACCTTTTTTATTCTTTGACACCTGTGTTGTGAGGCTCCTCCAGCCTGCGTCACTCCCAGCCCCTTGGTGATATAGGTACTCTGGTTTGAAGCCACATGTGCCGGTCTCCTCACCTTTTAGTGATGTGGCCCTACTGGTTTGAGGACACTCCTGCCTGGTTCCCATCCCCTTGGTGATGTGGGCACTCTGGTGAGAGTCTGATCCTGGCTGGGTTCCTGACCCTTCTGTGAGGTGTGCCCTCTGCTATGAGGTAAATCCTGCCTGTCTGGCACACGTCACCTTGGCGACGTGGGCCCTCAGTTGGGAGTTGGTGCCTGCTGGGGGTCTACTCCCCTTGGTAATGAGGGCACTCTGGCCTCAGGCCCTAACTCCTGGGTTCCAAAAATTTTCTGATGTGCGCCCAGTGGTGCGAGGACACTCCTGCCAGGTTCCCATCCCCTTGGGCATGTGGGCCTTCTGTTCTGATGTCCCAACGGCTGGGTTGCTCACAGTTTCATGATGTGGGCCCTCTGATGTAAGTTGACTCCAGCCTGTATCCCATAGCGTCGGTGCTCTGGGCCGCCTGCTTGGAGGTTCCAACTGCTGGATTCCTCACATTTTTTATTCTATGGGCCCTCTGTTTTGAGTCTCCTCCTGCATGCCTCACTGCCAGACCCTTTGTGATGTGTGTCCCCTTGTTTGAGGCCACATGTGCTGGGTTCCTCAACTTTCGCTGATGTGGCCCCACTGGTGTGAGGACACTCTTGCCTGGTTCCCATCCCCTTGGTGATGTGGGCCCTCTGGTGAGAATCTGATCCTGGTTGGGTTCCTCACACTTCCGTGACGTGGGATCTCTGCGCTGAGGTCACTCCTGCCTGGCTGGCACACGTCACCTTGGCGACGTGGGCCCTCAGTTGGGAGTTGGTGCCTGCTGGCGGTCTACTCCCCTTGGTAATGAGGTCACTCTGGCTTCAGGCCCTAACTCCTGGGATCCAAAAATTTTCTGATGTGCGCCCAGTGGTTTGAGGACACTCCTGCCAGGTTCCCATCCCCATGGGCATGTGGGCCTTCTGTTCTGAGGTCCCAACGCCTGGGTTGCTCACAGTTTCATGATGTGGGCCCTCAGCTGTAAGTTCACTGCGGCCTGGATCCCATAGACTCCGTGCTCTTGGCCGCCTGCTGAGAGGTTCCAACTGTTGGATTCCTCACATTTTTTATTCTATGGGCCCTGTGTTGTGAGGCTACTCCTTCCTGCCTCACTCCAAGCCCCTTGGAGATGTGGGTCCTCTGGTTTAGGCCACACGTTCTGGGTTCCTCACCTTTCTATGATTTGGCCTCACTGGTGTGAGGACACTCCTGCCTCGTTCCGATCCCCTTGGTTATATGGGCCCTCTGGGGAGAGTCTTATACTGGCTGGGTTCCTCACCCTTCTGTGACGTAGGCCCTCTGCTCAGAGGTCACTCCTGCCTGGCTGGCACACGTCACCTTGGCGACGTGTGCCCTCAGTTGGGAGCTGGTGCCTTCTGGGAGTCTCCTCCCCTCAGTAATGAGGGCCCTCTGGCGTCAGGCCCTAACTCCTGGGCTCCCAAAATTTTCTGATGTGTGCCCTGTGGTGTGAGTTCACTGCTGCCAGGTTCCCAACCTCATGGGAATGTGGGCCTTCTGCTCTGTGGTCCCAAAGGCTGGGTTGCTCACAGTTTCATGATGAGGGCCCTCTGTTGTGAGTTCACCCCGGCCGGGATCCCATAGCCTCGCTGCACTTTGCCGCCTGTTGGGAGGTTCCAAATGCTGGATTCCTCACATTTTTTATTCTACGGGCCCTGTGTTGTGAGGCTCCTCCTGCCTGCCTCACTCCGAGCCCCTTGGAGATGTGGGTCCTCTGGTTTAGGCCACATGTTCCGGGTTCCTCACCTTTCTATGATTTGGCCACACTGGTGTGAGGACACTCCTGCCTGGTTCCGATCCCCTTGGTGATGTGAGTCCTCTGGTGATAGTCTGATCCTGGCTGGGTTCCTCACCCTTCTGTGAGGTGGGCCCTCTCTCTGAGGCAATTCCTGCCTGGCTGGCACAAGTTGCCTTGGTGAGCTCGGCCCTCTGGTGGCAGTTGGAGCCTGCTGGGAACCTCCTCTCCTACGTGATGAGGGCCCTCTGGGGTCAGGCTCTAACTGCTGGGCTCCCCACGTTTTCTGATGTGAGCCCAGTGATGCCAGGACACTCTTGTAAGGTTCCCATTCCCATGGGGATGTGTGCCTTCTGTTCTCTTGTCCCAGCGCCTGGGTTGCTCACAGTTTCATGATGTTGGCTCCCTGGGGTTAGTTCACCAGGCTTAGATCCCATAGCCTCTGTGCTCTGGGCCGCCTGCTGGGAGGTTCCAACTGCAGGATTCCTCACCATTTTTATACTTCGGTCCCTGTGTTGTGAGGCTCCTCCTGCCTGCCTCACTGCGAGCCCCTTGTTGATGTAGGTCCTCTGGTTTGAGGCCACATGTGCCGGTTGCCTCACCTTTTAGTGATGTGGCCCCACTGGTGTGAGGACACTCCTGCCTGGTTCCCATCCCCTTGGTGATGTGGGCCCTCTGGTGAGAGTCTGATCCTGATTGGGTTCCTCACACTTCTGTGAGGTGGGCCCTCTGCTCTGAGGTCACTCCTGCCTGGCTTGCACACACCTCCATGGCGACGTTGGCACTCTGGTGGCAGTTGGAGCCTGCTGAGAGCCTCCTTCCCTCGGTGATGAGGGCCTTCTGGCGTCAGGCCCTAACTGCTGGGTACCCACATATTCTGATACATGCCAAGTGGTGTGAGGACACTCCTGCCAGGTTCCCATCCCTATTGGGATGTGGGCCTTGTGCTCTGAGGTCCCAACGTCTGGGTTGCTCACAGTTTCATGATGTGGCCCTCTGCGCTGTGTTCACTGTGGTCTGGATCCCATAGTCTCGGTGCTCTGGGCTGCCTGCTGGCAGGTTCCTACTGCTGGTTTCCTCACCTTTTTTATTCTATGGGCCCTGTGTTGTGTGGCTACTCCTGCCTACCTCACTCCGAGGCCATTGGACATGTGGGTCCTCTGGTTTAGGCCACATGTGCTGGGTTCCTCACCTTTCTATGATGTGACCGCACTGGTGTGAGGACACTCCTGCCTGGTTCCGATCCCCTTGGTGATGTGGGCCCTCTGGTGAGAGTCTTATCCTGGCTTGGTTGCTCACCTTTCTGTGAGGTAGGCCCTCTGCTGCGAGGTCACTCCTGCCTGGCTGGCAAACGTTACCTTGGTGACGTGTGCCCTCAGTTGGGAGTTGGTGCCTGCTTGGAGTCTCCTCCCCTCGGTAATGAGGGCCCTCTGGCGTCAGGCCCTAACTCCTGGCTCCCAAATTTTCTGATGTGCGCCCTGTGGTGCGAGTACACTGCTGGCAGGTTCCCAACCACATGGGAATGTGGGCCTTCAGCTCTGAGGTCCCAACGCCTGTGTTGCTCACAGTATCATGATGAGGGCCCTCTGTTGTGAATTCACTCAGGCCTGGATCCCATAGCCTCCCTGCTCCTGGCCGCCTGCTGGGAGGTTCCAACTGCGGGATTCCTTACCTTTTTTATTCTATAGGGACTCTGTTTTGAGGCTCCTCCTGCCTGCCTCACACCCAGCCCCTTGGTGATGTGTGTTCTCTGGTTTGAGGCCACGTGTGCTGGGTCCCTCCCCTTTTGATGATGTGGGTCCATTGGTGTGAGAACACTCCTGCCTGGTTCCCAACCCCTTGGTGATGTGGGCCCTCTGCTGAGTCTGATCTTCGTTGGGATCCTCAACTTCTGTGAGGTGGGCACTCTGCTCTGAGGTCACTACTGCCTGGCTGGCACACCCCGCCTTGGTGACGTCGGCCCTTTGGTGGCAGTTGGAGCCTGCTGGGAGCTTCCTCCCGTCAGTCATGAGGGCCCTCTGGCGTCAGGCCATAACTGCTGGGCACCCACATTTTATGATACGTGCTAAGTGGTGCGAGGACACTCCTGCCAAGTTCCCATCCCCATGGGGATGTGGGCCTTCTGCTCTGAGGTCCCAACGCCTGGGTTGCTCAGAGTTTCATGATGTGGGTCCTCTGCTGTGTGTTCACTGTGGCCTGGATCACATAGACTCGGTGCTCTGGGCCGCCTGCTGGGAGGTTCCAACTGCTGGATTCCTCACATTTTTTATTCTATGGGCCCTGTGTTGTGAGGCTACTCCTGCCTGCCTCGCTCCGAGCCCCTTGGAGATGTGGGTCTTCTGGTTTAGGACACATGTTCCCGGATCCTCACCTTTCTATGATGTGGCCACACTGGTGTGAGGACACTCCTGCCTGGTTCCGATCCCCTTGCTGATGTGAGTCCTCTGGTGATAATCTGATCCTGTCTGGGTTCCTCACCCTTCCGTGAAGTGGGCCCTCTGCTGTGAGGTAACTCCTGCCTGGCTTGCTCTCATTGCTTTGGTGACGTCGGCCCTCTGGTGGCAGTTGTAGCCTGCTGGGAGCCTCCTCTCCTCCCTGATGAGGGCCCTCTGGTGTCAGGCTCTAACTGCTGGGCTCCCCACGTTTTCTGATGTGAGCCCAGTGATGCCAGGACAATCCTGTAAGGTTCTCATGCCCAAGGGGATGTGGGCCTTCTTCTCTGAGGTCCCAACGCCTTGGTTGCTCACAGTTTCATGATGTTGGCTCTCTGGTGTTAGTTCACTCAGGCCTAGATCCCATGGCCTCTGTGCTGTGGGCTGCCTGCTGGGAGTTTCCAACTGCTGGATTCCTCACCTTTTTTATTCTTTGACACCTGTGTTGTGAGGCTCCTCCAGCCTGCGTCACTCCCAGCCCCTTGGTGATGTAGGTACTCTGGTTTGAAGCCACATGTGCCGGTCTCCTCACCTTTTAGTGATGTGGCCCTACTGGTTTGAGGACACTCCTGCCTGGTTCCCATCCCCTTGGTGATGTGGGCACTCTGGTGAGAGTCTGATCCTGGCTGGGTTCCTGACCCTTCTGTGAGGTGTGCCCTCTGCTATGAGGTAAATCCTGCCTGTCTGGCACACGTCACCTTGGCGACGTGGGCCCTCAGTTGGGAGTTGGTGCCTGCTGGGGGTCTACTCCCCTTGGTAATGAGGGCACTCTGGCCTCAGGCCCTAACTCCTGGGTTCCAAAAATTTTCTGATGTGCGCCCAGTGGTGCGAGGACACTCCTGCCAGGTTCCCATCCCCTTGGGCATGTGGGCCTTCTGTTCTGATGTCCCAACGGCTGGGTTGCTCACAGTTTCATGATGTGGGCCCTCTGATGTAAGTTGACTCCAGCCTGTATCCCATAGCGTCGGTGCTCTGGGCCGCCTGCTTGGAGGTTCCAACTGCTGGATTCCTCACATTTTTTATTCTATGGGCCCTCTGTTTTGAGTCTCCTCCTGCATGCCTCACTGCCAGACCCTTTGTGATGTGTGTCCCCTTGTTTGAGGCCACATGTGCTGGGTTCCTCAACTTTCGCTGATGTGGCCCCACTGGTGTGAGGACACTCTTGCCTGGTTCCCATCCCCTTGGTGATGTGGGCCCTCTGGTGAGAATCTGATCCTGGTTGGGTTCCTCACACTTCCGTGACGTGGGATCTCTGCGCTGAGGTCACTCCTGCCTGGCTGGCACACGTCACCTTGGCGACGTGGGCCCTCAGTTGGGAGTTGGTGCCTGCTGGCGGTCTACTCCCCTTGGTAATGAGGTCACTCTGGCTTCAGGCCCTAACTCCTGGGATCCAAAAATTTTCTGATGTGCGCCCAGTGGTTTGAGGACACTCCTGCCAGGTTCCCATCCCCATGGGCATGTGGGCCTTCTGTTCTGAGGTCCCAACGCCTGGGTTGCTCACAGTTTCATGATGTGGGCCCTCAGCTGTAAGTTCACTGCGGCCTGGATCCCATAGACTCCGTGCTCTTGGCCGCCTGCTGAGAGGTTCCAACTGTTGGATTCCTCACATTTTTTATTCTATGGGCCCTGTGTTGTGAGGCTACTCCTTCCTGCCTCACTCCAAGCCCCTTGGAGATGTGGGTCCTCTGGTTTAGGCCACATGTTCTGGGTTCCTCACCTTTCTATGATTTGGCCTCACTGGTGTGAGGACACTCCTGCCTCGTTCCGATCCCCTTGGTTATATGGGCCCTCTGGGGAGAGTCTTATACTGGCTGGGTTCCTCACCCTTCTGTGACGTAGGCCCTCTGCTCAGAGGTCACTCCTGCCTGGCTGGCACACGTCACCTTGGCGACGTGTGCCCTCAGTTGGGAGCTGGTGCCTTCTGGGAGTCTCCTCCCCTCAGTAATGAGGGCCCTCTGGCGTCAGGCCCTAACTCCTGGGCTCCCAAAATTTTCTGATGTGTGCCCTGTGGTGTGAGTACACTCCTGCCAGGTTCCCAACCTCATGGGAATGTGGGCCTTCTGCTCTGTGGTCCCAAAGGCTGGGTTGCTCACAGTTTCATGATGAGGGCCCTCTGTTGTGAGTTCACCCCGGCCGGGATCCCATAGCCTCGCTGCACTTTGCCGCCTGTTGGGAGGTTCCAAATGCTGGATTCCTCACATTTTTTATTCTACGGGCCCTGTGTTGTGAGGCTCCTCCTGCCTGCCTCACTCCGAGCCCCTTGGAGATGTGGGTCCTCTGGTTTAGGCCACATGTTCCGGGTTCCTCACCTTTCTATGATTTGGCCACACTGGTGTGAGGACACTCCTGCCTGGTTCCGATCCCCTTGGTGATGTGAGTCCTCTGGTGATAGTCTGATCCTGGCTGGGTTCCTCACCCTTCTGTGAGGTGGGCCCTCTCTCTGAGGCAATTCCTGCCTGGCTGGCACAAGTTGCCTTGGTGAGCTCGGCCCTCTGGTGGCAGTTGGAGCCTGCTGGGAACCTCCTCTCCTACGTGATGAGGGCCCTCTGGGGTCAGGCTCTAACTGCTGGGCTCCCCACGTTTTCTGATGTGAGCCCAGTGATGCCAGGACACTCTTGTAAGGTTCCCATCCCCATGGGGATGTGTGCCTTCTGTTCTCTTGTCCCAGCGCCTGGGTTGCTCACAGTTTCATGATGTTGGCTCCCTGGTGTTAGTTCACCAGGCTTAGATCCCATAGCCTCTGTGCTCTGGGCCGCCTGCTGGGAGGTTCCAACTGCAGGATTCCTCACCATTTTTATACTTCGGTCCCTGTGTTGTGAGGCTCCTCCTGCCTGCCTCACTGCGAGCCCCTTGTTGATGTAGGTCCTCTGGTTTGAGGCCACATGTGCCGGTTGCCTCACCTTTTAGTGATGTGGCCCCACTGGTGTGAGGACACTCCTGCCTGGTTCCCATCCCCTTGGTGATGTGGGCCCTCTGGTGAGAGTCTGATCCTGATTGGGTTCCTCACACTTCTGTGAGGTGGGCCCTCTGCTCTGAGGTCACTCCTGCCTGGCTTGCACACACCTCCATGGCGACGTTGGCACTCTGGTGGCAGTTGGAGCCTGCTGAGAGCCTCCTTCCCTCGGTGATGAGGGCCTTCTGGCGTCAGGCCCTAACTGCTGGGTACCCACATATTCTGATACATGCCAAGTGGTGTGAGGACACTCCTGCCAGGTTCCCATCCCTATTGGGATGTGGGCCTTGTGCTCTGAGGTCCCAACGTCTGGGTTGCTCACAGTTTCATGATGTGGCCCTCTGCTCTGTGTTCACTGTGGTCTGGATCCCATAGTCTCGGTGCTCTGGGCTGCCTGCTGGCAGGTTCCTACTGCTGGTTTCCTCACCTTTTTTATTCTATGGGCCCTGTGTTGTGTGGCTACTCCTGCCTACCTCACTCCGAGGCCATTGGACATGTGGGTCCTCTGGTTTAGGCCACATGTGCTGGGTTCCTCACCTTTCTATGATGTGACCGCACTGGTGTGAGGACACTCCTGCCTGGTTCCGATCCCCTTGGTGATGTGGGCCCTCTGGTGAGAGTCTTATCCTGGCTTGGTTGCTCACCTTTCTGTGAGGTAGGCCCTCTGCTGCGAGGTCACTCCTGCCTGGCTGGCAAACGTTACCTTGGTGACGTGTGCCCTCAGTTGGGAGTTGGTGCCTGCTTGGAGTCTCCTCCCCTCGGTAATGAGGGCCCTCTGGCGTCAGGCCCTAACTCCTGGCTCCCAAATTTTCTGATGTGCGCCCTGTGGTGCGAGTACACTGCTGGCAGGTTCCCAACCACATGGGAATGTGGGCCTTCAGCTCTGAGGTCCCAACGCCTGTGTTGCTCACAGTATCATGATGAGGGCCCTCTGTTGTGAATTCACTCAGGCCTGGATCCCATAGCCTCCCTGCTCCTGGCCGCCTGCTGGGAGGTTCCAACTGCGGGATTCCTTACCTTTTTTATTCTATAGGGACTCTGTTTTGAGGCTCCTCCTGCCTGCCTCACACCCAGCCCCTTGGTGATGTGTGTTCTCTGGTTTGAGGCCACGTGTGCTGGGTCCCTCCCCTTTTGATGATGTGGGTCCATTGGTGTGAGAACACTCCTGCCTGGTTCCCAACCCCTTGGTGATGTGGGCCCTCTGCTGAGTCTGATCTTCGTTGGGATCCTCAACTTCTGTGAGGTGGGCACTCTGCTCTGAGGTCACTACTGCCTGGCTGGCACACCCCGCCTTGGTGACGTCGGCCCTTTGGTGGCAGTTGGAGCCTGCTGGGAGCTTCCTCCCGTCAGTCATGAGGGCCCTCTGGCGTCAGGCCATAACTGCTGGGCACCCACATTTTATGATACGTGCTAAGTGGTGCGAGGACACTCCTGCCAAGTTCCCATCCCCATGGGGATGTGGGCCTTCTGCTCTGAGGTCCCAACGCCTGGGTTGCTCAGAGTTTCATGATGTGGGTCCTCTGCTGTGTGTTCACTGTTGCCTGGATCACATAGACTCGGTGCTCTGGGCCGCCTGCTGGGAGGTTCCAACTGCTGGATTCCTCACATTTTTTATTCTATGGGCCCTGTGTTGTGAGGCTACTCCTGCCTGCCTCGCTCCGAGCCCCTTGGAGATGTGGGTCTTCTGGTTTAGGACACATGTTCCCGGATCCTCACCTTTCTATGATGTGGCCACACTGGTGTGAGGACACTCCTGCCTGGTTCCGATCCCCTTGCTGATGTGAGTCCTCTGGTGATAATCTGATCCTGTCTGGGTTCCTCACCCTTCCGTGAAGTGGGCCCTCTGCTGTGAGGTAACTCCTGCCTGGCTTGCTCTCATTGCTTTGGTGACGTCGGCCCTCTGGTGGCAGTTGTAGCCTGCTGGGAGCCTCCTCTCCTCCCTGATGAGGGCCCTCTGGTGTCAGGCTCTAACTGCTGGGCTCCCCACGTTTTCTGATGTGAGCCCAGTGATGCCAGGACAATCCTGTAAGGTTCTCATGCCCAAGGGGATGTGGGCCTTCTTCTCTGAGGTCCCAACGCCTTGGTTGCTCACAGTTTCATGATGTTGGCCCTCTGGTGTTAGTTCACTCAGGCCTAGATCCCATGGCCTCTGTGCTGTGGGCTGCCTGCTGGGAGTTTCCAACTGCTGGATTCCTCACCTTTTTTATTCTTTGACACCTGTGTTGTGAGGCTCCTCCAGCCTGCGTCACTCCCAGCCCCTTGGTGATGTAGGTACTCTGGTTTGAAGCCACATGTGCCGGTCTCCTCACCTTTTAGTGATGTGGCCCTACTGGTTTGAGGACACTCCTGCCTGGTTCCCATCCCCTTGGTGATGTGGGCACTCTGGTGAGAGTCTGATCCTGGCTGGGTTCCTGACCCTTCTGTGAGGTGTGCCCTCTGCTATGAGGTAAATCCTGCCTGTCTGGCACACGTCACCTTGGCGACGTGGGCCCTCAGTTGGGAGTTGGTGCCTGCTGGGGGTCTACTCCCCTTGGTAATGAGGGCACTCTGGCCTCAGGCCCTAACTCCTGGGTTCCAAAAATTTTCTGATGTGCGCCCAGTGGTGCGAGGACACTCCTGCCAGGTTCCCATCCCCTTGGGCATGTGGGCCTTCTGTTCTGATGTCCCAACGGCTGGGTTGCTCACAGTTTCATGATGTGGGCCCTCTGATGTAAGTTGACTCCAGCCTGTATCCCATAGCGTCGGTGCTCTGGGCCGCCTGCTTGGAGGTTCCAACTGCTGGATTCCTCACATTTTTTATTCTATGGGCCCTCTGTTTTGAGTCTCCTCCTGCATGCCTCACTGCCAGACCCTTTGTGATGTGTGTCCCCTTGTTTGAGGCCACATGTGCTGGGTTCCTCAACTTTCGCTGATGTGGCCCCACTGGTGTGAGGACACTCTTGCCTGGTTCCCATCCCCTTGGTGATGTGGGCCCTCTGGTGAGAATCTGATCCTGGTTGGGTTCCTCACACTTCCGTGACGTGGGATCTCTGCGCTGAGGTCACTCCTGCCTGGCTGGCACACGTCACCTTGGCGACGTGGGCCCTCAGTTGGGAGTTGGTGCCTGCTGGCGGTCTACTCCCCTTGGTAATGAGGTCACTCTGGCTTCAGGCCCTAACTCCTGGGATCCAAAAATTTTCTGATGTGCGCCCAGTGGTTTGAGGACACTCCTGCCAGGTTCCCATCCCCATGGGCATGTGGGCCTTCTGTTCTGAGGTCCCAACGCCTGGGTTGCTCACAGTTTCATGATGTGGGCCCTCAGCTGTAAGTTCACTGCGGCCTGGATCCCATAGACTCCGTGCTCTTGGCCGCCTGCTGAGAGGTTCCAACTGTTGGATTCCTCACATTTTTTATTCTATGGGCCCTGTGTTGTGAGGCTACTCCTTCCTGCCTCACTCCAAGCCCCTTGGAGATGTGGGTCCTCTGGTTTAGGCCACATGTTCTGGGTTCCTCACCTTTCTATGATTTGGCCTCACTGGTGTGAGGACACTCCTGCCTCGTTCCGATCCCCTTGGTTATATGGGCCCTCTGGGGAGAGTCTTATACTGGCTGGGTTCCTCACCCTTCTGTGACGTAGGCCCTCTGCTCAGAGGTCACTCCTGCCTGGCTGGCACACGTCACCTTGGCGACGTGTGCCCTCAGTTGGGAGCTGGTGCCTTCTGGGAGTCTCCTCCCCTCAGTAATGAGGGCCCTCTGGCGTCAGGCCCTAACTCCTGGGCTCCCAAAATTTTCTGATGTGTGCCCTGTGGTGTGAGTACACTCCTGCCAGGTTCCCAACCTCATGGGAATGTGGGCCTTCTGCTCTGTGGTCCCAAAGGCTGGGTTGCTCACAGTTTCATGATGAGGGCCCTCTGTTGTGAGTTCACCCCGGCCGGGATCCCATAGCCTCGCTGCACTTTGCCGCCTGTTGGGAGGTTCCAAATGCTGGATTCCTCACATTTTTTATTCTACGGGCCCTGTGTTGTGAGGCTCCTCCTGCCTGCCTCACTCCGAGCCCCTTGGAGATGTGGGTCCTCTGGTTTAGGCCACATGTTCCGGGTTCCTCACCTTTCTATGATTTGGCCACACTGGTGTGAGGACACTCCTGCCTGGTTCCGATCCCCTTGGTGATGTGAGTCCTCTGGTGATAGTCTGATCCTGGCTGGGTTCCTCACCCTTCTGTGAGGTGGGCCCTCTCTCTGAGGCAATTCCTGCCTGGCTGGCACAAGTTGCCTTGGTGAGCTCGGCCCTCTGGTGGCAGTTGGAGCCTGCTGGAAACCTCCTCTCCTACGTGATGAGGGCCCTCTGGGGTCAGACTCTAACTGCTGGGCTCCTCACGTTTTCTGATGTGAGCCCAGTGATGCCAGGACACTCTTGTAAGGTTCCCATCCCCATGGGGATGTGTGCCTTCTGTTCTCTTGGCCCAACGCCTGGGTTGCTCACAGTTTCATGATGTTGGCTCCCTGGTGTTAGTTCACCAGGCTTAGATCCCATAGACTCTGTGCTCTGGGCCGCCTGCTGGGAGGTTCCAACTGCAGGATTCCTCACCATTTTTATACTTCGGTCCCTGTGTTGTGAGGCGCCTCCTGCCTGCCTCACTGCGAGCCCCTTGTTGATGTAGGTCCTCTGGTTTGAGGCCACATGTGCCGGTTGCCTCACCTTTTAGTGATGTGGCCCCACTGGTGTGAGGACACTCCTACCTGGTTCCCATCCCCTTGGTGATGTGGACCCTCTGGTGAGAGTCTGATCCTGATTGGGTTCCTCACACTTCTGTGAGGTGGGCCCTCTGCTCTGAGGTCACTCCTGCCTGGCTTGCACACACCTCCATGGCGACGTTGGCACTCTGGTGGCAGTTGGAGCCTGCTGAGAGCCTCCTTCCCTCGGTGATGAGGGCCTTCTGGCGTCAGGCCCTAACTGCTGGGTACCCACATATTCTGATACATGCCAAGTGGTGTGAGGACACTCCTGCCAGGTTCCCATCCCTATTGGGATGTGGGCCTTGTGCTCTGAGGTCCCAACGTCTGGGTTGCTCACAGTTTCATGATGTGGCCCTCTGCTCTGTGTTCACTGTGGTCTGGATCCCATAGTCTCGGTGCTCTGGGCTGCCTGCTGGCAGGTTCCTACTGCTGGTTTCCTCACCTTTTTTATTCTATGGGCCCTGTGTTGTGTGGCTACTCCTGCCTACCTCACTCCGAGGCCATTGGACATGTGGGTCCTCTGGTTTAGGCCACATGTGCTGGGTTCCTCACCTTTCTATGATGTGACCGCACTGGTGTGAGGACACTCCTGCCTGGTTCCGATCCCCTTGGTGATGTGGGCCCTCTGGTGAGAGTCTTATCCTGGCTTGGTTGCTCACCTTTCTGTGAGGTAGGCCCTCTGCTGCGAGGTCACTCCTGCCTGGCTGGCAAACGTTACCTTGGTGACGTGTGCCCTCAGTTGGGAGTTGGTGCCTGCTTGGAGTCTCCTCCCCTCGGTAATGAGGGCCCTCTGGCGTCAGGCCCTAACTCCTGGCTCCCAAATTTTCTGATGTGCGCCCTGTGGTGCGAGTACGCTGCTGGCAGGTTCCCAACCACATGGGAATGTGGGCCTTCAGCTCTGAGGTCCCAACGCCTGTGTTGCTCACAGTATCATGATGAGGGCCCTCTGTTGTGAATTCACTCAGGCCTGGATCCCATAGCCTCCCTGCTCCTGGCCGCCTGCTGGGAGGTTCCAACTGCGGGATTCCTTACCTTTTTTATTCTATAGGGACTCTGTTTTGAGGCTCCTCCTGCCTGCCTCACACCCAGCCCCTTGGTGATGTGTGTTCTCTGGTTTGAGGCCACGTGTGCTGGGTCCCTCCCCTTTTGATGATGTGGGTCCATTGGTGTGAGAACACTCCTGCCTGGTTCCCAACCCCTTGGTGATGTGGGCCCTCTGCTGAGTCTGATCTTCGTTGGGATCCTCAACTTCTGTGAGGTGGGCACTCTGCTCTGAGGTCACTACTGCCTGGCTGGCACACCCCGCCTTGGTGACGTCGGCCCTTTGGTGGCAGTTGGAGCCTGCTGGGAGCTTCCTCCCGTCAGTCATGAGGGCCCTCTGGCGTCAGGCCATAACTGCTGGGCACCCACATTTTATGATACGTGCTAAGTGGTGCGAGGACACTCCTGCCAAGTTCCCATCCCCATGGGGATGTGGGCCTTCTGCTCTGAGGTCCCAACGCCTGGGTTGCTCAGAGTTTCATGATGTGGGTCCTCTGCTGTGTGTTCACTGTTCCTGGATCACATAGACTCGGTGCTCTGGGCCGCCTGCTGGGAGGTTCCAACTGCTGGATTCCTCACATTTTTTATTCTATGGGCCCTGTGTTGTGAGGCTACTCCTGCCTGCCTCGCTCCGAGCCCCTTGGAGATGTGGGTCTTCTGGTTTAGGACACATGTTCCCGGATCCTCACCTTTCTATGATGTGGCCACACTGGTGTGAGGACACTCCTGCCTGGTTCCGATCCCCTTGCTGATGTGAGTCCTCTGGTGATAATCTGATCCTGTCTGGGTTCCTCACCCTTCCGTGAAGTGGGCCCTCTGCTGTGAGGTAACTCCTGCCTGGCTTGCTCTCATTGCTTTGGTGACGTCGGCCCTCTGGTGGCAGTTGTAGCCTGCTGGGAGCCTCCTCTCCTCCCTGATGAGGGCCCTCTGGTGTCAGGCTCTAACTGCTGGGCTCCCCACGTTTTCTGATGTGAGCCCAGTGATGCCAGGACAATCCTGTAAGGTTCTCATGCCCAAGGGGATGTGGGCCTTCTTCTCTGAGGTCCCAACGCCTTGGTTGCTCACAGTTTCATGATGTTGGCCCTCTGGTGTTAGTTCACTCAGGCCTAGATCCCATGGCCTCTGTGCTGTGGGCTGCCTGCTGGGAGTTTCCAACTGCTGGATTCCTCACCTTTTTTATTCTTTGACACCTGTGTTGTGAGGCTCCTCCAGCCTGCGTCACTCCCAGCCCCTTGGTGATGTAGGTACTCTGGTTTGAAGCCACATGTGCCGGTCTCCTCACCTTTTAGTGATGTGGCCCTACTGGTTTGAGGACACTCCTGCCTGGTTCCCATCCCCTTGGTGATGTGGGCACTCTGGTGAGAGTCTGATCCTGGCTGGGTTCCTGACCCTTCTGTGAGGTGTGCCCTCTGCTATGAGGTAAATCCTGCCTGTCTGGCACACGTCACCTTGGCGACGTGGGCCCTCAGTTGGGAGTTGGTGCCTGCTGGGGGTCTACTCCCCTTGGTAATGAGGGCACTCTGGCCTCAGGCCCTAACTCCTGGGTTCCAAAAATTTTCTGATGTGCGCCCAGTGGTGCGAGGACACTCCTGCCAGGTTCCCATCCCCTTGGGCATGTGGGCCTTCTGTTCTGATGTCCCAACGGCTGGGTTGCTCACAGTTTCATGATGTGGGCCCTCTGATGTAAGTTGACTCCAGCCTGTATCCCATAGCGTCGGTGCTCTGGGCCGCCTGCTTGGAGGTTCCAACTGCTGGATTCCTCACATTTTTTATTCTATGGGCCCTCTGTTTTGAGTCTCCTCCTGCATGCCTCACTGCCAGACCCTTTGTGATGTGTGTCCCCTTGTTTGAGGCCACATGTGCTGGGTTCCTCAACTTTCGCTGATGTGGCCCCACTGGTGTGAGGACACTCTTGCCTGGTTCCCATCCCCTTGGTGATGTGGGCCCTCTGGTGAGAATCTGATCCTGGTTGGGTTCCTCACACTTCCGTGACGTGGGATCTCTGCGCTGAGGTCACTCCTGCCTGGCTGGCACACGTCACCTTGGCGACGTGGGCCCTCAGTTGGGAGTTGGTGCCTGCTGGCGGTCTACTCCCCTTGGTAATGAGGTCACTCTGGCTTCAGGCCCTAACTCCTGGGATCCAAAAATTTTCTGATGTGCGCCCAGTGGTTTGAGGACACTCCTGCCAGGTTCCCATCCCCATGGGCATGTGGGCCTTCTGTTCTGAGGTCCCAACGCCTGGGTTGCTCACAGTTTCATGATGTGGGCCCTCAGCTGTAAGTTCACTGCGGCCTGGATCCCATAGACTCCGTGCTCTTGGCCGCCTGCTGAGAGGTTCCAACTGTTGGATTCCTCACATTTTTTATTCTATGGGCCCTGTGTTGTGAGGCTACTCCTTCCTGCCTCACTCCAAGCCCCTTGGAGATGTGGGTCCTCTGGTTTAGGCCACATGTTCTGGGTTCCTCACCTTTCTATGATTTGGCCTCACTGGTGTGAGGACACTCCTGCCTCGTTCCGATCCCCTTGGTTATATGGGCCCTCTGGGGAGAGTCTTATACTGGCTGGGTTCCTCACCCTTCTGTGACGTAGGCCCTCTGCTCAGAGGTCACTCCTGCCTGGCTGGCACACGTCACCTTGGCGACGTGTGCCCTCAGTTGGGAGCTGGTGCCTTCTGGGAGTCTCCTCCCCTCAGTAATGAGGGCCCTCTGGCGTCAGGCCCTAACTCCTGGGCTCCCAAAATTTTCTGATGTGTGCCCTGTGGTGTGAGTACACTCCTGCCAGGTTCCCAACCTCATGGGAATGTGGGCCTTCTGCTCTGTGGTCCCAAAGGCTGGGTTGCTCACAGTTTCATGATGAGGGCCCTCTGTTGTGAGTTCACCCCGGCCGGGATCCCATAGCCTCGCTGCACTTTGCCGCCTGTTGGGAGGTTCCAAATGCTGGATTCCTCACATTTTTTATTCTACGGGCCCTGTGTTGTGAGGCTCCTCCTGCCTGCCTCACTCCGAGCCCCTTGGAGATGTGGGTCCTCTGGTTTAGGCCACATGTTCCGGGTTCCTCACCTTTCTATGATTTGGCCACACTGGTGTGAGGACACTCCTGCCTGGTTCCGATCCCCTTGGTGATGTGAGTCCTCTGGTGATAGTCTGATCCTGGCTGGGTTCCTCACCCTTCTGTGAGGTGGGCCCTCTCTCTGAGGCAATTCCTGCCTGGCTGGCACAAGTTGCCTTGGTGAGCTCGGCCCTCTGGTGGCAGTTGGAGCCTGCTGGGAACCTCCTCTCCTACGTGATGAGGGCCCTCTGGGGTCAGACTCTAACTGCTGGGCTCCCCACGTTTTCTGATGTGAGCCCAGTGATGCCAGGACACTCTTGTAAGGTTCCCATCCCCATGGGGATGTGTGCCTTCTGTTCTCTTGTCCCAACGCCTGGGTTGCTCACAGTTTCATGATGTTGGCTCCCTGGGGTTAGTTCACCAGGCTTAGATCCCATAGCCTCTGTGCTCTGGGCCGCCTGCTGGGAGGTTCCAACTGCAGGATTCCTCACCATTTTTATACTTCGGTCCCTGTGTTGTGAGGCTCCTCCTGCCTGCCTCACTGCGAGCCCCTTGTTGATGTAGGTCCTCTGGTTTGAGGCCACATGTGCCGGTTGCCTCACCTTTTAGTGATGTGGCCCCACTGGTGTGAGGACACTCCTGCCTGGTTCCCATCCCCTTGGTGATGTGGGCCCTCTGGTGAGAGTCTGATCCTGATTGGGTTCCTCACACTTCTGTGAGGTGGGCCCTCTGCTCTGAGGTCACTCCTGCCTGGCTTGCACACACCTCCATGGCGACGTTGGCACTCTGGTGGCAGTTGGAGCCTGCTGAGAGCCTCCTTCCCTCGGTGATGAGGGCCTTCTGGCGTCAGGCCCTAACTGCTGGGTACCCACATATTCTGATACATGCCAAGTGGTGTGAGGACACTCCTGCCAGGTTCCCATCCCTATTGGGATGTGGGCCTTGTGCTCTGAGGTCCCAACGTCTGGGTTGCTCACAGTTTCATGATGTGGCCCTCTGCTCTGTGTTCACTGTGGTCTGGATCCCATAGTCTCGGTGCTCTGGGCTGCCTGCTGGCAGGTTCCTACTGCTGGTTTCCTCACCTTTTTTATTCTATGGGCCCTGTGTTGTGTGGCTACTCCTGCCTACCTCACTCCGAGGCCATTGGACATGTGGGTCCTCTGGTTTAGGCCACATGTGCTGGGTTCCTCACCTTTCTATGATGTGACCGCACTGGTGTGAGGACACTCCTGCCTGGTTCCGATCCCCTTGGTGATGTGGGCCCTCTGGTGAGAGTCTTATCCTGGCTTGGTTGCTCACCTTTCTGTGAGGTAGGCCCTCTGCTGCGAGGTCACTCCTGCCTGGCTGGCAAACGTTACCTTGGTGACGTGTGCCCTCAGTTGGGAGTTGGTGCCTGCTTGGAGTCTCCTCCCCTCGGTAATGAGGGCCCTCTGGCGTCAGGCCCTAACTCCTGGCTCCCAAATTTTCTGATGTGCGCCCTGTGGTGCGAGTACGCTGCTGGCAGGTTCCCAACCACATGGGAATGTGGGCCTTCAGCTCTGAGGTCCCAACGCCTGTGTTGCTCACAGTATCATGATGAGGGCCCTCTGTTGTGAATTCACTCAGGCCTGGATCCCATAGCCTCCCTGCTCCTGGCCGCCTGCTGGGAGGTTCCAACTGCGGGATTCCTTACCTTTTTTATTCTATAGGGACTCTGTTTTGAGGCTCCTCCTGCCTGCCTCACACCCAGCCCCTTGGTGATGTGTGTTCTCTGGTTTGAGGCCACGTGTGCTGGGTCCCTCCCCTTTTGATGATGTGGGTCCATTGGTGTGAGAACACTCCTGCCTGGTTCCCAACCCCTTGGTGATGTGGGCCCTCTGCTGAGTCTGATCTTCGTTGGGATCCTCAACTTCTGTGAGGTGGGCACTCTGCTCTGAGGTCACTACTGCCTGGCTGGCACACCCCGCCTTGGTGACGTCGGCCCTTTGGTGGCAGTTGGAGCCTGCTGGGAGCTTCCTCCCGTCAGTCATGAGGGCCCTCTGGCGTCAGGCCATAACTGCTGGGCACCCACATTTTATGATACGTGCTAAGTGGTGCGAGGACACTCCTGCCAAGTTCCCATCCCCATGGGGATGTGGGCCTTCTGCTCTGAGGTCCCAACGCCTGGGTTGCTCAGAGTTTCATGATGTGGGTCCTCTGCTGTGTGTTCACTGTTCCTGGATCACATAGACTCGGTGCTCTGGGCCGCCTGCTGGGAGGTTCCAACTGCTGGATTCCTCACATTTTTTATTCTATGGGCCCTGTGTTGTGAGGCTACTCCTGCCTGCCTCGCTCCGAGCCCCTTGGAGATGTGGGTCTTCTGGTTTAGGACACATGTTCCCGGATCCTCACCTTTCTATGATGTGGCCACACTGGTGTGAGGACACTCCTGCCTGGTTCCGATCCCCTTGCTGATGTGAGTCCTCTGGTGATAATCTGATCCTGTCTGGGTTCCTCACCCTTCCGTGAAGTGGGCCCTCTGCTGTGAGGTAACTCCTGCCTGGCTTGCTCTCATTGCTTTGGTGACGTCGGCCCTCTGGTGGCAGTTGTAGCCTGCTGGGAGCCTCCTCTCCTCCCTGATGAGGGCCCTCTGGTGTCAGGCTCTAACTGCTGGGCTCCCCACGTTTTCTGATGTGAGCCCAGTGATGCCAGGACAATCCTGTAAGGTTCTCATGCCCAAGGGGATGTGGGCCTTCTTCTCTGAGGTCCCAACGCCTTGGTTGCTCACAGTTTCATGATGTTGGCCCTCTGGTGTTAGTTCACTCAGGCCTAGATCCCATGGCCTCTGTGCTGTGGGCTGCCTGCTGGGAGTTTCCAACTGCTGGATTCCTCACCTTTTTTATTCTTTGACACCTGTGTTGTGAGGCTCCTCCAGCCTGCGTCACTCCCAGCCCCTTGGTGATGTAGGTACTCTGGTTTGAAGCCACATGTGCCGGTCTCCTCACCTTTTAGTGATGTGGCCCTACTGGTTTGAGGACACTCCTGCCTGGTTCCCATCCCCTTGGTGATGTGGGCACTCTGGTGAGAGTCTGATCCTGGCTGGGTTCCTGACCCTTCTGTGAGGTGTGCCCTCTGCTATGAGGTAAATCCTGCCTGTCTGGCACACGTCACCTTGGCGACGTGGGCCCTCAGTTGGGAGTTGGTGCCTGCTGGGGGTCTACTCCCCTTGGTAATGAGGGCACTCTGGCCTCAGGCCCTAACTCCTGGGTTCCAAAAATTTTCTGATGTGCGCCCAGTGGTGCGAGGACACTCCTGCCAGGTTCCCATCCCCTTGGGCATGTGGGCCTTCTGTTCTGATGTCCCAACGGCTGGGTTGCTCACAGTTTCATGATGTGGGCCCTCTGATGTAAGTTGACTCCAGCCTGTATCCCATAGCGTCGGTGCTCTGGGCCGCCTGCTTGGAGGTTCCAACTGCTGGATTCCTCACATTTTTTATTCTATGGGCCCTCTGTTTTGAGTCTCCTCCTGCATGCCTCACTGCCAGACCCTTTGTGATGTGTGTCCCCTTGTTTGAGGCCACATGTGCTGGGTTCCTCAACTTTCGCTGATGTGGCCCCACTGGTGTGAGGACACTCTTGCCTGGTTCCCATCCCCTTGGTGATGTGGGCCCTCTGGTGAGAATCTGATCCTGGTTGGGTTCCTCACACTTCCGTGACGTGGGATCTCTGCGCTGAGGTCACTCCTGCCTGGCTGGCACACGTCACCTTGGCGACGTGGGCCCTCAGTTGGGAGTTGGTGCCTGCTGGCGGTCTACTCCCCTTGGTAATGAGGTCACTCTGGCTTCAGGCCCTAACTCCTGGGATCCAAAAATTTTCTGATGTGCGCCCAGTGGTTTGAGGACACTCCTGCCAGGTTCCCATCCCCATGGGCATGTGGGCCTTCTGTTCTGAGGTCCCAACGCCTGGGTTGCTCACAGTTTCATGATGTGGGCCCTCAGCTGTAAGTTCACTGCGGCCTGGATCCCATAGACTCCGTGCTCTTGGCCACCTGCTGAGAGGTTCCAACTGTTGGATTCCTCACATTTTTTATTCTATGGGCCCTGTGTTGTGAGGCTACTCCTTCCTGCCTCACTCCAAGCCCCTTGGAGATGTGGGTCCTCTGGTTTAGGCCACATGTTCTGGGTTCCTCACCTTTCTATGATTTGGCCTCACTGGTGTGAGGACACTCCTGCCTCGTTCCGATCCCCTTGGTTATATGGGCCCTCTGGGGAGAGTCTTATACTGGCTGGGTTCCTCACCCTTCTGTGACGTAGGCCCTCTGCTCAGAGGTCACTCCTGCCTGGCTGGCACACGTCACCTTGGCGACGTGTGCCCTCAGTTGGGAGCTGGTGCCTTCTGGGAGTCTCCTCCCCTCAGTAATGAGGGCCCTCTGGCGTCAGGCCCTAACTCCTGGGCTCCCAAAATTTTCTGATGTGTGCCCTGTGGTGTGAGTACACTCCTGCCAGGTTCCCAACCTCATGGGAATGTGGGCCTTCTGCTCTGTGGTCCCAAAGGCTGGGTTGCTCACAGTTTCATGATGAGGGCCCTCTGTTGTGAGTTCACCCCGGCCGGGATCCCATAGCCTCGCTGCACTTTGCCGCCTGTTGGGAGGTTCCAAATGCTGGATTCCTCACATTTTTTATTCTACGGGCCCTGTGTTGTGAGGCTCCTCCTGCCTGCCTCACTCCGAGCCCCTTGGAGATGTGGGTCCTCTGGTTTAGGCCACATGTTCCGGGTTCCTCACCTTTCTATGATTTGGCCACACTGGTGTGAGGACACTCCTGCCTGGTTCCGATCCCCTTGGTGATGTGAGTCCTCTGGTGATAGTCTGATCCTGGCTGGGTTCCTCACCCTTCTGTGAGGTGGGCCCTCTCTCTGAGGCAATTCCTGCCTGGCTGGCACAAGTTGCCTTGGTGAGCTCGGCCCTCTGGTGGCAGTTGGAGCCTGCTGGGAACCTCCTCTCCTACGTGATGAGGGCCCTCTGGGGTCAGACTCTAACTGCTGGGCTCCCCACGTTTTCTGATGTGAGCCCAGTGATGCCAGGACACTCTTGTAAGGTTCCCATCCCCATGGGGATGTGTGCCTTCTGTTCTCTTGTCCCAACGCCTGGGTTGCTCACAGTTTCATGATGTTGGCTCCCTGGTGTTAGTTCACCAGGCTTAGATCCCATAGACTCTGTGCTCTGGGCCGCCTGCTGGGAGGTTCCAACTGCAGGATTCCTCACCATTTTTATACTTCGGTCCCTGTGTTGTGAGGCGCCTCCTACCTGCCTCACTGCGAGCCCCTTGTTGATGTAGGTCCTCTGGTTTGAGGCCACATGTGCCGGTTGCCTCACCTTTTAGTGATGTGGCCCCACTGGTGTGAGGACTCTCCTACCTGGTTCCCATCCCCTTGGTGATGTGGACCCTCTGGTGAGAGACTGATCCTGATTGGGTTCCTCACACTTCTGTGAGGTGGGCCCTCTGCTCTGAGGTCACTCCTGCCTGGCTTGCACACACCTCCATGGCGACGTTGGCACTCTGGTGGCAGTTGGAGCCTGCTGAGAGCCTCCTTCCTTCGGTGATGAGGGCCTTCTGGCGTCAGGCCCTAACTGCTGGGTACCCACATATTCTGATACATGCCAAGTGGTGTGAGGACACTCCTGCCAGGTTCCCATCCCTATTGGGATGTGGGCCTTGTGCTCTGAGGTCCCAACGTCTGGGTTGCTCACAGTTTCATGATGTGGCCCTCTGCTCTGTGTTCACTGTGGTCTGGATCCCATAGTCTCGGTGCTCTGGGCTGCCTGCTGGCAGGTTCCTACTGCTGGTTTCCTCACCTTTTTTATTCTATGGGCCCTGTGTTGTGTGGCTACTCCTGCCTACCTCACTCCGAGGCCATTGGACATGTGGGTCCTCTGGTTTAGGCCACATGTGCTGGGTTCCTCACCTTTCTATGATGTGACCGCACTGGTGTGAGGACACTCCTGCCTGGTTCCGATCCCCTTGGTGATGTGGGCCCTCTGGTGAGAGTCTTATCCTGGCTTGGTTGCTCACCTTTCTGTGAGGTAGGCCCTCTGCTGCGAGGTCACTCCTGCCTGGCTGGCAAACGTTACCTTGGTGACGTGTGCCCTCAGTTGGGAGTTGGTGCCTGCTTGGAGTCTCCTCCCCTCGGTAATGAGGGCCCTGTGGCGTCAGGCCCTAACTCCTGGCTCCCAAATTTTCTGATGTGCGCCCTGTGGTGCGAGTACGCTGCTGGCAGGTTCCCAACCACATGGGAATGTGGGCCTTCAGCTCTGAGGTCCCAACGCCTGTGTTGCTCACAGTATCATGATGAGGGCCCTCTGTTGTGAATTCACTCAGGCCTGGATCCCATAGCCTCCCTGCTCCTGGCCGCCTGCTGGGAGGTTCCAACTGCGGGATTCCTTACCTTTTTTATTCTATAGGGACTCTGTTTTGAGGCTCCTCCTGCCTGCCTCACACCCAGCCCCTTGGTGATGTGTGTTCTCTGGTTTGAGGCCACGTGTGCTGGGTCCCTCCCCTTTTGATGATGTGGGTCCATTGGTGTGAGAACACTCCTGCCTGGTTCCCAACCCCTTGGTGATGTGGGCCCTCTGCTGAGTCTGATCTTCGTTGGGATCCTCAACTTCTGTGAGGTGGGCACTCTGCTCTGAGGTCACTACTGCCTGGCTGGCACACCCCGCCTTGGTGACGTCGGCCCTTTGGTGGCAGTTGGAGCCTGCTGGGAGCTTCCTCCCGTCAGTCATGAGGGCCCTCTGGCGTCAGGCCATAACTGCTGGGCACCCACATTTTATGATACGTGCTAAGTGGTGCGAGGACACTCCTGCCAAGTTCCCATCCCCATGGGGATGTGGGCCTTCTGCTCTGAGGTCCCAACGCCTGGGTTGCTCAGAGTTTCATGATGTGGGTCCTCTGCTGTGTGTTCACTGTTCCTGGATCACATAGACTCGGTGCTCTGGGCCGCCTGCTGGGAGGTTCCAACTGCTGGATTCCTCACATTTTTTATTCTATGGGCCCTGTGTTGTGAGGCTACTCCTGCCTGCCTCGCTCCGAGCCCCTTGGAGATGTGGGTCTTCTGGTTTAGGACACATGTTCCCGGATCCTCACCTTTCTATGATGTGGCCACACTGGTGTGAGGACACTCCTGCCTGGTTCCGATCCCCTTGCTGATGTGAGTCCTCTGGTGATAATCTGATCCTGTCTGGGTTCCTCACCCTTCCGTGAAGTGGGCCCTCTGCTGTGAGGTAACTCCTGCCTGGCTTGCTCTCATTGCTTTGGTGACGTCGGCCCTCTGGTGGCAGTTGTAGCCTGCTGGGAGCCTCCTCTCCTCCCTGATGAGGGCCCTCTGGTGTCAGGCTCTAACTGCTGGGCTCCCCACGTTTTCTGATGTGAGCCCAGTGATGCCAGGACAATCCTGTAAGGTTCTCATGCCCAAGGGGATGTGGGCCTTCTTCTCTGAGGTCCCAACGCCTTGGTTGCTCACAGTTTCATGATGTTGGCCCTCTGGTGTTAGTTCACTCAGGCCTAGATCCCATGGCCTCTGTGCTGTGGGCTGCCTGCTGGGAGTTTCCAACTGCTGGATTCCTCACCTTTTTTATTCTTTGACACCTGTGTTGTGAGGCTCCTCCAGCCTGCGTCACTCCCAGCCCCTTGGTGATGTAGGTACTCTGGTTTGAAGCCACATGTGCCGGTCTCCTCACCTTTTAGTGATGTGGCCCTACTGGTTTGAGGACACTCCTGCCTGGTTCCCATCCCCTTGGTGATGTGGGCACTCTGGTGAGAGTCTGATCCTGGCTGGGTTCCTGACCCTTCTGTGAGGTGTGCCCTCTGCTATGAGGTAAATCCTGCCTGTCTGGCACACGTCACCTTGGCGACGTGGGCCCTCAGTTGGGAGTTGGTGCCTGCTGGGGGTCTACTCCCCTTGGTAATGAGGGCACTCTGGCCTCAGGCCCTAACTCCTGGGTTCCAAAAATTTTCTGATGTGCGCCCAGTGGTGCGAGGACACTCCTGCCAGGTTCCCATCCCCTTGGGCATGTGGGCCTTCTGTTCTGATGTCCCAACGGCTGGGTTGCTCACAGTTTCATGATGTGGGCCCTCTGATGTAAGTTGACTCCAGCCTGTATCCCATAGCGTCGGTGCTCTGGGCCGCCTGCTTGGAGGTTCCAACTGCTGGATTCCTCACATTTTTTATTCTATGGGCCCTCTGTTTTGAGTCTCCTCCTGCATGCCTCACTGCCAGACCCTTTGTGATGTGTGTCCCCTTGTTTGAGGCCACATGTGCTGGGTTCCTCAACTTTCGCTGATGTGGCCCCACTGGTGTGAGGACACTCTTGCCTGGTTCCCATCCCCTTGGTGATGTGGGCCCTCTGGTGAGAATCTGATCCTGGTTGGGTTCCTCACACTTCCGTGACGTGGGATCTCTGCGCTGAGGTCACTCCTGCCTGGCTGGCACACGTCACCTTGGCGACGTGGGCCCTCAGTTGGGAGTTGGTGCCTGCTGGCGGTCTACTCCCCTTGGTAATGAGGTCACTCTGGCTTCAGGCCCTAACTCCTGGGATCCAAAAATTTTCTGATGTGCGCCCAGTGGTTTGAGGACACTCCTGCCAGGTTCCCATCCCCATGGGCATGTGGGCCTTCTGTTCTGAGGTCCCAACGCCTGGGTTGCTCACAGTTTCATGATGTGGGCCCTCAGCTGTAAGTTCACTGCGGCCTGGATCCCATAGACTCCGTGCTCTTGGCCACCTGCTGAGAGGTTCCAACTGTTGGATTCCTCACATTTTTTATTCTATGGGCCCTGTGTTGTGAGGCTACTCCTTCCTGCCTCACTCCAAGCCCCTTGGAGATGTGGGTCCTCTGGTTTAGGCCACATGTTCTGGGTTCCTCACCTTTCTATGATTTGGCCTCACTGGTGTGAGGACACTCCTGCCTCGTTCCGATCCCCTTGGTTATATGGGCCCTCTGGGGAGAGTCTTATACTGGCTGGGTTCCTCACCCTTCTGTGACGTAGGCCCTCTGCTCAGAGGTCACTCCTGCCTGGCTGGCACACGTCACCTTGGCGACGTGTGCCCTCAGTTGGGAGCTGGTGCCTTCTGGGAGTCTCCTCCCCTCAGTAATGAGGGCCCTCTGGCGTCAGGCCCTAACTCCTGGGCTCCCAAAATTTTCTGATGTGTGCCCTGTGGTGTGAGTACACTCCTGCCAGGTTCCCAACCTCATGGGAATGTGGGCCTTCTGCTCTGTGGTCCCAAAGGCTGGGTTGCTCACAGTTTCATGATGAGGGCCCTCTGTTGTGAGTTCACCCCGGCCGGGATCCCATAGCCTCGCTGCACTTTGCCGCCTGTTGGGAGGTTCCAAATGCTGGATTCCTCACATTTTTTATTCTACGGGCCCTGTGTTGTGAGGCTCCTCCTGCCTGCCTCACTCCGAGCCCCTTGGAGATGTGGGTCCTCTGGTTTAGGCCACATGTTCCGGGTTCCTCACCTTTCTATGATTTGGCCACACTGGTGTGAGGACACTCCTGCCTGGTTCCGATCCCCTTGGTGATGTGAGTCCTCTGGTGATAGTCTGATCCTGGCTGGGTTCCTCACCCTTCTGTGAGGTGGGCCCTCTCTCTGAGGCAATTCCTGCCTGGCTGGCACAAGTTGCCTTGGTGAGCTCGGCCCTCTGGTGGCAGTTGGAGCCTGCTGGGAACCTCCTCTCCTACGTGATGAGGGCCCTCTGGGGTCAGACTCTAACTGCTGGGCTCCCCACGTTTTCTGATGTGAGCCCAGTGATGCCAGGACACTCTTGTAAGGTTCCCATCCCCATGGGGATGTGTGCCTTCTGTTCTCTTGTCCCAACGCCTGGGTTGCTCACAGTTTCATGATGTTGGCTCCCTGGTGTTAGTTCACCAGGCTTAGATCCCATAGCCTCTGTGCTCTGGGCCGCCTGCTGGGAGGTTCCAACTGCAGGATTCCTCACCATTTTTATACTTCGGTCCCTGTGTTGTGAGGCTCCTCCTGCCTGCCTCACTGCGAGCCCCTTGTTGATGTAGGTCCTCTGGTTTGAGGCCACATGTGCCGGTTGCCTCACCTTTTAGTGATGTGGCCCCACTGGTGTGAGGACACTCCTACCTGGTTCCCATCCCCTTGGTGATGTGGACCCTCTGGTGAGAGTCTGATCCTGATTGGGTTCCTCACACTTCTGTGAGGTGGGCCCTCTGCTCTGAGGTCACTCCTGCCTGGCTTGCACACACCTCCATGGCGACGTTGGCACTCTGGTGGCAGTTGGAGCCTGCTGAGAGCCTCCTTCCCTCGGTGATGAGGGCCTTCTGGCGTCAGGCCCTAACTGCTGGGTACCCACATATTCTGATACATGCCAAGTGGTGTGAGGACACTCCTGCCAGGTTCCCATCCCTATTGGGATGTGGGCCTTGTGCTCTGAGGTCCCAACGTCTGGGTTGCTCACAGTTTCATGATGTGGCCCTCTGCTCTGTGTTCACTGTGGTCTGGATCCCATAGTCTCGGTGCTCTGGGCTGCCTGCTGGCAGGTTCCTACTGCTGGTTTCCTCACCTTTTTTATTCTATGGGCCCTGTGTTGTGTGGCTACTCCTGCCTACCTCACTCCGAGGCCATTGGACATGTGGGTCCTCTGGTTTAGGCCACATGTGCTGGGTTCCTCACCTTTCTATGATGTGACCGCACTGGTGTGAGGACACTCCTGCCTGGTTCCGATCCCCTTGGTGATGTGGGCCCTCTGGTGAGAGTCTTATCCTGGCTTGGTTGCTCACCTTTCTGTGAGGTAGGCCCTCTGCTGCGAGGTCACTCCTGCCTGGCTGGCAAACGTTACCTTGGTGACGTGTGCCCTCAGTTGGGAGTTGGTGCCTGCTTGGAGTCTCCTCCCCTCGGTAATGAGGGCCCTCTGGCGTCAGGCCCTAACTCCTGGCTCCCAAATTTTCTGATGTGCGCCCTGTGGTGCGAGTACGCTGCTGGCAGGTTCCCAACCACATGGGAATGTGGGCCTTCAGCTCTGAGGTCCCAACGCCTGTGTTGCTCACAGTATCATGATGAGGGCCCTCTGTTGTGAATTCACTCAGGCCTGGATCCCATAGCCTCCCTGCTCCTGGCCGCCTGCTGGGAGGTTCCAACTGCGGGATTCCTTACCTTTTTTATTCTATAGGGACTCTGTTTTGAGGCTCCTCCTGCCTGCCTCACACCCAGCCCCTTGGTGATGTGTGTTCTCTGGTTTGAGGCCACGTGTGCTGGGTCCCTCCCCTTTTGATGATGTGGGTCCATTGGTGTGAGAACACTCCTGCCTGGTTCCCAACCCCTTGGTGATGTGGGCCCTCTGCTGAGTCTGATCTTCGTTGGGATCCTCAACTTCTGTGAGGTGGGCACTCTGCTCTGAGGTCACTACTGCCTGGCTGGCACACCCCGCCTTGGTGACGTCGGCCCTTTGGTGGCAGTTGGAGCCTGCTGGGAGCTTCCTCCCGTCAGTCATGAGGGCCCTCTGGCGTCAGGCCATAACTGCTGGGCACCCACATTTTATGATACGTGCTAAGTGGTGCGAGGACACTCCTGCCAAGTTCCCATCCCCATGGGGATGTGGGCCTTCTGCTCTGAGGTCCCAACGCCTGGGTTGCTCAGAGTTTCATGATGTGGGTCCTCTGCTGTGTGTTCACTGTTCCTGGATCACATAGACTCGGTGCTCTGGGCCGCCTGCTGGGAGGTTCCAACTGCTGGATTCCTCACATTTTTTATTCTATGGGCCCTGTGTTGTGAGGCTACTCCTGCCTGCCTCGCTCCGAGCCCCTTGGAGATGTGGGTCTTCTGGTTTAGGACACATGTTCCCGGATCCTCACCTTTCTATGATGTGGCCACACTGGTGTGAGGACACTCCTGCCTGGTTCCGATCCCCTTGCTGATGTGAGTCCTCTGGTGATAATCTGATCCTGTCTGGGTTCCTCACCCTTCCGTGAAGTGGGCCCTCTGCTGTGAGGTAACTCCTGCCTGGCTTGCTCTCATTGCTTTGGTGACGTCGGCCCTCTGGTGGCAGTTGTAGCCTGCTGGGAGCCTCCTCTCCTCCCTGATGAGGGCCCTCTGGTGTCAGGCTCTAACTGCTGGGCTCCCCACGTTTTCTGATGTGAGCCCAGTGATGCCAGGACAATCCTGTAAGGTTCTCATGCCCAAGGGGATGTGGGCCTTCTTCTCTGAGGTCCCAACGCCTTGGTTGCTCACAGTTTCATGATGTTGGCCCTCTGGTGTTAGTTCACTCAGGCCTAGATCCCATGGCCTCTGTGCTGTGGGCTGCCTGCTGGGAGTTTCCAACTGCTGGATTCCTCACCTTTTTTATTCTTTGACACCTGTGTTGTGAGGCTCCTCCAGCCTGCGTCACTCCCAGCCCCTTGGTGATGTAGGTACTCTGGTTTGAAGCCACATGTGCCGGTCTCCTCACCTTTTAGTGATGTGGCCCTACTGGTTTGAGGACACTCCTGCCTGGTTCCCATCCCCTTGGTGATGTGGGCACTCTGGTGAGAGTCTGATCCTGGCTGGGTTCCTGACCCTTCTGTGAGGTGTGCCCTCTGCTATGAGGTAAATCCTGCCTGTCTGGCACACGTCACCTTGGCGACGTGGGCCCTCAGTTGGGAGTTGGTGCCTGCTGGGGGTCTACTCCCCTTGGTAATGAGGGCACTCTGGCCTCAGGCCCTAACTCCTGGGTTCCAAAAATTTTCTGATGTGCGCCCAGTGGTGCGAGGACACTCCTGCCAGGTTCCCATCCCCTTGGGCATGTGGGCCTTCTGTTCTGATGTCCCAACGGCTGGGTTGCTCACAGTTTCATGATGTGGGCCCTCTGATGTAAGTTGACTCCAGCCTGTATCCCATAGCGTCGGTGCTCTGGGCCGCCTGCTTGGAGGTTCCAACTGCTGGATTCCTCACATTTTTTATTCTATGGGCCCTCTGTTTTGAGTCTCCTCCTGCATGCCTCACTGCCAGACCCTTTGTGATGTGTGTCCCCTTGTTTGAGGCCACATGTGCTGGGTTCCTCAACTTTCGCTGATGTGGCCCCACTGGTGTGAGGACACTCTTGCCTGGTTCCCATCCCCTTGGTGATGTGGGCCCTCTGGTGAGAATCTGATCCTGGTTGGGTTCCTCACACTTCCGTGACGTGGGATCTCTGCGCTGAGGTCACTCCTGCCTGGCTGGCACACGTCACCTTGGCGACGTGGGCCCTCAGTTGGGAGTTGGTGCCTGCTGGCGGTCTACTCCCCTTGGTAATGAGGTCACTCTGGCTTCAGGCCCTAACTCCTGGGATCCAAAAATTTTCTGATGTGCGCCCAGTGGTTTGAGGACACTCCTGCCAGGTTCCCATCCCCATGGGCATGTGGGCCTTCTGTTCTGAGGTCCCAACGCCTGGGTTGCTCACAGTTTCATGATGTGGGCCCTCAGCTGTAAGTTCACTGCGGCCTGGATCCCATAGACTCCGTGCTCTTGGCCACCTGCTGAGAGGTTCCAACTGTTGGATTCCTCACATTTTTTATTCTATGGGCCCTGTGTTGTGAGGCTACTCCTTCCTGCCTCACTCCAAGCCCCTTGGAGATGTGGGTCCTCTGGTTTAGGCCACATGTTCTGGGTTCCTCACCTTTCTATGATTTGGCCTCACTGGTGTGAGGACACTCCTGCCTCGTTCCGATCCCCTTGGTTATATGGGCCCTCTGGGGAGAGTCTTATACTGGCTGGGTTCCTCACCCTTCTGTGACGTAGGCCCTCTGCTCAGAGGTCACTCCTGCCTGGCTGGCACACGTCACCTTGGCGACGTGTGCCCTCAGTTGGGAGCTGGTGCCTTCTGGGAGTCTCCTCCCCTCAGTAATGAGGGCCCTCTGGCGTCAGGCCCTAACTCCTGGGCTCCCAAAATTTTCTGATGTGTGCCCTGTGGTGTGAGTACACTCCTGCCAGGTTCCCAACCTCATGGGAATGTGGGCCTTCTGCTCTGTGGTCCCAAAGGCTGGGTTGCTCACAGTTTCATGATGAGGGCCCTCTGTTGTGAGTTCACCCCGGCCGGGATCCCATAGCCTCGCTGCACTTTGCCGCCTGTTGGGAGGTTCCAAATGCTGGATTCCTCACATTTTTTATTCTACGGGCCCTGTGTTGTGAGGCTCCTCCTGCCTGCCTCACTCCGAGCCCCTTGGAGATGTGGGTCCTCTGGTTTAGGCCACATGTTCCGGGTTCCTCACCTTTCTATGATTTGGCCACACTGGTGTGAGGACACTCCTGCCTGGTTCCGATCCCCTTGGTGATGTGAGTCCTCTGGTGATAGTCTGATCCTGGCTGGGTTCCTCACCCTTCTGTGAGGTGGGCCCTCTCTCTGAGGCAATTCCTGCCTGGCTGGCACAAGTTGCCTTGGTGAGCTCGGCCCTCTGGTGGCAGTTGGAGCCTGCTGGGAACCTCCTCTCCTACGTGATAAGGGCCCTCTGGGGTCAGACTCTAACTGCTGGGCTCCCCACGTTTTCTGATGTGAGCCCAGTGATGCCAGGACACTCTTGTAAGGTTCCCATCCCCATGGGGATGTGTGCCTTCTGTTCTCTTGTCCCAACGCCTGGGTTGCTCACAGTTTCATGATGTTGGCTCCCTGGGGTTAGTTCACCAGGCTTAGATCCCATAGCCTCTGTGCTCTGGGCCGCCTGCTGGGAGGTTCCAACTGCAGGATTCCTCACCATTTTTATACTTCGGTCCCTGTGTTGTGAGGCTCCTCCTGCCTGCCTCACTGCGAGCCCCTTGTTGATGTAGGTCCTCTGGTTTGAGGCCACATGTGCCGGTTGCCTCACCTTTTAGTGATGTGGCCCCACTGGTGTGAGGACACTCCTGCCTGGTTCCCATCCCCTTGGTGATGTGGGCCCTCTGGTGAGAGTCTGATCCTGATTGGGTTCCTCACACTTCTGTGAGGTGGGCCCTCTGCTCTGAGGTCACTCCTGCCTGGCTTGCACACACCTCCATGGCGACGTTGGCACTCTGGTGGCAGTTGGAGCCTGCTGAGAGCCTCCTTCCCTCGGTGATGAGGGCCTTCTGGCGTCAGGCCCTAACTGCTGGGTACCCACATATTCTGATACATGCCAAGTGGTGTGAGGACACTCCTGCCAGGTTCCCATCCCTATTGGGATGTGGGCCTTGTGCTCTGAGGTCCCAACGTCTGGGTTGCTCACAGTTTCATGATGTGGCCCTCTGCTCTGTGTTCACTGTGGTCTGGATCCCATAGTCTCGGTGCTCTGGGCTGCCTGCTGGCAGGTTCCTACTGCTGGTTTCCTCACCTTTTTTATTCTATGGGCCCTGTGTTGTGTGGCTACTCCTGCCTACCTCACTCCGAGGCCATTGGACATGTGGGTCCTCTGGTTTAGGCCACATGTGCTGGGTTCCTCACCTTTCTATGATGTGACCGCACTGGTGTGAGGACACTCCTGCCTGGTTCCGATCCCCTTGGTGATGTGGGCCCTCTGGTGAGAGTCTTATCCTGGCTTGGTTGCTCACCTTTCTGTGAGGTAGGCCCTCTGCTGCGAGGTCACTCCTGCCTGGCTGGCAAACGTTACCTTGGTGACGTGTGCCCTCAGTTGGGAGTTGGTGCCTGCTTGGAGTCTCCTCCCCTCGGTAATGAGGGCCCTGTGGCGTCAGGCCCTAACTCCTGGCTCCCAAATTTTCTGATGTGCGCCCTGTGGTGCGAGTACGCTGCTGGCAGGTTCCCAACCACATGGGAATGTGGGCCTTCAGCTCTGAGGTCCCAACGCCTGTGTTGCTCACAGTATCATGATGAGGGCCCTCTGTTGTGAATTCACTCAGGCCTGGATCCCATAGCCTCCCTGCTCCTGGCCGCCTGCTGGGAGGTTCCAACTGCGGGATTCCTTACCTTTTTTATTCTATAGGGACTCTGTTTTGAGGCTCCTCCTGCCTGCCTCACACCCAGCCCCTTGGTGATGTGTGTTCTCTGGTTTGAGGCCACGTGTGCTGGGTCCCTCCCCTTTTGATGATGTGGGTCCATTGGTGTGAGAACACTCCTGCCTGGTTCCCAACCCCTTGGTGATGTGGGCCCTCTGCTGAGTCTGATCTTCGTTGGGATCCTCAACTTCTGTGAGGTGGGCACTCTGCTCTGAGGTCACTACTGCCTGGCTGGCACACCCCGCCTTGGTGACGTCGGCCCTTTGGTGGCAGTTGGAGCCTGCTGGGAGCTTCCTCCCGTCAGTCATGAGGGCCCTCTGGCGTCAGGCCATAACTGCTGGGCACCCACATTTTATGATACGTGCTAAGTGGTGCGAGGACACTCCTGCCAAGTTCCCATCCCCATGGGGATGTGGGCCTTCTGCTCTGAGGTCCCAACGCCTGGGTTGCTCAGAGTTTCATGATGTGGGTCCTCTGCTGTGTGTTCACTGTTCCTGGATCACATAGACTCGGTGCTCTGGGCCGCCTGCTGGGAGGTTCCAACTGCTGGATTCCTCACATTTTTTATTCTATGGGCCCTGTGTTGTGAGGCTACTCCTGCCTGCCTCGCTCCGAGCCCCTTGGAGATGTGGGTCTTCTGGTTTAGGACACATGTTCCCGGATCCTCACCTTTCTATGATGTGGCCACACTGGTGTGAGGACACTCCTGCCTGGTTCCGATCCCCTTGCTGATGTGAGTCCTCTGGTGATAATCTGATCCTGTCTGGGTTCCTCACCCTTCCGTGAAGTGGGCCCTCTGCTGTGAGGTAACTCCTGCCTGGCTTGCTCTCATTGCTTTGGTGACGTCGGCCCTCTGGTGGCAGTTGTAGCCTGCTGGGAGCCTCCTCTCCTCCCTGATGAGGGCCCTCTGGTGTCAGGCTCTAACTGCTGGGCTCCCCACGTTTTCTGATGTGAGCCCAGTGATGCCAGGACAATCCTGTAAGGTTCTCATGCCCAAGGGGATGTGGGCCTTCTTCTCTGAGGTCCCAACGCCTTGGTTGCTCACAGTTTCATGATGTTGGCCCTCTGGTGTTAGTTCACTCAGGCCTAGATCCCATGGCCTCTGTGCTGTGGGCTGCCTGCTGGGAGTTTCCAACTGCTGGATTCCTCACCTTTTTTATTCTTTGACACCTGTGTTGTGAGGCTCCTCCAGCCTGCGTCACTCCCAGCCCCTTGGTGATGTAGGTACTCTGGTTTGAAGCCACATGTGCCGGTCTCCTCACCTTTTAGTGATGTGGCCCTACTGGTTTGAGGACACTCCTGCCTGGTTCCCATCCCCTTGGTGATGTGGGCACTCTGGTGAGAGTCTGATCCTGGCTGGGTTCCTGACCCTTCTGTGAGGTGTGCCCTCTGCTATGAGGTAAATCCTGCCTGTCTGGCACACGTCACCTTGGCGACGTGGGCCCTCAGTTGGGAGTTGGTGCCTGCTGGGGGTCTACTCCCCTTGGTAATGAGGGCACTCTGGCCTCAGGCCCTAACTCCTGGGTTCCAAAAATTTTCTGATGTGCGCCCAGTGGTGCGAGGACACTCCTGCCAGGTTCCCATCCCCTTGGGCATGTGGGCCTTCTGTTCTGATGTCCCAACGGCTGGGTTGCTCACAGTTTCATGATGTGGGCCCTCTGATGTAAGTTGACTCCAGCCTGTATCCCATAGCGTCGGTGCTCTGGGCCGCCTGCTTGGAGGTTCCAACTGCTGGATTCCTCACATTTTTTATTCTATGGGCCCTCTGTTTTGAGTCTCCTCCTGCATGCCTCACTGCCAGACCCTTTGTGATGTGTGTCCCCTTGTTTGAGGCCACATGTGCTGGGTTCCTCAACTTTCGCTGATGTGGCCCCACTGGTGTGAGGACACTCTTGCCTGGTTCCCATCCCCTTGGTGATGTGGGCCCTCTGGTGAGAATCTGATCCTGGTTGGGTTCCTCACACTTCCGTGACGTGGGATCTCTGCGCTGAGGTCACTCCTGCCTGGCTGGCACACGTCACCTTGGCGACGTGGGCCCTCAGTTGGGAGTTGGTGCCTGCTGGCGGTCTACTCCCCTTGGTAATGAGGTCACTCTGGCTTCAGGCCCTAACTCCTGGGATCCAAAAATTTTCTGATGTGCGCCCAGTGGTTTGAGGACACTCCTGCCAGGTTCCCATCCCCATGGGCATGTGGGCCTTCTGTTCTGAGGTCCCAACGCCTGGGTTGCTCACAGTTTCATGATGTGGGCCCTCAGCTGTAAGTTCACTGCGGCCTGGATCCCATAGACTCCGTGCTCTTGGCCACCTGCTGAGAGGTTCCAACTGTTGGATTCCTCACATTTTTTATTCTATGGGCCCTGTGTTGTGAGGCTACTCCTTCCTGCCTCACTCCAAGCCCCTTGGAGATGTGGGTCCTCTGGTTTAGGCCACATGTTCTGGGTTCCTCACCTTTCTATGATTTGGCCTCACTGGTGTGAGGACACTCCTGCCTCGTTCCGATCCCCTTGGTTATATGGGCCCTCTGGGGAGAGTCTTATACTGGCTGGGTTCCTCACCCTTCTGTGACGTAGGCCCTCTGCTCAGAGGTCACTCCTGCCTGGCTGGCACACGTCACCTTGGCGACGTGTGCCCTCAGTTGGGAGCTGGTGCCTTCTGGGAGTCTCCTCCCCTCAGTAATGAGGGCCCTCTGGCGTCAGGCCCTAACTCCTGGGCTCCCAAAATTTTCTGATGTGTGCCCTGTGGTGTGAGTACACTCCTGCCAGGTTCCCAACCTCATGGGAATGTGGGCCTTCTGCTCTGTGGTCCCAAAGGCTGGGTTGCTCACAGTTTCATGATGAGGGCCCTCTGTTGTGAGTTCACCCCGGCCGGGATCCCATAGCCTCGCTGCACTTTGCCGCCTGTTGGGAGGTTCCAAATGCTGGATTCCTCACATTTTTTATTCTACGGGCCCTGTGTTGTGAGGCTCCTCCTGCCTGCCTCACTCCGAGCCCCTTGGAGATGTGGGTCCTCTGGTTTAGGCCACATGTTCCGGGTTCCTCACCTTTCTATGATTTGGCCACACTGGTGTGAGGACACTCCTGCCTGGTTCCGATCCCCTTGGTGATGTGAGTCCTCTGGTGATAGTCTGATCCTGGCTGGGTTCCTCACCCTTCTGTGAGGTGGGCCCTCTCTCTGAGGCAATTCCTGCCTGGCTGGCACAAGTTGCCTTGGTGAGCTCGGCCCTCTGGTGGCAGTTGGAGCCTGCTGGGAACCTCCTCTCCTACGTGATGAGGGCCCTCTGGGGTCAGACTCTAACTGCTGGGCTCCCCACGTTTTCTGATGTGAGCCCAGTGATGCCAGGACACTCTTGTAAGGTTCCCATCCCCATGGGGATGTGTGCCTTCTGTTCTCTTGTCCCAACGCCTGGGTTGCTCACAGTTTCATGATGTTGGCTCCCTGGTGTTAGTTCACCAGGCTTAGATCCCATAGCCTCTGTGCTCTGGGCCGCCTGCTGGGAGGTTCCAACTGCAGGATTCCTCACCATTTTTATACTTCGGTCCCTGTGTTGTGAGGCTCCTCCTGCCTGCCTCACTGCGAGCCCCTTGTTGATGTAGGTCCTCTGGTTTGAGGCCACATGTGCCGGTTGCCTCACCTTTTAGTGATGTGGCCCCACTGGTGTGAGGACACTCCTACCTGGTTCCCATCCCCTTGGTGATGTGGGCCCTCTGGTGAGAGTCTGATCCTGATTGGGTTCCTCACACTTCTGTGAGGTGGGCCCTCTGCTCTGAGGTCACTCCTGCCTGGCTTGCACACACCTCCATGGCGACGTTGGCACTCTGGTGGCAGTTGGAGCCTGCTGAGAGCCTCCTTCCCTCGGTGATGAGGGCCTTCTGGCGTCAGGCCCTAACTGCTGGGTACCCACATATTCTGATACATGCCAAGTGGTGTGAGGACACTCCTGCCAGGTTCCCATCCCTATTGGGATGTGGGCCTTGTGCTCTGAGGTCCCAACGTCTGGGTTGCTCACAGTTTCATGATGTGGCCCTCTGCTCTGTGTTCACTGTGGTCTGGATCCCATAGTCTCGGTGCTCTGGGCTGCCTGCTGGCAGGTTCCTACTGCTGGTTTCCTCACCTTTTTTATTCTATGGGCCCTGTGTTGTGTGGCTACTCCTGCCTACCTCACTCCGAGGCCATTGGACATGTGGGTCCTCTGGTTTAGGCCACATGTGCTGGGTTCCTCACCTTTCTATGATGTGACCGCACTGGTGTGAGGACACTCCTGCCTGGTTCCGATCCCCTTGGTGATGTGGGCCCTCTGGTGAGAGTCTTATCCTGGCTTGGTTGCTCACCTTTCTGTGAGGTAGGCCCTCTGCTGCGAGGTCACTCCTGCCTGGCTGGCAAACGTTACCTTGGTGACGTGTGCCCTCAGTTGGGAGTTGGTGCCTGCTTGGAGTCTCCTCCCCTCGGTAATGAGGGCCCTCTGGCGTCAGGCCCTAACTCCTGGCTCCCAAATTTTCTGATGTGCGCCCTGTGGTGCGAGTACGCTGCTGGCAGGTTCCCAACCACATGGGAATGTGGGCCTTCAGCTCTGAGGTCCCAACGCCTGTGTTGCTCACAGTATCATGATGAGGGCCCTCTGTTGTGAATTCACTCAGGCCTGGATCCCATAGCCTCCCTGCTCCTGGCCGCCTGCTGGGAGGTTCCAACTGCGGGATTCCTTACCTTTTTTATTCTATAGGGACTCTGTTTTGAGGCTCCTCCTGCCTGCCTCACACCCAGCCCCTTGGTGATGTGTGTTCTCTGGTTTGAGGCCACGTGTGCTGGGTCCCTCCCCTTTTGATGATGTGGGTCCATTGGTGTGAGAACACTCCTGCCTGGTTCCCAACCCCTTGGTGATGTGGGCCCTCTGCTGAGTCTGATCTTCGTTGGGATCCTCAACTTCTGTGAGGTGGGCACTCTGCTCTGAGGTCACTACTGCCTGGCTGGCACACCCCGCCTTGGTGACGTCGGCCCTTTGGTGGCAGTTGGAGCCTGCTGGGAGCTTCCTCCCGTCAGTCATGAGGGCCCTCTGGCGTCAGGCCATAACTGCTGGGCACCCACATTTTATGATACGTGCTAAGTGGTGCGAGGACACTCCTGCCAAGTTCCCATCCCCATGGGGATGTGGGCCTTCTGCTCTGAGGTCCCAACGCCTGGGTTGCTCAGAGTTTCATGATGTGGGTCCTCTGCTGTGTGTTCACTGTTCCTGGATCACATAGACTCGGTGCTCTGGGCCGCCTGCTGGGAGGTTCCAACTGCTGGATTCCTCACATTTTTTATTCTATGGGCCCTGTGTTGTGAGGCTACTCCTGCCTGCCTCGCTCCGAGCCCCTTGGAGATGTGGGTCTTCTGGTTTAGGACACATGTTCCCGGATCCTCACCTTTCTATGATGTGGCCACACTGGTGTGAGGACACTCCTGCCTGGTTCCGATCCCCTTGCTGATGTGAGTCCTCTGGTGATAATCTGATCCTGTCTGGGTTCCTCACCCTTCCGTGAAGTGGGCCCTCTGCTGTGAGGTAACTCCTGCCTGGCTTGCTCTCATTGCTTTGGTGACGTCGGCCCTCTGGTGGCAGTTGTAGCCTGCTGGGAGCCTCCTCTCCTCCCTGATGAGGGCCCTCTGGTGTCAGGCTCTAACTGCTGGGCTCCCCACGTTTTCTGATGTGAGCCCAGTGATGCCAGGACAATCCTGTAAGGTTCTCATGCCCAAGGGGATGTGGGCCTTCTTCTCTGAGGTCCCAACGCCTTGGTTGCTCACAGTTTCATGATGTTGGCCCTCTGGTGTTAGTTCACTCAGGCCTAGATCCCATGGCCTCTGTGCTGTGGGCTGCCTGCTGGGAGTTTCCAACTGCTGGATTCCTCACCTTTTTTATTCTTTGACACCTGTGTTGTGAGGCTCCTCCAGCCTGCGTCACTCCCAGCCCCTTGGTGATGTAGGTACTCTGGTTTGAAGCCACATGTGCCGGTCTCCTCACCTTTTAGTGATGTGGCCCTACTGGTTTGAGGACACTCCTGCCTGGTTCCCATCCCCTTGGTGATGTGGGCACTCTGGTGAGAGTCTGATCCTGGCTGGGTTCCTGACCCTTCTGTGAGGTGTGCCCTCTGCTATGAGGTAAATCCTGCCTGTCTGGCACACGTCACCTTGGCGACGTGGGCCCTCAGTTGGGAGTTGGTGCCTGCTGGGGGTCTACTCCCCTTGGTAATGAGGGCACTCTGGCCTCAGGCCCTAACTCCTGGGTTCCAAAAATTTTCTGATGTGCGCCCAGTGGTGCGAGGACACTCCTGCCAGGTTCCCATCCCCTTGGGCATGTGGGCCTTCTGTTCTGATGTCCCAACGGCTGGGTTGCTCACAGTTTCATGATGTGGGCCCTCTGATGTAAGTTGACTCCAGCCTGTATCCCATAGCGTCGGTGCTCTGGGCCGCCTGCTTGGAGGTTCCAACTGCTGGATTCCTCACATTTTTTATTCTATGGGCCCTCTGTTTTGAGTCTCCTCCTGCATGCCTCACTGCCAGACCCTTTGTGATGTGTGTCCCCTTGTTTGAGGCCACATGTGCTGGGTTCCTCAACTTTCGCTGATGTGGCCCCACTGGTGTGAGGACACTCTTGCCTGGTTCCCATCCCCTTGGTGATGTGGGCCCTCTGGTGAGAATCTGATCCTGGTTGGGTTCCTCACACTTCCGTGACGTGGGATCTCTGCGCTGAGGTCACTCCTGCCTGGCTGGCACACGTCACCTTGGCGACGTGGGCCCTCAGTTGGGAGTTGGTGCCTGCTGGCGGTCTACTCCCCTTGGTAATGAGGTCACTCTGGCTTCAGGCCCTAACTCCTGGGATCCAAAAATTTTCTGATGTGCGCCCAGTGGTTTGAGGACACTCCTGCCAGGTTCCCATCCCCATGGGCATGTGGGCCTTCTGTTCTGAGGTCCCAACGCCTGGGTTGCTCACAGTTTCATGATGTGGGCCCTCAGCTGTAAGTTCACTGCGGCCTGGATCCCATAGACTCCGTGCTCTTGGCCACCTGCTGAGAGGTTCCAACTGTTGGATTCCTCACATTTTTTATTCTATGGGCCCTGTGTTGTGAGGCTACTCCTTCCTGCCTCACTCCAAGCCCCTTGGAGATGTGGGTCCTCTGGTTTAGGCCACATGTTCTGGGTTCCTCACCTTTCTATGATTTGGCCTCACTGGTGTGAGGACACTCCTGCCTCGTTCCGATCCCCTTGGTTATATGGGCCCTCTGGGGAGAGTCTTATACTGGCTGGGTTCCTCACCCTTCTGTGACGTAGGCCCTCTGCTCAGAGGTCACTCCTGCCTGGCTGGCACACGTCACCTTGGCGACGTGTGCCCTCAGTTGGGAGCTGGTGCCTTCTGGGAGTCTCCTCCCCTCAGTAATGAGGGCCCTCTGGCGTCAGGCCCTAACTCCTGGGCTCCCAAAATTTTCTGATGTGTGCCCTGTGGTGTGAGTACACTCCTGCCAGGTTCCCAACCTCATGGGAATGTGGGCCTTCTGCTCTGTGGTCCCAAAGGCTGGGTTGCTCACAGTTTCATGATGAGGGCCCTCTGTTGTGAGTTCACCCCGGCCGGGATCCCATAGCCTCGCTGCACTTTGCCGCCTGTTGGGAGGTTCCAAATGCTGGATTCCTCACATTTTTTATTCTACGGGCCCTGTGTTGTGAGGCTCCTCCTGCCTGCCTCACTCCGAGCCCCTTGGAGATGTGGGTCCTCTGGTTTAGGCCACATGTTCCGGGTTCCTCACCTTTCTATGATTTGGCCACACTGGTGTGAGGACACTCCTGCCTGGTTCCGATCCCCTTGGTGATGTGAGTCCTCTGGTGATAGTCTGATCCTGGCTGGGTTCCTCACCCTTCTGTGAGGTGGGCCCTCTCTCTGAGGCAATTCCTGCCTGGCTGGCACAAGTTGCCTTGGTGAGCTCGGCCCTCTGGTGGCAGTTGGAGCCTGCTGGGAACCTCCTCTCCTACGTGATAAGGGCCCTCTGGGGTCAGACTCTAACTGCTGGGCTCCCCACGTTTTCTGATGTGAGCCCAGTGATGCCAGGACACTCTTGTAAGGTTCCCATCCCCATGGGGATGTGTGCCTTCTGTTCTCTTGTCCCAACGCCTGGGTTGCTCACAGTTTCATGATGTTGGCTCCCTGGTGTTAGTTCACCAGGCTTAGATCCCATAGCCTCTGTGCTCTGGGCCGCCTGCTGGGAGGTTCCAACTGCAGGATTCCTCACCATTTTTATACTTCGGTCCCTGTGTTGTGAGGCTCCTCCTGCCTGCCTCACTGCGAGCCCCTTGTTGATGTAGGTCCTCTGGTTTGAGGCCACATGTGCCGGTTGCCTCACCTTTTAGTGATGTGGCCCCACTGGTGTGAGGACACTCCTGCCTGGTTCCCATCCCCTTGGTGATGTGGGCCCTCTGGTGAGAGTCTGATCCTGATTGGGTTCCTCACACTTCTGTGAGGTGGGCCCTCTGCTCTGAGGTCACTCCTGCCTGGCTTGCACACACCTCCATGGCGACGTTGGCACTCTGGTGGCAGTTGGAGCCTGCTGAGAGCCTCCTTCCCTCGGTGATGAGGGCCTTCTGGCGTCAGGCCCTAACTGCTGGGTACCCACATATTCTGATACATGCCAAGTGGTGTGAGGACACTCCTGCCAGGTTCCCATCCCTATTGGGATGTGGGCCTTGTGCTCTGAGGTCCCAACGTCTGGGTTGCTCACAGTTTCATGATGTGGCCCTCTGCTCTGTGTTCACTGTGGTCTGGATCCCATAGTCTCGGTGCTCTGGGCTGCCTGCTGGCAGGTTCCTACTGCTGGTTTCCTCACCTTTTTTATTCTATGGGCCCTGTGTTGTGTGGCTACTCCTGCCTACCTCACTCCGAGGCCATTGGACATGTGGGTCCTCTGGTTTAGGCCACATGTGCTGGGTTCCTCACCTTTCTATGATGTGACCGCACTGGTGTGAGGACACTCCTGCCTGGTTCCGATCCCCTTGGTGATGTGGGCCCTCTGGTGAGAGTCTTATCCTGGCTTGGTTGCTCACCTTTCTGTGAGGTAGGCCCTCTGCTGCGAGGTCACTCCTGCCTGGCTGGCAAACGTTACCTTGGTGACGTGTGCCCTCAGTTGGGAGTTGGTGCCTGCTTGGAGTCTCCTCCCCTCGGTAATGAGGGCCCTCTGGCGTCAGGCCCTAACTCCTGGCTCCCAAATTTTCTGATGTGCGCCCTGTGGTGCGAGTACGCTGCTGGCAGGTTCCCAACCACATGGGAATGTGGGCCTTCAGCTCTGAGGTCCCAACGCCTGTGTTGCTCACAGTATCATGATGAGGGCCCTCTGTTGTGAATTCACTCAGGCCTGGATCCCATAGCCTCCCTGCTCCTGGCCGCCTGCTGGGAGGTTCCAACTGCGGGATTCCTTACCTTTTTTATTCTATAGGGACTCTGTTTTGAGGCTCCTCCTGCCTGCCTCACACCCAGCCCCTTGGTGATGTGTGTTCTCTGGTTTGAGGCCACGTGTGCTGGGTCCCTCCCCTTTTGATGATGTGGGTCCATTGGTGTGAGAACACTCCTGCCTGGTTCCCAACCCCTTGGTGATGTGGGCCCTCTGCTGAGTCTGATCTTCGTTGGGATCCTCAACTTCTGTGAGGTGGGCACTCTGCTCTGAGGTCACTACTGCCTGGCTGGCACACCCCGCCTTGGTGACGTCGGCCCTTTGGTGGCAGTTGGAGCCTGCTGGGAGCTTCCTCCCGTCAGTCATGAGGGCCCTCTGGCGTCAGGCCATAACTGCTGGGCACCCACATTTTATGATACGTGCTAAGTGGTGCGAGGACACTCCTGCCAAGTTCCCATCCCCATGGGGATGTGGGCCTTCTGCTCTGAGGTCCCAACGCCTGGGTTGCTCAGAGTTTCATGATGTGGGTCCTCTGCTGTGTGTTCACTGTTCCTGGATCACATAGACTCGGTGCTCTGGGCCGCCTGCTGGGAGGTTCCAACTGCTGGATTCCTCACATTTTTTATTCTATGGGCCCTGTGTTGTGAGGCTACTCCTGCCTGCCTCGCTCCGAGCCCCTTGGAGATGTGGGTCTTCTGGTTTAGGACACATGTTCCCGGATCCTCACCTTTCTATGATGTGGCCACACTGGTGTGAGGACACTCCTGCCTGGTTCCGATCCCCTTGCTGATGTGAGTCCTCTGGTGATAATCTGATCCTGTCTGGGTTCCTCACCCTTCCGTGAAGTGGGCCCTCTGCTGTGAGGTAACTCCTGCCTGGCTTGCTCTCATTGCTTTGGTGACGTCGGCCCTCTGGTGGCAGTTGTAGCCTGCTGGGAGCCTCCTCTCCTCCCTGATGAGGGCCCTCTGGTGTCAGGCTCTAACTGCTGGGCTCCCCACGTTTTCTGATGTGAGCCCAGTGATGCCAGGACAATCCTGTAAGGTTCTCATGCCCAAGGGGATGTGGGCCTTCTTCTCTGAGGTCCCAACGCCTTGGTTGCTCACAGTTTCATGATGTTGGCCCTCTGGTGTTAGTTCACTCAGGCCTAGATCCCATGGCCTCTGTGCTGTGGGCTGCCTGCTGGGAGTTTCCAACTGCTGGATTCCTCACCTTTTTTATTCTTTGACACCTGTGTTGTGAGGCTCCTCCAGCCTGCGTCACTCCCAGCCCCTTGGTGATGTAGGTACTCTGGTTTGAAGCCACATGTGCCGGTCTCCTCACCTTTTAGTGATGTGGCCCTACTGGTTTGAGGACACTCCTGCCTGGTTCCCATCCCCTTGGTGATGTGGGCACTCTGGTGAGAGTCTGATCCTGGCTGGGTTCCTGACCCTTCTGTGAGGTGTGCCCTCTGCTATGAGGTAAATCCTGCCTGTCTGGCACACGTCACCTTGGCGACGTGGGCCCTCAGTTGGGAGTTGGTGCCTGCTGGGGGTCTACTCCCCTTGGTAATGAGGGCACTCTGGCCTCAGGCCCTAACTCCTGGGTTCCAAAAATTTTCTGATGTGCGCCCAGTGGTGCGAGGACACTCCTGCCAGGTTCCCATCCCCTTGGGCATGTGGGCCTTCTGTTCTGATGTCCCAACGGCTGGGTTGCTCACAGTTTCATGATGTGGGCCCTCTGATGTAAGTTGACTCCAGCCTGTATCCCATAGCGTCGGTGCTCTGGGCCGCCTGCTTGGAGGTTCCAACTGCTGGATTCCTCACATTTTTTATTCTATGGGCCCTCTGTTTTGAGTCTCCTCCTGCATGCCTCACTGCCAGACCCTTTGTGATGTGTGTCCCCTTGTTTGAGGCCACATGTGCTGGGTTCCTCAACTTTCGCTGATGTGGCCCCACTGGTGTGAGGACACTCTTGCCTGGTTCCCATCCCCTTGGTGATGTGGGCCCTCTGGTGAGAATCTGATCCTGGTTGGGTTCCTCACACTTCCGTGACGTGGGATCTCTGCGCTGAGGTCACTCCTGCCTGGCTGGCACACGTCACCTTGGCGACGTGGGCCCTCAGTTGGGAGTTGGTGCCTGCTGGCGGTCTACTCCCCTTGGTAATGAGGTCACTCTGGCTTCAGGCCCTAACTCCTGGGATCCAAAAATTTTCTGATGTGCGCCCAGTGGTTTGAGGACACTCCTGCCAGGTTCCCATCCCCATGGGCATGTGGGCCTTCTGTTCTGAGGTCCCAACGCCTGGGTTGCTCACAGTTTCATGATGTGGGCCCTCAGCTGTAAGTTCACTGCGGCCTGGATCCCATAGACTCCGTGCTCTTGGCCGCCTGCTGAGAGGTTCCAACTGTTGGATTCCTCACATTTTTTATTCTATGGGCCCTGTGTTGTGAGGCTACTCCTTCCTGCCTCACTCCAAGCCCCTTGGAGATGTGGGTCCTCTGGTTTAGGCCACATGTTCTGGGTTCCTCACCTTTCTATGATTTGGCCTCACTGGTGTGAGGACACTCCTGCCTCGTTCCGATCCCCTTGGTTATATGGGCCCTCTGGGGAGAGTCTTATACTGGCTGGGTTCCTCACCCTTCTGTGACGTAGGCCCTCTGCTCAGAGGTCACTCCTGCCTGGCTGGCACACGTCACCTTGGCGACGTGTGCCCTCAGTTGGGAGCTGGTGCCTTCTGGGAGTCTCCTCCCCTCAGTAATGAGGGCCCTCTGGCGTCAGGCCCTAACTCCTGGGCTCCCAAAATTTTCTGATGTGTGCCCTGTGGTGTGAGTACACTCCTGCCAGGTTCCCAACCTCATGGGAATGTGGGCCTTCTGCTCTGTGGTCCCAAAGGCTGGGTTGCTCACAGTTTCATGATGAGGGCCCTCTGTTGTGAGTTCACCCCGGCCGGGATCCCATAGCCTCGCTGCACTTTGCCGCCTGTTGGGAGGTTCCAAATGCTGGATTCCTCACATTTTTTATTCTACGGGCCCTGTGTTGTGAGGCTCCTCCTGCCTGCCTCACTCCGAGCCCCTTGGAGATGTGGGTCCTCTGGTTTAGGCCACATGTTCCGGGTTCCTCACCTTTCTATGATTTGGCCACACTGGTGTGAGGACACTCCTGCCTGGTTCCGATCCCCTTGGTGATGTGAGTCCTCTGGTGATAGTCTGATCCTGGCTGGGTTCCTCACCCTTCTGTGAGGTGGGCCCTCTCTCTGAGGCAATTCCTGCCTGGCTGGCACAAGTTGCCTTGGTGAGCTCGGCCCTCTGGTGGCAGTTGGAGCCTGCTGGGAACCTCCTCTCCTACGTGATAAGGGCCCTCTGGGGTCAGACTCTAACTGCTGGGCTCCCCACGTTTTCTGATGTGAGCCCAGTGATGCCAGGACACTCTTGTAAGGTTCCCATCCCCATGGGGATGTGTGCCTTCTGTTCTCTTGTCCCAACGCCTGGGTTGCTCACAGTTTCATGATGTTGGCTCCCTGGTGTTAGTTCACCAGGCTTAGATCCCATAGCCTCTGTGCTCTGGGCCGCCTGCTGGGAGGTTCCAACTGCAGGATTCCTCACCATTTTTATACTTCGGTCCCTGTGTTGTGAGGCTCCTCCTGCCTGCCTCACTGCGAGCCCCTTGTTGATGTAGGTCCTCTGGTTTGAGGCCACATGTGCCGGTTGCCTCACCTTTTAGTGATGTGGCCCCACTGGTGTGAGGACACTCCTGCCTGGTTCCCATCCCCTTGGTGATGTGGGCCCTCTGGTGAGAGTCTGATCCTGATTGGGTTCCTCACACTTCTGTGAGGTGGGCCCTCTGCTCTGAGGTCACTCCTGCCTGGCTTGCACACACCTCCATGGCGACGTTGGCACTCTGGTGGCAGTTGGAGCCTGCTGAGAGCCTCCTTCCCTCGGTGATGAGGGCCTTCTGGCGTCAGGCCCTAACTGCTGGGTACCCACATATTCTGATACATGCCAAGTGGTGTGAGGACACTCCTGCCAGGTTCCCATCCCTATTGGGATGTGGGCCTTGTGCTCTGAGGTCCCAACGTCTGGGTTGCTCACAGTTTCATGATGTGGCCCTCTGCTCTGTGTTCACTGTGGTCTGGATCCCATAGTCTCGGTGCTCTGGGCTGCCTGCTGGCAGGTTCCTACTGCTGGTTTCCTCACCTTTTTTATTCTATGGGCCCTGTGTTGTGTGGCTACTCCTGCCTACCTCACTCCGAGGCCATTGGACATGTGGGTCCTCTGGTTTAGGCCACATGTGCTGGGTTCCTCACCTTTCTATGATGTGACCGCACTGGTGTGAGGACACTCCTGCCTGGTTCCGATCCCCTTGGTGATGTGGGCCCTCTGGTGAGAGTCTTATCCTGGCTTGGTTGCTCACCTTTCTGTGAGGTAGGCCCTCTGCTGCGAGGTCACTCCTGCCTGGCTGGCAAACGTTACCTTGGTGACGTGTGCCCTCAGTTGGGAGTTGGTGCCTGCTTGGAGTCTCCTCCCCTCGGTAATGAGGGCCCTCTGGCGTCAGGCCCTAACTCCTGGCTCCCAAATTTTCTGATGTGCGCCCTGTGGTGCGAGTACACTGCTGGCAGGTTCCCAACCACATGGGAATGTGGGCCTTCAGCTCTGAGGTCCCAACGCCTGTGTTGCTCACAGTATCATGATGAGGGCCCTCTGTTGTGAATTCACTCAGGCCTGGATCCCATAGCCTCCCTGCTCCTGGCCGCCTGCTGGGAGGTTCCAACTGCGGGATTCCTTACCTTTTTTATTCTATAGGGACTCTGTTTTGAGGCTCCTCCTGCCTGCCTCACACCCAGCCCCTTGGTGATGTGTGTTCTCTGGTTTGAGGCCACGTGTGCTGGGTCCCTCCCCTTTTGATGATGTGGGTCCATTGGTGTGAGAACACTCCTGCCTGGTTCCCAACCCCTTGGTGATGTGGGCCCTCTGCTGAGTCTGATCTTCGTTGGGATCCTCAACTTCTGTGAGGTGGGCACTCTGCTCTGAGGTCACTACTGCCTGGCTGGCACACCCCGCCTTGGTGACGTCGGCCCTTTGGTGGCAGTTGGAGCCTGCTGGGAGCTTCCTCCCGTCAGTCATGAGGGCCCTCTGGCGTCAGGCCATAACTGCTGGGCACCCACATTTTATGATACGTGCTAAGTGGTGCGAGGACACTCCTGCCAAGTTCCCATCCCCATGGGGATGTGGGCCTTCTGCTCTGAGGTCCCAACGCCTGGGTTGCTCAGAGTTTCATGATGTGGGTCCTCTGCTGTGTGTTCACTGTGGCCTGGATCACATAGACTCGGTGCTCTGGGCCGCCTGCTGGGAGGTTCCAACTGCTGGATTCCTCACATTTTTTATTCTATGGGCCCTGTGTTGTGAGGCTACTCCTGCCTGCCTCGCTCCGAGCCCCTTGGAGATGTGGGTCTTCTGGTTTAGGACACATGTTCCCGGATCCTCACCTTTCTATGATGTGGCCACACTGGTGTGAGGACACTCCTGCCTGGTTCCGATCCCCTTGCTGATGTGAGTCCTCTGGTGATAATCTGATCCTGTCTGGGTTCCTCACCCTTCCGTGAAGTGGGCCCTCTGCTGTGAGGTAACTCCTGCCTGGCTTGCTCTCATTGCTTTGGTGACGTCGGCCCTCTGGTGGCAGTTGTAGCCTGCTGGGAGCCTCCTCTCCTCCCTGATGAGGGCCCTCTGGTGTCAGGCTCTAACTGCTGGGCTCCCCACGTTTTCTGATGTGAGCCCAGTGATGCCAGGACAATCCTGTAAGGTTCTCATGCCCAAGGGGATGTGGGCCTTCTTATCTGAGGTCCCAACGCCTTGGTTGCTCAGTTTCATGATGTTGGCCCTCTGGTGTTAGTTCACTCAGGCCTAGATCCCATGGCCTCTGTGCTGTGGGCTGCCTGCTGGGAGTTTCCAACTGCTGGATTCCTCACCTTTTTTATTCTTTGACACCTGTGTTGTGAGGCTCCTCCAGCCTGCGTCACTCCCAGCCCCTTGGTGATGTAGGTACTCTGGTTTGAAGCCACATGTGCCGGTCTCCTCACCTTTTAGTGATGTGGCCCTACTGGTTTGAGGACACTCCTGCCTGGTTCCCATCCCCTTGGTGATGTGGGCACTCTGGTGAGAGTCTGATCCTGGCTGGGTTCCTGACCCTTCTGTGAGGTGTGCCCTCTGCTATGAGGTAAATCCTGCCTGTCTGGCACACGTCACCTTGGCGACGTGGGCCCTCAGTTGGGAGTTGGTGCCTGCTGGGGGTCTACTCCCCTTGGTAATGAGGGCACTCTGGCCTCAGGCCCTAACTCCTGGGTTCCAAAAATTTTCTGATGTGCGCCCAGTGGTGCGAGGACACTCCTGCCAGGTTCCCATCCCCTTAGGCATGTGGGCCTTCTGTTCTGATGTCCCAACGGCTGGGTTGCTCACAGTTTCATGATGTGGGCCCTCTGATGTAAGTTGACTCCAGCCTGTATCCCATAGCGTCGGTGCTCTGGGCCGCCTGCTTGGAGGTTCCAACTGCTGGATTCCTCACATTTTTTATTCTATGGGCCCTCTGTTTTGAGTCTCCTCCTGCATGCCTCACTGCCAGACCCTTTGTGATGTGTGTCCCCTTGTTTGAGGCCACATGTGCTGGGTTCCTCAACTTTCGCTGATGTGGCCCCACTGGTGTGAGGACACTCTTGCCTGGTTCCCATCCCCTTGGTGATGTGGGCCCTCTGGTGAGAATCTGATCCTGGTTGGGTTCCTCACACTTCCGTGACGTGGGATCTCTGCGCTGAGGTCACTCCTGCCTGGCTGGCACACGTCACCTTGGCGACGTGGGCCCTCAGTTGGGAGTTGGTGCCTGCTGGCGGTCTACTCCCCTTGGTAATGAGGTCACTCTGGCTTCAGGCCCTAACTCCTGGGATCCAAAAATTTTCTGATGTGCGCCCAGTGGTTTGAGGACACTCCTGCCAGGTTCCCATCCCCATGGGCATGTGGGCCTTCTGTTCTGAGGTCCCAACGCCTGGGTTGCTCACAGTTTCATGATGTGGGCCCTCAGCTGTAAGTTCACTGCGGCCTGGATCCCATAGACTCCGTGCTCTTGGCCACCTGCTGAGAGGTTCCAACTGTTGGATTCCTCACATTTTTTATTCTATGGGCCCTGTGTTGTGAGGCTACTCCTTCCTGCCTCACTCCAAGCCCCTTGGAGATGTGGGTCCTCTGGTTTAGGCCACATGTTCTGGGTTCCTCACCTTTCTATGATTTGGCCTCACTGGTGTGAGGACACTCCTGCCTCGTTCCGATCCCCTTGGTTATATGGGCCCTCTGGGGAGAGTCTTATACTGGCTGGGTTCCTCACCCTTCTGTGACGTAGGCCCTCTGCTCAGAGGTCACTCCTGCCTGGCTGGCACACGTCACCTTGGCGACGTGTGCCCTCAGTTGGGAGCTGGTGCCTTCTGGGAGTCTCCTCCCCTCAGTAATGAGGGCCCTCTGGCGTCAGGCCCTAACTCCTGGGCTCCCAAAATTTTCTGATGTGTGCCCTGTGGTGTGAGTACACTCCTGCCAGGTTCCCAACCTCATGGGAATGTGGGCCTTCTGCTCTGTGGTCCCAAAGGCTGGGTTGCTCACAGTTTCATGATGAGGGCCCTCTGTTGTGAGTTCACCCCGGCCGGGATCCCATAGCCTCGCTGCACTTTGCCGCCTGTTGGGAGGTTCCAAATGCTGGATTCCTCACATTTTTTATTCTACGGGCCCTGTGTTGTGAGGCTCCTCCTGCCTGCCTCACTCCGAGCCCCTTGGAGATGTGGGTCCTCTGGTTTAGGCCACATGTTCCGGGTTCCTCACCTTTCTATGATTTGGCCACACTGGTGTGAGGACACTCCTGCCTGGTTCCGATCCCCTTGGTGATGTGAGTCCTCTGGTGATAGTCTGATCCTGGCTGGGTTCCTCACCCTTCTGTGAGGTGGGCCCTCTCTCTGAGGCAATTCCTGCCTGGCTGGCACAAGTTGCCTTGGTGAGCTCGGCCCTCTGGTGGCAGTTGGAGCCTGCTGGGAACCTCCTCTCCTACGTGATAAGGGCCCTCTGGGGTCAGACTCTAACTGCTGGGCTCCCCACGTTTTCTGATGTGAGCCCAGTGATGCCAGGACACTCTTGTAAGGTTCCCATCCCCATGGGGATGTGTGCCTTCTGTTCTCTTGTCCCAACGCCTGGGTTGCTCACAGTTTCATGATGTTGGCTCCCTGGTGTTAGTTCACCAGGCTTAGATCCCATAGCCTCTGTGCTCTGGGCCGCCTGCTGGGAGGTTCCAACTGCAGGATTCCTCACCATTTTTATACTTCGGTCCCTGTGTTGTGAGGCTCCTCCTGCCTGCCTCACTGCGAGCCCCTTGTTGATGTAGGTCCTCTGGTTTGAGGCCACATGTGCCGGTTGCCTCACCTTTTAGTGATGTGGCCCCACTGGTGTGAGGACACTCCTGCCTGGTTCCCATCCCCTTGGTGATGTGGGCCCTCTGGTGAGAGTCTGATCCTGATTGGGTTCCTCACACTTCTGTGAGGTGGGCCCTCTGCTCTGAGGTCACTCCTGCCTGGCTTGCACACACCTCCATGGCGACGTTGGCACTCTGGTGGCAGTTGGAGCCTGCTGAGAGCCTCCTTCCCTCGGTGATGAGGGCCTTCTGGCGTCAGGCCCTAACTGCTGGGTACCCACATATTCTGATACATGCCAAGTGGTGTGAGGACACTCCTGCCAGGTTCCCATCCCTATTGGGATGTGGGCCTTGTGCTCTGAGGTCCCAACGTCTGGGTTGCTCACAGTTTCATGATGTGGCCCTCTGCTCTGTGTTCACTGTGGTCTGGATCCCATAGTCTCGGTGCTCTGGGCTGCCTGCTGGCAGGTTCCTACTGCTGGTTTCCTCACCTTTTTTATTCTATGGGCCCTGTGTTGTGTGGCTACTCCTGCCTACCTCACTCCGAGGCCATTGGACATGTGGGTCCTCTGGTTTAGGCCACATGTGCTGGGTTCCTCACCTTTCTATGATGTGACCGCACTGGTGTGAGGACACTCCTGCCTGGTTCCGATCCCCTTGGTGATGTGGGCCCTCTGGTGAGAGTCTTATCCTGGCTTGGTTGCTCACCTTTCTGTGAGGTAGGCCCTCTGCTGCGAGGTCACTCCTGCCTGGCTGGCAAACGTTACCTTGGTGACGTGTGCCCTCAGTTGGGAGTTGGTGCCTGCTTGGAGTCTCCTCCCCTCGGTAATGAGGGCCCTCTGGCGTCAGGCCCTAACTCCTGGCTCCCAAATTTTCTGATGTGCGCCCTGTGGTGCGAGTACGCTGCTGGCAGGTTCCCAACCACATGGGAATGTGGGCCTTCAGCTCTGAGGTCCCAACGCCTGTGTTGCTCACAGTATCATGATGAGGGCCCTCTGTTGTGAATTCACTCAGGCCTGGATCCCATAGCCTCCCTGCTCCTGGCCGCCTGCTGGGAGGTTCCAACTGCGGGATTCCTTACCTTTTTTATTCTATAGGGACTCTGTTTTGAGGCTCCTCCTGCCTGCCTCACACCCAGCCCCTTGGTGATGTGTGTTCTCTGGTTTGAGGCCACGTGTGCTGGGTCCCTCCCCTTTTGATGATGTGGGTCCATTGGTGTGAGAACACTCCTGCCTGGTTCCCAACCCCTTGGTGATGTGGGCCCTCTGCTGAGTCTGATCTTCGTTGGGATCCTCAACTTCTGTGAGGTGGGCACTCTGCTCTGAGGTCACTACTGCCTGGCTGGCACACCCCGCCTTGGTGACGTCGGCCCTTTGGTGGCAGTTGGAGCCTGCTGGGAGCTTCCTCCCGTCAGTCATGAGGGCCCTCTGGCGTCAGGCCATAACTGCTGGGCACCCACATTTTATGATACGTGCTAAGTGGTGCGAGGACACTCCTGCCAAGTTCCCATCCCCATGGGGATGTGGGCCTTCTGCTCTGAGGTCCCAACGCCTGGGTTGCTCAGAGTTTCATGATGTGGGTCCTCTGCTGTGTGTTCACTGTGGCCTGGATCACATAGACTCGGTGCTCTGGGCCGCCTGCTGGGAGGTTCCAACTGCTGGATTCCTCACATTTTTTATTCTATGGGCCCTGTGTTGTGAGGCTACTCCTGCCTGCCTCGCTCCGAGCCCCTTGGAGATGTGGGTCTTCTGGTTTAGGACACATGTTCCCGGATCCTCACCTTTCTATGATGTGGCCACACTGGTGTGAGGACACTCCTGCCTGGTTCCGATCCCCTTGCTGATGTGAGTCCTCTGGTGATAATCTGATCCTGTCTGGGTTCCTCACCCTTCCGTGAAGTGGGCCCTCTGCTGTGAGGTAACTCCTGCCTGGCTTGCTCTCATTGCTTTGGTGACGTCGGCCCTCTGGTGGCAGTTGTAGCCTGCTGGGAGCCTCCTCTCCTCCCTGATGAGGGCCCTCTGGTGTCAGGCTCTAACTGCTGGGCTCCCCACGTTTTCTGATGTGAGCCCAGTGATGCCAGGACAATCCTGTAAGGTTCTCATGCCCAAGGGGATGTGGGCCTTCTTCTCTGAGGTCCCAACGCCTTGGTTGCTCACAGTTTCATGATGTTGGCCCTCTGGTGTTAGTTCACTCAGGCCTAGATCCCATGGCCTCTGTGCTGTGGGCTGCCTGCTGGGAGTTTCCAACTGCTGGATTCCTCACCTTTTTTATTCTTTGACACCTGTGTTGTGAGGCTCCTCCAGCCTGCGTCACTCCCAGCCCCTTGGTGATGTAGGTACTCTGGTTTGAAGCCACATGTGCCGGTCTCCTCACCTTTTAGTGATGTGGCCCTACTGGTTTGAGGACACTCCTGCCTGGTTCCCATCCCCTTGGTGATGTGGGCACTCTGGTGAGAGTCTGATCCTGGCTGGGTTCCTGACCCTTCTGTGAGGTGTGCCCTCTGCTATGAGGTAAATCCTGCCTGTCTGGCACACGTCACCTTGGCGACGTGGGCCCTCAGTTGGGAGTTGGTGCCTGCTGGGGGTCTACTCCCCTTGGTAATGAGGGCACTCTGGCCTCAGGCCCTAACTCCTGGGTTCCAAAAATTTTCTGATGTGCGCCCAGTGGTGCGAGGACACTCCTGCCAGGTTCCCATCCCCTTGGGCATGTGGGCCTTCTGTTCTGATGTCCCAACGGCTGGGTTGCTCACAGTTTCATGATGTGGGCCCTCTGATGTAAGTTGACTCCAGCCTGTATCCCATAGCGTCGGTGCTCTGGGCCGCCTGCTTGGAGGTTCCAACTGCTGGATTCCTCACATTTTTTATTCTATGGGCCCTCTGTTTTGAGTCTCCTCCTGCATGCCTCACTGCCAGACCCTTTGTGATGTGTGTCCCCTTGTTTGAGGCCACATGTGCTGGGTTCCTCAACTTTCGCTGATGTGGCCCCACTGGTGTGAGGACACTCTTGCCTGGTTCCCATCCCCTTGGTGATGTGGGCCCTCTGGTGAGAATCTGATCCTGGTTGGGTTCCTCACACTTCCGTGACGTGGGATCTCTGCGCTGAGGTCACTCCTGCCTGGCTGGCACACGTCACCTTGGCGACGTGGGCCCTCAGTTGGGAGTTGGTGCCTGCTGGCGGTCTACTCCCCTTGGTAATGAGGTCACTCTGGCTTCAGGCCCTAACTCCTGGGATCCAAAAATTTTCTGATGTGCGCCCAGTGGTTTGAGGACACTCCTGCCAGGTTCCCATCCCCATGGGCATGTGGGCCTTCTGTTCTGAGGTCCCAACGCCTGGGTTGCTCACAGTTTCATGATGTGGGCCCTCAGCTGTAAGTTCACTGCGGCCTGGATCCCATAGACTCCGTGCTCTTGGCCGCCTGCTGAGAGGTTCCAACTGTTGGATTCCTCACATTTTTTATTCTATGGGCCCTGTGTTGTGAGGCTACTCCTTCCTGCCTCACTCCAAGCCCCTTGGAGATGTGGGTCCTCTGGTTTAGGCCACATGTTCTGGGTTCCTCACCTTTCTATGATTTGGCCTCACTGGTGTGAGGACACTCCTGCCTCGTTCCGATCCCCTTGGTTATATGGGCCCTCTGGGGAGAGTCTTATACTGGCTGGGTTCCTCACCCTTCTGTGACGTAGGCCCTCTGCTCAGAGGTCACTCCTGCCTGGCTGGCACACGTCACCTTGGCGACGTGTGCCCTCAGTTGGGAGCTGGTGCCTTCTGGGAGTCTCCTCCCCTCAGTAATGAGGGCCCTCTGGCGTCAGGCCCTAACTCCTGGGCTCCCAAAATTTTCTGATGTGTGCCCTGTGGTGTGAGTACACTCCTGCCAGGTTCCCAACCTCATGGGAATGTGGGCCTTCTGCTCTGTGGTCCCAAAGGCTGGGTTGCTCACAGTTTCATGATGAGGGCCCTCTGTTGTGAGTTCACCCCGGCCGGGATCCCATAGCCTCGCTGCACTTTGCCGCCTGTTGGGAGGTTCCAAATGCTGGATTCCTCACATTTTTTATTCTACGGGCCCTGTGTTGTGAGGCTCCTCCTGCCTGCCTCACTCCGAGCCCCTTGGAGATGTGGGTCCTCTGGTTTAGGCCACATGTTCCGGGTTCCTCACCTTTCTATGATTTGGCCACACTGGTGTGAGGACACTCCTGCCTGGTTCCGATCCCCTTGGTGATGTGAGTCCTCTGGTGATAGTCTGATCCTGGCTGGGTTCCTCACCCTTCTGTGAGGTGGGCCCTCTCTCTGAGGCAATTCCTGCCTGGCTGCCACAAGTTGCCTTGGTGAGCTCGGCCCTCTGGTGGCAGTTGGAGCCTGCTGGGAACCTCCTCTCCTACGTGATAAGGGCCCTCTGGGGTCAGACTCTAACTGCTGGGCTCCCCACGTTTTCTGATGTGAGCCCAGTGATGCCAGGACACTCTTGTAAGGTTCCCATCCCCATGGGGATGTGTGCCTTCTGTTCTCTTGTCCCAACGCCTGGGTTGCTCACAGTTTCATGATGTTGGCTCCCTGGTGTTAGTTCACCAGGCTTAGATCCCATAGCCTCTGTGCTCTGGGCCGCCTGCTGGGAGGTTCCAACTGCAGGATTCCTCACCATTTTTATACTTCGGTCCCTGTGTTGTGAGGCTCCTCCTGCCTGCCTCACTGCGAGCCCCTTGTTGATGTAGGTCCTCTGGTTTGAGGCCACATGTGCCGGTTGCCTCACCTTTTAGTGATGTGGCCCCACTGGTGTGAGGACACTCCTGCCTGGTTCCCATCCCCTTGGTGATGTGGGCCCTCTGGTGAGAGTCTGATCCTGATTGGGTTCCTCACACTTCTGTGAGGTGGGCCCTCTGCTCTGAGGTCACTCCTGCCTGGCTTGCACACACCTCCATGGCGACGTTGGCACTCTGGTGGCAGTTGGAGCCTGCTGAGAGCCTCCTTCCCTCGGTGATGAGGGCCTTCTGGCGTCAGGCCCTAACTGCTGGGTACCCACATATTCTGATACATGCCAAGTGGTGTGAGGACACTCCTGCCAGGTTCCCATCCCTATTGGGATGTGGGCCTTGTGCTCTGAGGTCCCAACGTCTGGGTTGCTCACAGTTTCATGATGTGGCCCTCTGCTCTGTGTTCACTGTGGTCTGGATCCCATAGTCTCGGTGCTCTGGGCTGCCTGCTGGCAGGTTCCTACTGCTGGTTTCCTCACCTTTTTTATTCTATGGGCCCTGTGTTGTGTGGCTACTCCTGCCTACCTCACTCCGAGGCCATTGGACATGTGGGTCCTCTGGTTTAGGCCACATGTGCTGGGTTCCTCACCTTTCTATGATGTGACCGCACTGGTGTGAGGACACTCCTGCCTGGTTCCGATCCCCTTGGTGATGTGGGCCCTCTGGTGAGAGTCTTATCCTGGCTTGGTTGCTCACCTTTCTGTGAGGTAGGCCCTCTGCTGCGAGGTCACTCCTGCCTGGCTGGCAAACGTTACCTTGGTGACGTGTGCCCTCAGTTGGGAGTTGGTGCCTGCTTGGAGTCTCCTCCCCTCGGTAATGAGGGCCCTCTGGCGTCAGGCCCTAACTCCTGGCTCCCAAATTTTCTGATGTGCGCCCTGTGGTGCGAGTACGCTGCTGGCAGGTTCCCAACCACATGGGAATGTGGGCCTTCAGCTCTGAGGTCCCAACGCCTGTGTTGCTCACAGTATCATGATGAGGGCCCTCTGTTGTGAATTCACTCAGGCCTGGATCCCATAGCCTCCCTGCTCCTGGCCGCCTGCTGGGAGGTTCCAACTGCGGGATTCCTTACCTTTTTTATTCTATAGGGACTCTGTTTTGAGGCTCCTCCTGCCTGCCTCACACCCAGCCCCTTGGTGATGTGTGTTCTCTGGTTTGAGGTCACGTGTGCTGGGTCCCTCCCCTTTTGATGATGTGGGTCCATTGGTGTGAGAACACTCCTGCCTGGTTCCCAACCCCTTGGTGATGTGGGCCCTCTGCTGAGCCTGATCTCCGTTGGGATCCTCAACTTCTGTGAGGTGGGCACTCTGCTCTGAGGTCACTACTGCCTGGCTGGCACACCCCGCCTTGGTGACGTCGGCCCTTTGGTGGCAGTTGGAGCCTGCTGGGAGCTTCCTCCCGTCAGTCATGAGGGCCCTCTGGCGTCAGGCCATAACTGCTGGGCACCCACATTTTATGATACGTGCTAAGTGGTGCGAGGACACTCCTGCCAAGTTCCCATCCCCATGGGGATGTGGGCCTTCTGCTCTGAGGTCCCAACGCCTGGGTTGCTCAGAGTTTCATGATGTGGGTCCTCTGCTGTGTGTTCACTGTTCCTGGATCACATAGACTCGGTGCTCTGGGCCGCCTGCTGGGAGGTTCCAACTGCTGGATTCCTCACATTTTTTATTCTATGGGCCCTGTGTTGTGAGGCTACTCCTGCCTGCCTCGCTCCGAGCCCCTTGGAGATGTGGGTCTTCTGGTTTAGGACACATGTTCCCGGATCCTCACCTTTCTATGATGTGGCCACACTGGTGTGAGGACACTCCTGCCTGGTTCCGATCCCCTTGCTGATGTGAGTCCTCTGGTGATAATCTGATCCTGTCTGGGTTCCTCACCCTTCCGTGAAGTGGGCCCTCTGCTGTGAGGTAACTCCTGCCTGGCTTGCTCTCATTGCTTTGGTGACGTCGGCCCTCTGGTGGCAGTTGTAGCCTGCTGGGAGCCTCCTCTCCTCCCTGATGAGGGCCCTCTGGTGTCAGGCTCTAACTGCTGGGCTCCCCACGTTTTCTGATGTGAGCCCAGTGATGCCAGGACAATCCTGTAAGGTTCTCATGCCCAAGGGGATGTGGGCCTTCTTCTCTGAGGTCCCAACGCCTTGGTTGCTCACAGTTTCATGATGTTGGCCCTCTGGTGTTAGTTCACTCAGGCCTAGATCCCATGGCCTCTGTGCTGTGGGCTGCCTGCTGGGAGTTTCCAACTGCTGGATTCCTCACCTTTTTTATTCTTTGACACCTGTGTTGTGAGGCTCCTCCAGCCTGCGTCACTCCCAGCCCCTTGGTGATGTAGGTACTCTGGTTTGAAGCCACATGTGCCGGTCTCCTCACCTTTTAGTGATGTGGCCCTACTGGTTTGAGGACACTCCTGCCTGGTTCCCATCCCCTTGGTGATGTGGGCACTCTGGTGAGAGTCTGATCCTGGCTGGGTTCCTGACCCTTCTGTGAGGTGTGCCCTCTGCTATGAGGTAAATCCTGCCTGTCTGGCACACGTCACCTTGGCGACGTGGGCCCTCAGTTGGGAGTTGGTGCCTGCTGGGGGTCTACTCCCCTTGGTAATGAGGGCACTCTGGCCTCAGGCCCTAACTCCTGGGTTCCAAAAATTTTCTGATGTGCGCCCAATGGTGCGAGGACACTCCTGCCAGGTTCCCATCCGCTTGGGCATGTGGGCCTTCTGTTCTGATGTCCCAACGCCTGGGTTGCTCACAGTCTCATGATGTGGGCCCTCTGATGTAAGTTGACTCCAGCCTGTATCCCATAGCGTCGGTGCTCTGGGCCGCCTGCTTGGAGGTTCCAACTGCTGGATTCCTCACATTTTTTATTCTATGGGCCCTCTGTTTTGAGTCTCCTCCTGCATGCCTCACTGCCAGACCCTTTGTGATGTGTGTCCCCTTGTTTGAGGCCACATGTGCTGGGTTCCTCAACTTTCGCTGATGTGGCCCCACTGGTGTGAGGACACTCTTGCCTGGTTCCCATCCCCTTGGTGATGTGGGCCCTCTGGTGAGAATCTGATCCTGGTTGGGTTCCTCACACTTCCGTGACGTGGGATCTCTGCGCTGAGGTCACTCCTGCCTGGCTGGCACACGTCACCTTGGCGACGTGGGCCCTCAGTTGGGAGTTGGTGCCTGCTGGCGGTCTACTCCCCTTGGTAATGAGGTCACTCTGGCTTCAGGCCCTAACTCCTGGGATCCAAAAATTTTCTGATGTGCGCCCAGTGGTTTGAGGACACTCCTGCCAGGTTCCCATCCCCATGGGCATGTGGGCCTTCTGTTCTGAGGTCCCAACGCCTGGGTTGCTCACAGTTTCATGATGTGGGCCCTCAGCTGTAAGTTCACTGCAGCCTGGATCCCATAGACTCCGTGCTCTTGGCCGCCTGCTGAGAGGTTCCAACTGTTGGATTCCTCACATTTTTTATTCTATGGGCCCTGTGTTGTGAGGCTACTCCTTCCTGCCTCACTCCAAGCCCCTTGGAGATGTGGGTCCTCTGGTTTAGGCCACATGTTCTGGGTTCCTCACCTTTCTATGATTTGGCCTCACTGGTGTGAGGACACTCCTGCCTCGTTCCGATCCCCTTGGTTATATGGGCCCTCTGGGGAGAGTCTTATACTGGCTGGGTTCCTCACCCTTCTGTGACGTAGGCCCTCTGCTCAGAGGTCACTCCTGCCTGGCTGGCACACGTCACCTTGGCGACGTGTGCCCTCAGTTGGGAGCTGGTGCCTTCTGGGAGTCTCCTCCCCTCAGTAATGAGGGCCCTCTGGCGTCAGGCCCTAACTCCTGGGCTCCCAAAATTTTCTGATGTGTGCCCTGTGGTGTGAGTACACTCCTGCCAGGTTCCCAACCTCATGGGAATGTGGGCCTTCTGCTCTGTGGTCCCAAAGGCTGGGTTGCTCACAGTTTCATGATGAGGGCCCTCTGTTGTGAGTTCACCCCGGCCGGGATCCCATAGCCTCGCTGCACTTTGCCGCCTGTTGGGAGGTTCCAAATGCTGGATTCCTCACATTTTTTATTCTACGGGCCCTGTGTTGTGAGGCTCCTCCTGCCTGCCTCACTCCGAGCCCCTTGGAGATGTGGGTCCTCTGGTTTAGGCCACATGTTCCGGGTTCCTCACCTTTCTATGATTTGGCCACACTGGTGTGAGGACACTCCTGCCTGGTTCCGATCCCCTTGGTGATGTGAGTCCTCTGGTGATAGTCTGATCCTGGCTGGGTTCCTCACCCTTCTGTGAGGTGGGCCCTCTCTCTGAGGCAATTCCTGCCTGGCTGCCACAAGTTGCCTTGGTGAGCTCGGCCCTCTGGTGGCAGTTGGAGCCTGCTGGGAACCTCCTCTCCTACGTGATAAGGGCCCTCTGGGGTCAGACTCTAACTGCTGGGCTCCCCACGTTTTCTGATGTGAGCCCAGTGATGCCAGGACACTCTTGTAAGGTTCCCATCCCCATGGGGATGTGTGCCTTCTGTTCTCTTGTCCCAACGCCTGGGTTGCTCACAGTTTCATGATGTTGGCTCCCTGGTGTTAGTTCACCAGGCTTAGATCCCATAGACTCTGTGCTCTGGGCCGCCTGCTGGGAGGTTCCAACTGCAGGATTCCTCACCATTTTTATACTTCGGTCCCTGTGTTGTGAGGCTCCTCCTGCCTGCCTCACTGCGAGCCCCTTGTTGATGTAGGTCCTCTGGTTTGAGGCCACATGTGCCGGTTGCCTCACCTTTTAGTGATGTGGCCCCACTGGTGTGAGGACACTCCTGCCTGGTTCCCATCCACTTGGTGATGTGGGCCCTCTGGTGAGAGTCTGATCCTGATTGGGTTCCTCACACTTCTGTGAGGTGGGCCCTCTGCTCTGAGGTCACTCCTGCCTGGCTTGCACACACCTCCATGGCGACGTTGGCACTCTGGTGGCAGTTGGAGCCTGCTGAGAGCCTCCTTCCCTCGGTGATGAGGGCCTTCTGGCGTCAGGCCCTAACTGCTGGGTACCCACATATTCTGATACATGCCAAGTGGTGTGAGGACACTCCTGCCAGGTTCCCATCCCTATTGGGATGTGGGCCTTGTGCTCTGAGGTCCCAACGTCTGGGTTGCTCACAGTTTCATGATGTGGCCCTCTGCTCTGTGTTCACTGTGGTCTGGATCCCATAGTCTCGGTGCTCTGGGCTGCCTGCTGGCAGGTTCCTACTGCTGGTTTCCTCACCTTTTTTATTCTATGGGCCCTGTGTTGTGTGGCTACTCCTGCCTACCTCACTCCGAGGCCATTGGACATGTGGGTCCTCTGGTTTAGGCCACATGTGCTGGGTTCCTCACCTTTCTATGATGTGACCGCACTGGTGTGAGGACACTCCTGCCTGGTTCCGATCCCCTTGGTGATGTGGGCCCTCTGGTGAGAGTCTTATCCTGGCTTGGTTGCTCACCTTTCTGTGAGGTAGGCCCTCTGCTGCGAGGTCACTCCTGCCTGGCTGGCAAACGTTACCTTGGTGACGTGTGCCCTCAGTTGGGAGTTGGTGCCTGCTTGGAGTCTCCTCCCCTCGGTAATGAGGGCCCTCTGGCGTCAGGCCCTAACTCCTGGCTCCCAAATTTTCTGATGTGCGCCCTGTGGTGCGAGTACGCTGCTGGCAGGTTCCCAACCACATGGGAATGTGGGCCTTCAGCTCTGAGGTCCCAACGCCTGTGTTGCTCACAGTATCATGATGAGGGCCCTCTGTTGTGAATTCACTCAGGCCTGGATCCCATAGCCTCCCTGCTCCTGGCCGCCTGCTGGGAGGTTCCAACTGCGGGATTCCTTACCTTTTTTATTCTATAGGGACTCTGTTTTGAGGCTCCTCCTGCCTGCCTCACACCCAGCCCCTTGGTGATGTGTGTTCTCTGGTTTGAGGTCACGTGTGCTGGGTCCCTCCCCTTTTGATGATGTGGGTCCATTGGTGTGAGAACACTCCTGCCTGGTTCCCAACCCCTTGGTGATGTGGGCCCTCTGCTGAGCCTGATCTCCGTTGGGATCCTCAACTTCTGTGAGGTGGGCACTCTGCTCTGAGGTCACTACTGCCTGGCTGGCACACCCCGCCTTGGTGACGTCGGCCCTTTGGTGGCAGTTGGAGCCTGCTGGGAGCTTCCTCCCGTCAGTCATGAGGGCCCTCTGGCGTCAGGCCATAACTGCTGGGCACCCACATTTTATGATACGTGCTAAGTGGTGCGAGGACACTCCTGCCAAGTTCCCATCCCCATGGGGATGTGGGCCTTCTGCTCTGAGGTCCCAACGCCTGGGTTGCTCAGAGTTTCATGATGTGGGTCCTCTGCTGTGTGTTCACTGTTCCTGGATCACATAGACTCGGTGCTCTGGGCCGCCTGCTGGGAGGTTCCAACTGCTGGATTCCTCACATTTTTTATTCTATGGGCCCTGTGTTGTGAGGCTACTCCTGCCTGCCTCGCTCCGAGCCCCTTGGAGATGTGGGTCTTCTGGTTTAGGACACATGTTCCCGGATCCTCACCTTTCTATGATGTGGCCACACTGGTGTGAGGACACTCCTGCCTGGTTCCGATCCCCTTGCTGATGTGAGTCCTCTGGTGATAATCTGATCCTGTCTGGGTTCCTCACCCTTCCGTGAAGTGGGCCCTCTGCTGTGAGGTAACTCCTGCCTGGCTTGCTCTCATTGCTTTGGTGACGTCGGCCCTCTGGTGGCAGTTGTAGCCTGCTGGGAGCCTCCTCTCCTCCCTGATGAGGGCCCTCTGGTGTCAGGCTCTAACTGCTGGGCTCCCCACGTTTTCTGATGTGAGCCCAGTGATGCCAGGACAATCCTGTAAGGTTCTCATGCCCAAGGGGATGTGGGCCTTCTTCTCTGAGGTCCCAACGCCTTGGTTGCTCACAGTTTCATGATGTTGGCCCTCTGGTGTTAGTTCACTCAGGCCTAGATCCCATGGCCTCTGTGCTGTGGGCTGCCTGCTGGGAGTTTCCAACTGCTGGATTCCTCACCTTTTTTATTCTTTGACACCTGTGTTGTGAGGCTCCTCCAGCCTGCGTCACTCCCAGCCCCTTGGTGATGTAGGTACTCTGGTTTGAAGCCACATGTGCCGGTCTCCTCACCTTTTAGTGATGTGGCCCTACTGGTTTGAGGACACTCCTGCCTGGTTCCCATCCCCTTGGTGATGTGGGCACTCTGGTGAGAGTCTGATCCTGGCTGGGTTCCTGACCCTTCTGTGAGGTGTGCCCTCTGCTATGAGGTAAATCCTGCCTGTCTGGCACACGTCACCTTGGCGACGTGGGCCCTCAGTTGGGAGTTGGTGCCTGCTGGGGGTCTACTCCCCTTGGTAATGAGGGCACTCTGGCCTCAGGCCCTAACTCCTGGGTTCCAAAAATTTTCTGATGTGCGCCCAATGGTGCGAGGACACTCCTGCCAGGTTCCCATCCGCTTGGGCATGTGGGCCTTCTGTTCTGATGTCCCAACGCCTGGGTTGCTCACAGTCTCATGATGTGGGCCCTCTGATGTAAGTTGACTCCAGCCTGTATCCCATAGCGTCGGTGCTCTGGGCCGCCTGCTTGGAGGTTCCAACTGCTGGATTCCTCACATTTTTTATTCTATGGGCCCTCTGTTTTGAGTCTCCTCCTGCATGCCTCACTGCCAGACCCTTTGTGATGTGTGTCCCCTTGTTTGAGGCCACATGTGCTGGGTTCCTCAACTTTCGCTGATGTGGCCCCACTGGTGTGAGGACACTCTTGCCTGGTTCCCATCCCCTTGGTGATGTGGGCCCTCTGGTGAGAATCTGATCCTGGTTGGGTTCCTCACACTTCCGTGACGTGGGATCTCTGCGCTGAGGTCACTCCTGCCTGGCTGGCACACGTCACCTTGGCGACGTGGGCCCTCAGTTGGGAGTTGGTGCCTGCTGGCGGTCTACTCCCCTTGGTAATGAGGTCACTCTGGCTTCAGGCCCTAACTCCTGGGATCCAAAAATTTTCTGATGTGCGCCCAGTGGTTTGAGGACACTCCTGCCAGGTTCCCATCCCCATGGGCATGTGGGCCTTCTGTTCTGAGGTCCCAACGCCTGGGTTGCTCACAGTTTCATGATGTGGGCCCTCAGCTGTAAGTTCACTGCAGCCTGGATCCCATAGACTCCGTGCTCTTGGCCGCCTGCTGAGAGGTTCCAACTGTTGGATTCCTCACATTTTTTATTCTATGGGCCCTGTGTTGTGAGGCTACTCCTTCCTGCCTCACTCCAAGCCCCTTGGAGATGTGGGTCCTCTGGTTTAGGCCACATGTTCTGGGTTCCTCACCTTTCTATGATTTGGCCTCACTGGTGTGAGGACACTCCTGCCTCGTTCCGATCCCCTTGGTTATATGGGCCCTCTGGGGAGAGTCTTATACTGGCTGGGTTCCTCACCCTTCTGTGACGTAGGCCCTCTGCTCAGAGGTCACTCCTGCCTGGCTGGCACACGTCACCTTGGCGACGTGTGCCCTCAGTTGGGAGCTGGTGCCTTCTGGGAGTCTCCTCCCCTCAGTAATGAGGGCCCTCTGGCGTCAGGCCCTAACTCCTGGGCTCCCAAAATTTTCTGATGTGTGCCCTGTGGTGTGAGTACACTCCTGCCAGGTTCCCAACCTCATGGGAATGTGGGCCTTCTGCTCTGTGGTCCCAAAGGCTGGGTTGCTCACAGTTTCATGATGAGGGCCCTCTGTTGTGAGTTCACCCCGGCCGGGATCCCATAGCCTCGCTGCACTTTGCCGCCTGTTGGGAGGTTCCAAATGCTGGATTCCTCACATTTTTTATTCTACGGGCCCTGTGTTGTGAGGCTCCTCCTGCCTGCCTCACTCCGAGCCCCTTGGAGATGTGGGTCCTCTGGTTTAGGCCACATGTTCCGGGTTCCTCACCTTTCTATGATTTGGCCACACTGGTGTGAGGACACTCCTGCCTGGTTCCGATCCCCTTGGTGATGTGAGTCCTCTGGTGATAGTCTGATCCTGGCTGGGTTCCTCACCCTTCTGTGAGGTGGGCCCTCTCTCTGAGGCAATTCCTGCCTGGCTGCCACAAGTTGCCTTGGTGAGCTCGGCCCTCTGGTGGCAGTTGGAGCCTGCTGGGAACCTCCTCTCCTACGTGATAAGGGCCCTCTGGGGTCAGACTCTAACTGCTGGGCTCCCCACGTTTTCTGATGTGAGCCCAGTGATGCCAGGACACTCTTGTAAGGTTCCCATCCCCATGGGGATGTGTGCCTTCTGTTCTCTTGTCCCAACGCCTGGGTTGCTCACAGTTTCATGATGTTGGCTCCCTGGTGTTAGTTCACCAGGCTTAGATCCCATAGCCTCTGTGCTCTGGGCCGCCTGCTGGGAGGTTCCAACTGCAGGATTCCTCACCATTTTTATACTTCGGTCCCTGTGTTGTGAGGCTCCTCCTGCCTGCCTCACTGCGAGCCCCTTGTTGATGTAGGTCCTCTGGTTTGAGGCCACATATGCCGGTTGCCTCACCTTTTAGTGATGTGGCCCCACTGGTGTGAGGACACTCCTGCCTGGTTCCCATCCACTTGGTGATGTGGGCCCTCTGGTGAGAGTCTGATCCTGATTGGGTTCCTCACACTTCTGTGAGGTGGGCCCTCTGCTCTGAGGTCACTCCTGCCTGGCTTGCACACACCTCCATGGCGACGTTGGCACTCTGGTGGCAGTTGGAGCCTGCTGAGAGCCTCCTTCCCTCGGTGATGAGGGCCTTCTGGCGTCAGGCCCTAACTGCTGGGTACCCACATATTCTGATACATGCCAAGTGGTGTGAGGACACTCCTGCCAGGTTCCCATCCCTATTGGGATGTGGGCCTTGTGCTCTGAGGTCCCAACGTCTGGGTTGCTCACAGTTTCATGATGTGGCCCTCTGCTCTGTGTTCACTGTGGTCTGGATCCCATAGTCTCGGTGCTCTGGGCTGCCTGCTGGCAGGTTCCTACTGCTGGTTTCCTCACCTTTTTTATTCTATGGGCCCTGTGTTGTGTGGCTACTCCTGCCTACCTCACTCCGAGGCCATTGGACATGTGGGTCCTCTGGTTTAGGCCACATGTGCTGGGTTCCTCACCTTTCTATGATGTGACCGCACTGGTGTGAGGACACTCCTGCCTGGTTCCGATCCCCTTGGTGATGTGGGCCCTCTGGTGAGAGTCTTATCCTGGCTTGGTTGCTCACCTTTCTGTGAGGTAGGCCCTCTGCTGCGAGGTCACTCCTGCCTGGCTGGCAAACGTTACCTTGGTGACGTGTGCCCTCAGTTGGGAGTTGGTGCCTGCTTGGAGTCTCCTCCCCTCGGTAATGAGGGCCCTCTGGCGTCAGGCCCTAACTCCTGGCTCCCAAATTTTCTGATGTGCGCCCTGTGGTGCGAGTACGCTGCTGGCAGGTTCCCAACCACATGGGAATGTGGGCCTTCAGCTCTGAGGTCCCAACGCCTGTGTTGCTCACAGTATCATGATGAGGGCCCTCTGTTGTGAATTCACTCAGGCCTGGATCCCATAGCCTCCCTGCTCCTGGCCGCCTGCTGGGAGGTTCCAACTGCGGGATTCCTTACCTTTTTTATTCTATAGGGACTCTGTTTTGAGGCTCCTCCTGCCTGCCTCACACCCAGCCCCTTGGTGATGTGTGTTCTCTGGTTTGAGGTCACGTGTGCTGGGTCCCTCCCCTTTTGATGATGTGGGTCCATTGGTGTGAGAACACTCCTGCCTGGTTCCCAACCCCTTGGTGATGTGGGCCCTCTGCTGAGCCTGATCTCCGTTGGGATCCTCAACTTCTGTGAGGTGGGCACTCTGCTCTGAGGTCACTACTGCCTGGCTGGCACACCCCGCCTTGGTGACGTCGGCCCTTTGGTGGCAGTTGGAGCCTGCTGGGAGCTTCCTCCCGTCAGTCATGAGGGCCCTCTGGCGTCAGGCCATAACTGCTGGGCACCCACATTTTATGATACGTGCTAAGTGGTGCGAGGACACTCCTGCCAAGTTCCCATCCCCATGGGGATGTGGGCCTTCTGCTCTGAGGTCCCAACGCCTGGGTTGCTCAGAGTTTCATGATGTGGGTCCTCTGCTGTGTGTTCACTGTTCCTGGATCACATAGACTCGGTGCTCTGGGCCGCCTGCTGGGAGGTTCCAACTGCTGGATTCCTCACATTTTTTATTCTATGGGCCCTGTGTTGTGAGGCTACTCCTGCCTGCCTCGCTCCGAGCCCCTTGGAGATGTGGGTCTTCTGGTTTAGGACACATGTTCCCGGATCCTCACCTTTCTATGATGTGGCCACACTGGTGTGAGGACACTCCTGCCTGGTTCCGATCCCCTTGCTGATGTGAGTCCTCTGGTGATAATCTGATCCTGTCTGGGTTCCTCACCCTTCCGTGAAGTGGGCCCTCTGCTGTGAGGTAACTCCTGCCTGGCTTGCTCTCATTGCTTTGGTGACGTCGGCCCTCTGGTGGCAGTTGTAGCCTGCTGGGAGCCTCCTCTCCTCCCTGATGAGGGCCCTCTGGTGTCAGGCTCTAACTGCTGGGCTCCCCACGTTTTCTGATGTGAGCCCAGTGATGCCAGGACAATCCTGTAAGGTTCTCATGCCCAAGGGGATGTGGGCCTTCTTCTCTGAGGTCCCAACGCCTTGGTTGCTCACAGTTTCATGATGTTGGCCCTCTGGTGTTAGTTCACTCAGGCCTAGATCCCATGGCCTCTGTGCTGTGGGCTGCCTGCTGGGAGTTTCCAACTGCTGGATTCCTCACCTTTTTTATTCTTTGACACCTGTGTTGTGAGGCTCCTCCAGCCTGCGTCACTCCCAGCCCCTTGGTGATGTAGGTACTCTGGTTTGAAGCCACATGTGCCGGTCTCCTCACCTTTTAGTGATGTGGCCCTACTGGTTTGAGGACACTCCTGCCTGGTTCCCATCCCCTTGGTGATGTGGGCACTCTGGTGAGAGTCTGATCCTGGCTGGGTTCCTGACCCTTCTGTGAGGTGTGCCCTCTGCTATGAGGTAAATCCTGCCTGTCTGGCACACGTCACCTTGGCGACGTGGGCCCTCAGTTGGGAGTTGGTGCCTGCTGGGGGTCTACTCCCCTTGGTAATGAGGGCACTCTGGCCTCAGGCCCTAACTCCTGGGTTCCAAAAATTTTCTGATGTGCGCCCAATGGTGCGAGGACACTCCTGCCAGGTTCCCATCCGCTTGGGCATGTGGGCCTTCTGTTCTGATGTCCCAACGGCTGGGTTGCTCACAGTCTCATGATGTGGGCCCTCTGATGTAAGTTGACTCCAGCCTGTATCCCATAGCGTCGGTGCTCTGGGCCGCCTGCTTGGAGGTTCCAACTGCTGGATTCCTCACATTTTTTATTCTATGGGCCCTCTGTTTTGAGTCTCCTCCTGCATGCCTCACTGCCAGACCCTTTGTGATGTGTGTCCCCTTGTTTGAGGCCACATGTGCTGGGTTCCTCAACTTTCGCTGATGTGGCCCCACTGGTGTGAGGACACTCTTGCCTGGTTCCCATCCCCTTGGTGATGTGGGCCCTCTGGTGAGAATCTGATCCTGGTTGGGTTCCTCACACTTCCGTGACATGGGATCTCTGCGCTGAGGTCACTCCTGCCTGGCTGGCACACGTCACCTTGGCGACGTGGGCCCTCAGTTGGGAGTTGGTGCCTGCTGGCGGTCTACTCCCCTTGGTAATGAGGTCACTCTGGCTTCAGGCCCTAACTCCTGGGATCCAAAAATTTTCTGATGTGCGCCCAGTGGTTTGAGGACACTCCTGCCAGGTTCCCATCCCCATGGGCATGTGGGCCTTCTGTTCTGAGGTCCCAACGCCTGGGTTGCTCACAGTTTCATGATGTGGGCCCTCAGCTGTAAGTTCACTGCAGCCTGGATCCCATAGACTCCGTGCTCTTGGCCGCCTGCTGAGAGGTTCCAACTGTTGGATTCCTCACATTTTTTATTCTATGGGCCCTGTGTTGTGAGGCTACTCCTTCCTGCCTCACTCCAAGCCCCTTGGAGATGTGGGTCCTCTGGTTTAGGCCACATGTTCTGGGTTCCTCACCTTTCTATGATTTGGCCTCACTGGTGTGAGGACACTCCTGCCTCGTTCCGATCCCCTTGGTTATATGGGCCCTCTGGGGAGAGTCTTATACTGGCTGGGTTCCTCACCCTTCTGTGACGTAGGCCCTCTGCTCAGAGGTCACTCCTGCCTGGCTGGCACACGTCACCTTGGCGACGTGTGCCCTCAGTTGGGAGCTGGTGCCTTCTGGGAGTCTCCTCCCCTCAGTAATGAGGGCCCTCTGGCGTCAGGCCCTAACTCCTGGGCTCCCAAAATTTTCTGATGTGTGCCCTGTGGTGTGAGTACACTCCTGCCAGGTTCCCAACCTCATGGGAATGTGGGCCTTCTGCTCTGTGGTCCCAAAGGCTGGGTTGCTCACAGTTTCATGATGAGGGCCCTCTGTTGTGAGTTCACCCCGGCCGGGATCCCATAGCCTCGCTGCACTTTGCCGCCTGTTGGGAGGTTCCAAATGCTGGATTCCTCACATTTTTTATTCTACGGGCCCTGTGTTGTGAGGCTCCTCCTGCCTGCCTCACTCCGAGCCCCTTGGAGATGTGGGTCCTCTGGTTTAGGCCACATGTTCCGGGTTCCTCACCTTTCTATGATTTGGCCACACTGGTGTGAGGACACTCCTGCCTGGTTCCGATCCCCTTGGTGATGTGAGTCCTCTGGTGATAGTCTGATCCTGGCTGGGTTCCTCACCCTTCTGTGAGGTGGGCCCTCTCTCTGAGGCAATTCCTGCCTGGCTGCCACAAGTTGCCTTGGTGAGCTCGGCCCTCTGGTGGCAGTTGGAGCCTGCTGGGAACCTCCTCTCCTACGTGATAACGGCCCTCTGGGGTCAGACTCTAACTGCTGGGCTCCCCACGTTTTCTGATGTGAGCCCAGTGATGCCAGGACACTCTTGTAAGGTTCCCATCCCCATGGGGATGTGTGCCTTCTGTTCTCTTGTCCCAACGCCTGGGTTGCTCACAGTTTCATGATGTTGGCTCCCTGGTGTTAGTTCACCAGGCTTAGATCCCATAGCCTCTGTGCTCTGGGCCGCCTGCTGGGAGGTTCCAACTGCAGGATTCCTCACCATTTTTATACTTCGGTCCCTGTGTTGTGAGGCTCCTCCTGCCTGCCTCACTGCGAGCCCCTTGTTGATGTAGGTCCTCTGGTTTGAGGCCACATATGCCGGTTGCCTCACCTTTTAGTGATGTGGCCCCACTGGTGTGAGGACACTCCTGCCTGGTTCCCATCCACTTGGTGATGTGGGCCCTCTGGTGAGAGTCTGATCCTGATTGGGTTCCTCACACTTCTGTGAGGTGGGCCCTCTGCTCTGAGGTCACTCCTGCCTGGCTTGCACACACCTCCATGGCGACGTTGGCACTCTGGTGGCAGTTGGAGCCTGCTGAGAGCCTCCTTCCCTCGGTGATGAGGGCCTTCTGGCGTCAGGCCCTAACTGCTGGGTACCCACATATTCTGATACATGCCAAGTGGTGTGAGGACACTCCTGCCAGGTTCCCATCCCTATTGGGATGTGGGCCTTGTGCTCTGAGGTCCCAACGTCTGGGTTGCTCACAGTTTCATGATGTGGCCCTCTGCTCTGTGTTCACTGTGGTCTGGATCCCATAGTCTCGGTGCTCTGGGCTGCCTGCTGGCAGGTTCCTACTGCTGGTTTCCTCACCTTTTTTATTCTATGGGCCCTGTGTTGTGTGGCTACTCCTGCCTACCTCACTCCGAGGCCATTGGACATGTGGGTCCTCTGGTTTAGGCCACATGTGCTGGGTTCCTCACCTTTCTATGATGTGACCGCACTGGTGTGAGGACACTCCTGCCTGGTTCCGATCCCCTTGGTGATGTGGGCCCTCTGGTGAGAGTCTTATCCTGGCTTGGTTGCTCACCTTTCTGTGAGGTAGGCCCTCTGCTGTGAGGTGACTCCTGCCTGGCTGGCAAACGTTACCTTGGTGACGTGTGCCCTCAGTTGGGAGTTGGTGCCTGCTTGGAGTCTCCTCCCCTCGGTAATGAGGGCCCTCTGGCGTCAGGCCCTAACTCCTGGCTCCCAAATTTTCTGATGTGCGCCCTGTGGTGCGAGTACACTGCTGGCAGGTTCCCAACCACATGGGAATGTGGGCCTTCAGCTCTGAGGTCCCAACGCCTGTGTTGCTCACAGTATCATGATGAGGGCCCTCTGTTGTGAATTCACTCAGGCCTGGATCCCATAGCCTCCCTGCTCCTGGCCGCCTGCTGGGAGGTTCCAACTGCGGGATTCCTTACCTTTTTTATTCTATAGGGACTCTGTTTTGAGGCTCCTCCTGCCTGCCTCACACCCAGCCCCTTGGTGATGTGTGTTCTCTGGTTTGAGGCCACGTGTGCTGGGTCCCTCCCCTTTTGATGATGTGGGTCCATTGGTGTGAGAACACTCCTGCCTGGTTCCCAACCCCTTGGTGATGTGGGCCCTCTGCTGAGTCTGATCTTCGTTGGGATCCTCAACTTCTGTGAGGTGGGCACTCTGCTCTGAGGTCACTACTGCCTGGCTGGCACACCCCGCCTTGGTGACGTCGGCCCTTTGGTGGCAGTTGGAGCCTGCTGGGAGCTTCCTCCCGTCAGTCATGAGGGCCCTCTGGCGTCAGGCCATAACTGCTGGGCACCCACATTTTATGATACGTGCTAAGTGGTGCGAGGACACTCCTGCCAAGTTCCCATCCCCATGGGGATATGGGCCTTCTGCTCTGAGGTCCCAACGCCTGGGTTGCTCAGAGTTTCATGATGTGGGTCCTCTGCTGTGTGTTCACTGTGGCCTGGATCACATAGACTCGGTGCTCTGGGCCGCCTGCTGGGAGGTTCCAACTGCTGGATTCCTCACATTTTTTATTCTATGGGCCCTGTGTTGTGAGGCTACTCCTGCCTGCCTCGCTCCGAGCCCCTTGGAGATGTGGGTCTTCTGGTTTAGGACACATGTTCCCGGATCCTCACCTTTCTATGATGTGGCCACACTGGTGTGAGGACACTCCTGCCTGGTTCCGATCCCCTTGCTGATGTGAGTCCTCTGGTGATAATCTGATCCTGTCTGGGTTCCTCACCCTTCCGTGAAGTGGGCCCTCTGCTGTGAGGTAACTCCTGCCTGGCTTGCTCTCATTGCTTTGGTGACGTCGGCCCTCTGGTGGCAGTTGTAGCCTGCTGGGAGCCTCCTCTCCTCCCTGATGAGGGCCCTCTGGTGTCAGGCTCTAACTGCTGGGCTCCCCACGTTTTCTGATGTGAGCCCAGTGATGCCAGGACAATCCTGTAAGGTTCTCATGCCCAAGGGGATGTGGGCCTTCTTCTCTGAGGTCCCAACGCCTTGGTTGCTCACAGTTTCATGATGTTGGCCCTCTGGTGTTAGTTCACTCAGGCCTAGATCCCATGGCCTCTGTGCTGTGGGCTGCCTGCTGGGAGTTTCCAACTGCTGGATTCCTCACCTTTTTTATTCTTTGACACCTGTGTTGTGAGGCTCCTCCAGCCTGCGTCACTCCCAGCCCCTTGGTGATGTAGGTACTCTGGTTTGAAGCCACATGTGCCGGTCTCCTCACCTTTTAGTGATGTGGCCCTACTGGTTTGAGGACACTCCTGCCTGGTTCCCATCCCCTTGGTGATGTGGGCACTCTGGTGAGAGTCTGATCCTGGCTGGGTTCCTGACCCTTCTGTGAGGTGTGCCCTCTGCTATGAGGTAAATCCTGCCTGTCTGGCACACGTCACCTTGGCGACGTGGGCCCTCAGTTGGGAGTTGGTGCCTGCTGGGGGTCTACTCCCCTTGGTAATGAGGGCACTCTGGCCTCAGGCCCTAACTCCTGGGTTCCAAAAATTTTCTGATGTGCGCCCAGTGGTGCGAGGACACTCCTGCCAGGTTCCCATCCCCTTGGGCATGTGGGCCTTCTGTTCTGATGTCCCAACGGCTGGGTTGCTCACAGTTTCATGATGTGGGCCTCTGATGTAAGTTGACTCCAGCCTGTATCCCATAGCGTCGGTGCTCTGGGCCGCCTGCTTGGAGGTTCCAACTGCTGGATTCCTCACATTTTTTATTCTATGGGCCCCCTGTTTTGAGTCTCCTCCTGCATGCCTCACTGCCAGACCCTTTGTGATGTGTGTCCCCTTGTTTGAGGCCACATGTGCTGGGTTCCTCAACTTTCGCTGATGTGGCCCCACTGGTGTGAGGACACTCTTGCCTGGTTCCCATCCCCTTGGTGATGTGGGCCCTCTGGTGAGAATCTGATCCTGGTTGGGTTCCTCACACTTCCGTGACGTGGGATCTCTGCGCTGAGGTCACTCCTGCCTGGCTGGCACACGTCACCTTGGCGACGTGGGCCCTCAGTTGGGAGTTGGTGCCTGCTGGCGGTCTACTCCCCTTGGTAATGAGGTCACTCTGGCTTCAGGCCCTAACTCCTGGGATCCAAAAATTTTCTGATGTGCGCCCAGTGGTTTGAGGACACTCCTGCCAGGTTCCCATCCCCATGGGCATGTGGGCCTTCTGTTCTGAGGTCCCAACGCCTGGGTTGCTCACAGTTTCATGATGTGGGCCCTCAGCTGTAAGTTCACTGCGGCCTGGATCCCATAGACTCCGTGCTCTTGGCCACCTGCTGAGAGGTTCCAACTGTTGGATTCCTCACATTTTTTATTCTATGGGCCCTGTGTTGTGAGGCTACTCCTTCCTGCCTCACTCCAAGCCCCTTGGAGATGTGGGTCCTCTGGTTTAGGCCACATGTTCTGGGTTCCTCACCTTTCTATGATTTGGCCTCACTGGTGTGAGGACACTCCTGCCTCGTTCCGATCCCCTTGGTTATATGGGCCCTCTGGGGAGAGTCTTATACTGGCTGGGTTCCTCACCCTTCTGTGACGTAGGCCCTCTGCTCAGAGGTCACTCCTGCCTGGCTGGCACACGTCACCTTGGCGACGTGTGCCCTCAGTTGGGAGCTGGTGCCTTCTGGGAGTCTCCTCCCCTCAGTAATGAGGGCCCTCTGGCGTCAGGCCCTAACTCCTGGGCTCCCAAAATTTTCTGATGTGTGCCCTGTGGTGTGAGTACACTCCTGCCAGGTTCCCAACCTCATGGGAATGTGGGCCTTCTGCTCTGTGGTCCCAAAGGCTGGGTTGCTCACAGTTTCATGATGAGGGCCCTCTGTTGTGAGTTCACCCCGGCCGGGATCCCATAGCCTCGCTGCACTTTGCCGCCTGTTGGGAGGTTCCAAATGCTGGATTCCTCACATTTTTTATTCTACGGGCCCTGTGTTGTGAGGCTCCTCCTGCCTGCCTCACTCCGAGCCCCTTGGAGATGTGGGTCCTCTGGTTTAGGCCACATGTTCCGGGTTCCTCACCTTTCTATGATTTGGCCACACTGGTGTGAGGACACTCCTGCCTGGTTCCGATCCCCTTGGTGATGTGAGTCCTCTGGTGATAGTCTGATCCTGGCTGGGTTCCTCACCCTTCTGTGAGGTGGGCCCTCTCTCTGAGGCAATTCCTGCCTGGCTGCCACAAGTTGCCTTGGTGAGCTCGGCCCTCTGGTGGCAGTTGGAGCCTGCTGGGAACCTCCTCTCCTACGTGATAAGGGCCCTCTGGGGTCAGACTCTAACTGCTGGGCTCCCCACGTTTTCTGATGTGAGCCCAGTGATGCCAGGACACTCTTGTAAGGTTCCCATCCCCATGGGGATGTGTGCCTTCTGTTCTCTTGTCCCAACGCCTGGGTTGCTCACAGTTTCATGATGTTGGCTCCCTGGTGTTAGTTCACCAGGCTTAGATCCCATAGCCTCTGTGCTCTGGGCCGCCTGCTGGGAGGTTCCAACTGCAGGATTCCTCACCATTTTTATACTTCGGTCCCTGTGTTGTGAGGCTCCTCCTGCCTGCCTCACTGCGAGCCCCTTGTTGATGTAGGTCCTCTGGTTTGAGGCCACATGTGCCGGTTGCCTCACCTTTTAGTGATGTGGCCCCACTGGTGTGAGGACACTCCTGCCTGGTTCCCATCCCCTTGGTGATGTGGGCCCTCTGGTGAGAGTCTGATCCTGATTGGGTTCCTCACACTTCTGTGAGGTGGGCCCTCTGCTCTGAGGTCACTCCTGCCTGGCTTGCACACACCTCCATGGCGACGTTGGCACTCTGGTGGCAGTTGGAGCCTGCTGAGAGCCTCCTTCCCTCGGTGATGAGGGCCTTCTGGCGTCAGGCCCTAACTGCTGGGTACCCACATATTCTGATACATGCCAAGTGGTGTGAGGACACTCCTGCCAGGTTCCCATCCCTATTGGGATGTGGGCCTTGTGCTCTGAGGTCCCAACGTCTGGGTTGCTCACAGTTTCATGATGTGGCCCTCTGCTCTGTGTTCACTGTGGTCTGGATCCCATAGTCTCGGTGCTCTGGGCTGCCTGCTGGCAGGTTCCTACTGCTGGTTTCCTCACCTTTTTTATTCTATGGGCCCTGTGTTGTGTGGCTACTCCTGCCTACCTCACTCCGAGGCCATTGGACATGTGGGTCCTCTGGTTTAGGCCACATGTGCTGGGTTCCTCACCTTTCTATGATGTGACCGCACTGGTGTGAGGACACTCCTGCCTGGTTCCGATCCCCTTGGTGATGTGGGCCCTCTGGTGAGAGTCTTATCCTGGCTTGGTTGCTCACCTTTCTGTGAGGTAGGCCCTCTGCTGCGAGGTCACTCCTGCCTGGCTGGCAAACGTTACCTTGGTGACGTGTGCCCTCAGTTGGGAGTTGGTGCCTGCTTGGAGTCTCCTCCCCTCGGTAATGAGGGCCCTCTGGCGTCAGGCCCTAACTCCTGGCTCCCAAATTTTCTGATGTGCGCCCTGTGGTGCGAGTACGCTGCTGGCAGGTTCCCAACCACATGGGAATGTGGGCCTTCAGCTCTGAGGTCCCAACGCCTGTGTTGCTCACAGTATCATGATGAGGGCCCTCTGTTGTGAATTCACTCAGGCCTGGATCCCATAGCCTCCCTGCTCCTGGCCGCCTGCTGGGAGGTTCCAACTGCGGGATTCCTTACCTTTTTTATTCTATAGGGACTCTGTTTTGAGGCTCCTCCTGCCTGCCTCACACCCAGGCCCTTGGTGATGTGTGTTCTCTAGTTTGAGGTCACGTGTGCTGGGTCCCTCCCCTTTTGATGATGTGGGTCCATTGGTGTGAGAACACTCCTGCCTGGTTCCCAACCCCTTGGTGATGTGGGCCCTCTGCTGAGCCTGATCTCCGTTGGGATCCTCAACTTCTGTGAGGTGGGCACTCTGCTCTGAGGTCACTACTGCCTGGCTGGCACACCCCGCCTTGGTGACGTCGGCCCTTTGGTGGCAGTTGGAGCCTGCTGGGAGCTTCCTCCCGTCAGTCATGAGGGCCCTCTGGCGTCAGGCCATAACTGCTGGGCACCCACATTTTATGATACGTGCTAAGTGGTGCGAGGACACTCCTGCCAAGTTCCCATCCCCATGGGGATGTGGGCCTTCTGCTCTGAGGTCCCAACGCCTGGGTTGCTCAGAGTTTCATGATGTGGGTCCTCTGCTGTGTGTTCACTGTTCCTGGATCACATAGACTCGGTGCTCTGGGCCGCCTGCTGGGAGGTTCCAACTGCTGGATTCCTCACATTTTTTATTCTATGGGCCCTGTGTTGTGAGGCTACTCCTGCCTGCCTCGCTCCGAGCCCCTTGGAGATGTGGGTCTTCTGGTTTAGGACACATGTTCCCGGATCCTCACCTTTCTATGATGTGGCCACTCTGGTGTGAGGACACTCCTGCCTGGTTCCGATCCCCTTGCTGATGTGAGTCCTCTGGTGATAATCTGATCCTGTCTGGGTTCCTCACCCTTCCGTGAAGTGGGCCCTCTGCTGTGAGGTAACTCCTGCCTGGCTTGCTCTCATTGCTTTGGTGACGTCGGCCCTCTGGTGGCAGTTGTAGCCTGCTGGGAGCCTCCTCTCCTCCCTGATGAGGGCCCTCTGGTGTCAGGCTCTAACTGCTGGGCTCCCCACGTTTTCTGATGTGAGCCCAGTGATGCCAGGACAATCCTGTAAGGTTCTCATGCCCAAGGGGATGTGGGCCTTCTTCTCTGAGGTCCCAACGCCTTGGTTGCTCACAGTTTCATGATGTTGGCCCTCTGGTGTTAGTTCACTCAGGCCTAGATCCCATGGCCTCTGTGCTGTGGGCTGCCTGCTGGGAGTTTCCAACTGCTGGATTCCTCACCTTTTTTATTCTTTGACACCTGTGTTGTGAGGCTCCTCCAGCCTGCGTCACTCCCAGCCCCTTGGTGATGTAGGTACTCTGGTTTGAAGCCACATGTGCCGGTCTCCTCACCTTTTAGTGATGTGGCCCTACTGGTTTGAGGACACTCCTGCCTGGTTCCCATCCCCTTGGTGATGTGGGCACTCTGGTGAGAGTCTGATCCTGGCTGGGTTCCTGACCCTTCTGTGAGGTGTGCCCTCTGCTATGAGGTAAATCCTGCCTGTCTGGCACACGTCACCTTGGCGACGTGGGCCCTCAGTTGGGAGTTGGTGCCTGCTGGGGGTCTACTCCCCTTGGTAATGAGGGCACTCTGGCCTCAGGCCCTAACTCCTGGGTTCCAAAAATTTTCTGATGTGCGCCCAATGGTGCGAGGACACTCCTGCCAGGTTCCCATCCGCTTGGGCATGTGGGCCTTCTGTTCTGATGTCCCAACGCCTGGGTTGCTCACAGTCTCATGATGTGGGCCCTCTGATGTAAGTTGACTCCAGCCTGTATCCCATAGCGTCGGTGCTCTGGGCCGCCTGCTTGGAGGTTCCAACTGCTGGATTCCTCACATTTTTTATTCTATGGGCCCTCTGTTTTGAGTCTCCTCCTGCATGCCTCACTGCCAGACCCTTTGTGATGTGTGTCCCCTTGTTTGAGGCCACATGTGCTGGGTTCCTCAACTTTCGCTGATGTGGCCCCACTGGTGTGAGGACACTCTTGCCTGGTTCCCATCCCCTTGGTGATGTGGGCCCTCTGGTGAGAATCTGATCCTGGTTGGGTTCCTCACACTTCCGTGACGTGGGATCTCTGCGCTGAGGTCACTCCTGCCTGGCTGGCACACGTCACCTTGGCGACGTGGGCCCTCAGTTGGGAGTTGGTGCCTGCTGGCGGTCTACTCCCCTTGGTAATGAGGTCACTCTGGCTTCAGGCCCTAACTCCTGGGATCCAAAAATTTTCTGATGTGCGCCCAGTGGTTTGAGGACACTCCTGCCAGGTTCCCATCCCCATGGGCATGTGGGCCTTCTGTTCTGAGGTCCCAACGCCTGGGTTGCTCACAGTTTCATGATGTGGGCCCTCAGCTGTAAGTTCACTGCGGCCTGGATCCCATAGACTCCGTGCTCTTGGCCGCCTGCTGAGAGGTTCCAACTGTTGGATTCCTCACATTTTTTATTCTATGGGCCCTGTGTTGTGAGGCTACTCCTTCCTGCCTCACTCCAAGCCCCTTGGAGATGTGGGTCCTCTGGTTTAGGCCACATGTTCTGGGTTCCTCACCTTTCTATGATTTGGCCTCACTGGTGTGAGGACACTCCTGCCTCGTTCCGATCCCCTTGGTTATATGGGCCCTCTGGGGAGAGTCTTATACTGGCTGGGTTCCTCACCCTTCTGTGACGTAGGCCCTCTGCTCAGAGGTCACTCCTGCCTGGCTGGCACACGTCACCTTGGCGACGTGTGCCCTCAGTTGGGAGCTGGTGCCTTCTGGGAGTCTCCTCCCCTCAGTAATGAGGGCCCTCTGGCGTCAGGCCCTAACTCCTGGGCTCCCAAAATTTTCTGATGTGTGCCCTGTGGTGTGAGTACACTCCTGCCAGGTTCCCAACCTCATGGGAATGTGGGCCTTCTGCTCTGTGGTCCCAAAGGCTGGGTTGCTCACAGTTTCATGATGAGGGCCCTCTGTTGTGAGTTCACCCCGGCCGGGATCCCATAGCCTCGCTGCACTTTGCCGCCTGTTGGGAGGTTCCAAATGCTGGATTCCTCACATTTTTTATTCTACGGGCCCTGTGTTGTGAGGCTCCTCCTGCCTGCCTCACTCCGAGCCCCTTGGAGATGTGGGTCTTCTGGTTTAGGACACATGTTCCCGGATCCTCACCTTTCTATGATGTGGCCACACTGGTGTGAGGACACTCCTGCCTGGTTCCGATCCCCTTGCTGATGTGAGTCCTCTGGTGATAATCTGATCCTGTCTGGGTTCCTCACCCTTCCGTGAAGTGGGCCCTCTGCTGTGAGGTAACTCCTGCCTGGCTTGCTCTCATTGCTTTGGTGACGTCGGCCCTCTGGTGGCAGTTGTAGCCTGCTGGGAGCCTCCTCTCCTCCCTGATGAGGGCCCTCTGGTGTCAGGCTCTAACTGTTGGGCTCCCCACGTTTTCTGATGTGAGCCCAGTGATGCCAGGACAATCCTGTAAGGTTCTCATGCCCAAGGGGATGTGGGCCTTCTTCTCTGAGGTCCCAACGCCTTGGTTGCTCACAGTTTCATGATGTTGGCCCTCTGGTGTTAGTTCACTCAGGCCTAGATCCCATGGCCTCTGTGCTGTGGGCTGCCTGCTGGGAGTTTCCAACTGCTGGATTCCTCACCTTTTTTATTCTTTGACACCTGTGTTGTGAGGCTCCTCCAGCCTGCGTCACTCCCAGCCCCTTGGTGATGTAGGTACTCTGGTTTGAAGCCACATGTGCCGGTCTCCTCACCTTTTAGTGATGTGGCCCTACTGGTTTGAGGACACTCCTGCCTGGTTCCCATCCCCTTGGTGATGTGGGCACTCTGGTGAGAGTCTGATCCTGGCTGGGTTCCTGACCCTTCTGTGAGGTGTGCCCTCTGCTATGAGGTAAATCCTGCCTGTCTGGCACACGTCACCTTGGCGACGTGGGCCCTCAGTTGGGAGTTGGTGCCTGCTGGGGGTCTACTCCCCTTGGTAATGAGGGCACTCTGGCCTCAGGCCCTAACTCCTGGGTTCCAAAAATTTTCTGATGTGCGCCCAATGGTGCGAGGACACTCCTGCCAGGTTCCCATCTGCTTGGGCATGTGGGCCTTCTGTTCTGATGTCCCAACGCCTGGGTTGCTCACAGTCTCATGATGTGGGCCCTCTGATGTAAGTTGACTCCAGCCTGTATCCCATAGCGTCGGTGCTCTGGGCCGCCTGCTTGGAGGTTCCAACTGCTGGATTCCTCACATTTTTTATTCTATGGGCCCTCTGTTTTGAGTCTCCTCCTGCATGCCTCACTGCCAGACCCTTTGTGATGTGTGTCCCCTTGTTTGAGGCCACATGTGCTGGGTTCCTCAACTTTCGCTGATGTGGCCCCACTGGTGTGAGGACACTCTTGCCTGGTTCCCATCCCCTTGGTGATGTGGGCCCTCTGGTGAGAATCTGATCCTGGTTGGGTTCCTCACACTTCCGTGACGTGGGATCTCTGCGCTGAGGTCACTCCTGCCTGGCTGGCACACGTCACCTTGGCGACGTGGGCCCTCAGTTGGGAGTTGGTGCCTGCTGGCGGTCTACTCCCCTTGGTAATGAGGTCACTCTGGCTTCAGGCCCTAACTCCTGGGATCCAAAAATTTTCTGATGTGCGCCCAGTGGTTTGAGGACACTCCTGCCAGGTTCCCATCCCCATGGGCATGTGGGCCTTCTGTTCTGAGGTCCCAACGCCTGGGTTGCTCACAGTTTCATGATGTGGGCCCTCAGCTGTAAGTTCACTGCAGCCTGGATCCCATAGACTCCGTGCTCTTGGCCGCCTGCTGAGAGGTTCCAACTGTTGGATTCCTCACATTTTTTATTCTATGGGCCCTGTGTTGTGAGGCTACTCCTTCCTGCCTCACTCCAAGCCCCTTGGAGATGTGGGTCCTCTGGTTTAGGCCACATGTTCTGGGTTCCTCACCTTTCTATGATTTGGCCTCACTGGTGTGAGGACACTCCTGCCTCGTTCCGATCACCTTGGTTATATGGGCCCTCTGGGGAGAGTCTTATACTGGCTGGGTTCCTCACCCTTCTGTGACGTAGGCCCTCTGCTCAGAGGTCACTCCTGCCTGGCTGGCACACGTCACCTTGGCGACGTGTGCCCTCAGTTGGGAGCTGGTGCCTTCTGGGAGTCTCCTCCCCTCAGTAATGAGGGCCCTCTGGCGTCAGGCCCTAACTCCTGGGCTCCCAAAATTTTCTGATGTGTGCCCTGTGGTGTGAGTACACTCCTGCCAGGTTCCCAACCTCATGGGAATGTGGGCCTTCTGCTCTGTGGTCCCAAAGGCTGGGTTGCTCACAGTTTCATGATGAGGGCCCTCTGTTGTGAGTTCACCCCGGCCGGGATCCCATAGCCTCGCTGCACTTTGCCGCCTGTTGGGAGGTTCCAAATGCTGGATTCCTCACATTTTTTATTCTACGGGCCCTGTGTTGTGAGGCTCCTCCTGCCTGCCTCACTCCGAGCCCCTTGGAGATGTGGGTCCTCTGGTTTAGGCCACATGTTCCGGGTTCCTCACCTTTCTATGATTTGGCCACACTGGTGTGAGGACACTCCTGCCTGGTTCCGATCCCCTTGGTGATGTGAGTCCTCTGGTGATAGTCTGATCCTGGCTGGGTTCCTCACCCTTCTGTGAGGTGGGCCCTCTCTCTGAGGCAATTCCTGCCTGGCTGCCACAAGTTGTCTTGGTGAGCTCGGCCCTCTGGTGGCAGTTGGAGCCTGCTGGGAACCTCCTCTCCTACGTGATAAGGGCCCTCTGGGGTCAGACTCTAACTGTTGGGCTCCCCACGTTTTCTGATGTGAACCCAGTGATGCCAGGACACTCTTGTAAGGTTCCCATCCCCATGGGGATGTGTGCCTTCTGTTCTCTTGTCCCAACGCCTGGGTTGTTCACAGTTTCATGATGTTGGCTCCCTGGTGTTAGTTCACCAGGCTTAGATCCCATAGCCTCTGTGCTCTGGGCCGCCTGCTGGGAGGTTCCAACTGCAGGATTCCTCACCATTTTTATACTTCGGTCCCTGTGTTGTGAGGCTCCTCCTGCCTGCCTCACTGCGAGCCCCTTGTTGATGTAGGTCCTCTGGTTTGAGGCCACATATGCCGGTTGCCTCACCTTTTAGTGATGTGGCCCCACTGGTGTGAGGACACTCCTGCCTGGTTCCCATCCACTTGGTGATGTGGGCCCTCTGGTGAGAGTCTGATCCTGATTGGGTTCCTCACACTTCTGTGAGGTGGGCCCTCTGCTCTGAGGTCACTCCTGCCTGGCTTGCACACACCTCCATGGCGACGTTGGCACTCTGCTGGCAGTTGGAGCCTGCTGAGAGCCTCCTTCCCTCGGTGATGAGGGCCTTCTGGCGTCAGGCCCTAACTGCTGGGTACCCACATATTCTGATACATGCCAAGTGGTGTGAGGACACTCCTGCCAGGTTCCCATCCCTATTGGGATGTGGGCCTTGTGCTCTGAGGTCCCAACGTCTGGGTTGCTCACAGTTTCATGATGTGGCCCTCTGCTCTGTGTTCACTGTGGTCTGGATCCCATAGTCTCGGTGCTCTGGGCTGCCTGCTGGCAGGTTCCTACTGCTGGTTTCCTCACCTTTTTTATTCTATGGGCCCTGTGTTGTGTGGCTACTCCTGCCTACCTCACTCCGAGGCCATTGGACATGTGGGTCCTCTGGTTTAGGCCACATGTGCTGGGTTCCTCACCTTTCTATGATGTGACCGCACTGGTGTGAGGACACTCCTGCCTGGTTCCGATCCCCTTGGTGATGTGGGCCCTCTGGTGAGAGTCTTATCCTGGCTTGGTTGCTCACCTTTCTGTGAGGTAGGCCCTCTGCTGCGAGGTCACTCCTGCCTGGCTGGCAAACGTTACCTTGGTGACGTGTGCCCTCAGTTGGGAGTTGGTGCCTGCTTGGAGTCTCCTCCCCTCGGTAATGAGGGCCCTCTGGCGTCAGGCCCTAACTCCTGGCTCCCAAATTTTCTGATGTGCGCCCTGTGGTGCGAGTACACTGCTGGCAGGTTCCCAACCACATGGGAATGTGGGCCTTCAGCTCTGAGGTCCCAACGCCTGTGTTGCTCACAGTATCATGATGAGGGCCCTCTGTTGTGAATTCACTCAGGCCTGGATCCCATAGCCTCCCTGCTCCTGGCCGCCTGCTGGGAGGTTCCAACTGCGGGATTCCTTACCTTTTTTATTCTATAGGGACTCTGTTTTGAGGCTCCTCCTGCCTGCCTCACACCCAGCCCCTTGGTGATGTGTGTTCTCTGGTTTGAGGCCACGTGTGCTGGGTCCCTCCCCTTTTGATGATGTGGGTCCATTGGTGTGAGAACACTCCTGCCTGGTTCCCAACCCCTTGGTGATGTGGGCCCTCTGCTGAGTCTGATCTTCGTTGGGATCCTCAACTTCTGTGAGGTGGGCACTCTGCTCTGAGGTCACTACTGCCTGGCTGGCACACCCCGCCTTGGTGACGTCGGCCCTTTGGTGGCAGTTGGAGCCTGCTGGGAGCTTCCTCCCGTCAGTCATGAGGGCCCTCTGGCGTCAGGCCATAACTGCTGGGCACCCACATTTTATGATACGTGCTAAGTGGTGCGAGGACACTCCTGCCAAGTTCCCATCCCCATGGGGATGTGGGCCTTCTGCTCTGAGGTCCCAACGCCTGGGTTGCTCAGAGTTTCATGATGTGGGCCCTCTGCTGTGAGTTCACTGTGGCCTGGATCACATAGACTCGGTGCTCTGGGCCGCCTGCTGGGAGGTTCCAACTGCTGGATTCCTCACATTTTTTATTCTATGGGCCCTGTGTTGTGAGGCTACTCCTGCCTGCCTCACTCTGAGCCCTTTGGAGATGTTGGTCCTCTGGTTTAGGACACATGTTCCCGGATCCTCACCTTTCTATGATGTGGCCACTCTGGTGTGAGGACACTCCTGCCTGGTTCTGATCCCCTTGCTGATGTGAGTCCTCTGGTGATAATCTGATCCTGTCTGGGTACCTCACCCTTCCGTGAAGTGGGCCCTCTGTTGTGAGGTAACTCCTGCCTGGCTTGCTCTCATTGCTTTGGTGACGTCGGCCCTCTGGTGGCAGTTGTAGCCTGCTGGGAGCCTCCTCTCCTCCCTGATGAGGGCCCTCTGGTGTCAGGCTCTAACTGCTGGGCTCCCCACGTTTTCTGATGTGAGCCCAGTGATGCCAGGACAATCCTGTAAGGTTCTCATCCTCAAGGGGATGTGGGCCTTCTGCTCTGAGGTCCCAACGCCTTGGTTGCTCACAGTTTCATGATGTTGGCCCTCTGGTGTTAGTTCACTCAGGCCTAGATCCCATGGCCTCTGTGCTGTGGGCTGCCTGCTGGGAGTTTCCAACTGCTGGATTCCTCACCTTTTTTATTCTTTGACACCTGTGTTGTGAGGCTCCTCCAGCCTGCGTCACTCTCAGCCCCTTGGTGATGTAGGTACTCTGGTTTGAAGCCACATGTGCCGGTCTCCTCACCTTTTAGTGATGTGGCCCTACTGGTTTGAGGACACTCCTGCCTGGTTCCCATCCCCTTGGTGATGTGGGCACTCTGGTGAGAGTCTGATCCTGGCTGGGTTCCTGACCCTTCTGTGAGGTGTGCCCTCTGCTATGAGGTAAATCCTGCCTGTCTGGCACACGTCACCTTGGCGACGTGGGCCCTCAGTTGGGAGTTGGTGCCTGCTGGTGTCTACTCCCCTTGGTAATGAGGGCACTCTGGCCTCAGGCCCTAACTCCTGGGTTCCAAAAATTTTCTGATGTGCGCCCAGTGGTGCGAGGACACTCCTGCCAGGTTCCCATCCCCTTGGACATGTGGGCCTTCTGTTCTGATGTCCCAACGGGTGGGTTGCTCACAGTTTCATGATGTGGGCCCTCTGATGTAAGTTGACTCCAGCCTGTATCCCATAGCGTCGGTGCTCTGGGCCGCCTGCTTGGAGGTTCCAACTGCTGGATTCCTCACATTTTTTATTCTATGGGCCCTCTGTTTTGAGTCTCCTCCTGCATGCCTCACTGCCAGACCCTTTGTGATGTGTGTCCCCTTGTTTGAGGCCACATGTGCTGGGTTCCTCAACTTTCGCTGATGTGGCCCCACTGGTGTGAGGACACTCTTGCCTGGTTCCCATCCCCTTGGTGATGTGGGCCCTCTGGTGAGAATCTGATCCTGGTTGGGTTCCTCACACTTCCGTGACGTGGGATCTCTGCGCTGAGGTCACTCCTGCCTGGCTGGCACACGTCACCTTGGCGACGTGGGCCCTCAGTTGGGAGTTGGTGCCTGCTGGCGGTCTACTCCCCTTGGTAATGAGGTCACTCTGGCTTCAGGCCCTAACTCCTGGGATCCAAAAATTTTCTGATGTGCGCCCAGTGGTTTGAGGACACTCCTGCCAGGTTCCCATCCCCATGGGCATGTGGGCCTTCTGTTCTGAGGTCCCAACGCCTGGGTTGCTCACAGTTTCATGATGTGGGCCCTCAGCTGTAAGTTCACTGCGGCCTGGATCCCATAGAGTCCGTGCTCTTGGCCGCCTGCTGAGAGGTTCCAACTGTTGGATTCCTCACATTTTTTATTCTATGGGCCCTGTGTTGTGAGGCTACTCCTTCCTGCCTCACTCCAAGCCCCTTGGAGATGTGGGTCCTCTGGTTTAGACCACATGTTCTGGGTTCCTCACCTTTCTATGATTTGGCCTCACTGGTGTGAGGACACTCCTGCCTCGTTCCGATCCCCTTGGTTATATGGGCCCTCTGGGGAGAGTCTTATACTGGCTGGGTTCCTCACCCTTCTGTGACGTAGGCCCTCTGCTCAGAGGTCACTCCTGCCTGGCTGGCACACGTCACCTTGGCGACGTGTGCCCTCAGTTGGGAGCTGGTGCCTTCTGGGAGTCTCCTCCCCTCAGTAATGAGGGCCCTCTGGCGTCAGGCCCTAACTCCTGGGCTCCCAAAATTTTCTGATGTGTGCCCTGTGGTGTGAGTACACTCCTGCCAGGTTCCCAACCTCATGGGAATGTGGGCCTTCTGCTCTGTGGTCCCAAAGGCTGGGTTGCTCACAGTTTCATGATGAGGGCCCTCTGTTGTGAGTTCACCCCGGCCGGGATCCCATAGCCTCGCTGCACTTTGCCGCCTGTTGGGAGGTTCCAAATGCTGGATTCCTCACATTTTTTATTCTACGGGCCCTGTGTTGTGAGGCTCCTCCTGCCTGCCTCACTCCGAGCCCCTTGGAGATGTGGGTCCTCTGGTTTAGGCCACATGTTCCGGGTTCCTCACCTTTCTATGATTTGGCCACACTGGTGTGAGGACACTCCTGCCTGGTTCCGATCCCCTTGGTGATGTGAGTCCTCTGGTGATAGTCTGATCCTGGCTGGGTTCCTCACACTTCTGTGAGCTTGGCCCTCTGCTCTGAGGTCATTCCTTCCTGGTTGGCACACCGCGGCGTGGCGACGTCGGCCCTCTGGTGGCAGTTGGAGCGGGCTGGGAGCCTCCTCCCCTCAGTGATGAGGGCCCTTTGGCGTCAGGCCCTAACTGCTGGGTACCCACATTTTCTAGTACGTACTAAGTGGTGCGAGGATACTCCTGCCAGATTCCCATCCCCATGGGGATGTGGGCCTTCTGCTCTGAGGTCCCAACGGCTGGGTTGCTCACAGTTTCATGATGTGGGCCCTCTGCTGTGAGTTCAGTTCGGCCTGGATCCCATAGACTCCGTGCTCTGGGCCGCCTGCTGCGAGGTTCCAACTGCTGGATTCCTCACATTTTTTAATCTATGGGCCCTGTGTTGTTAGGCTAGTCCTGCCTGCCTCACTCCAAGCACCTTGGAGATGTAGTTCCTGTGGTTTAGGCCACATGTTCTGGGTTCCTCACCTTTCCATTATTTGGCCACACTGGTGTGAGGATACTTCTGCCTGCTTCCGATCCCCTTGGTGATGTGGGCCCTCTGGTGAGAGTCTTATCCTGGCTGGGTTCCTCACCCTTCTGTGACATTTGCCCTCTTCTGTGAGGTAACTCCTGCCTGGCTTGCTCCCATTGCCTTGGTGATGTCGGCCATCTGGTGGCAGTTGGCGCCTGCTGGGAGCCTCCTCTCCTAGCTGATGAGGGCCCTCTGGCATCAGGCTCTAACTGCTGGGCACCCCAAGTTTTCTGACTGAGCCCAGTGATGCCAGGACACTCCTGTAAGGTTCCCATCCCCATGCGGATGTGGGCCTTCTGCTCTGTGGTCCCATCGCCTGGGTTGCTCACAGTTTCGTGATGTTGGTTCTCTGGTGTTAGTTCACTCAGGCCTAGATCCCATAGCCTCTGTGCTCTGGGCCGACTGCTGGGAGGTTCCAACTGCTGGATTCCGCCCCTTTTTTATACTTTGGGCCCTGTGTGTGAGGCTCCTCCTGACTGCCTCACTCCAAGCCCGTTGGTGATGTAGGTCCTCTGGTTTGAGGCCACATGTGCCGGTTGCCTCACCTTTTAGGTATGTGACCCCACTGGTGTGAGGACACTCCTGACTGGTTCCCATCCTCTTGTTGATGTGGGCCCTCTGGTGAGAGTCTGACCCTGGCTTGATTCCTCACACTTCTGGGAGGTGGGTCCTCTGCTGTGAGGTCACTCCTGCCTGGCTGGCACACGTCGCCATGGCCACATGGGCCCTCTGGTTGCAGTTGGAGCGTGCTGGGAGCCTCCTCCCGTCGGTGATGAGGGCCCTCTGGCGTCAGGCCCTAACTGCTGGGCTCCCCACATTTTCTGATGTGTGCCCACTGGTGCGATGACACTCCTGCCAGGTTCCCATCCCCATGCGGATTTGGGCCTTCTGTTCTGAGGTGCCAACGGCTGGGTTGCTCACAGTGTCAGGATGTGGGCCCTCTGCTGTGAGTTCACTCTGGCATGCATCCCATATCCTCGGTGCCCTGGGCCACCTGCTTGGAGCTTCCAACTGCAGGATTCCTTACCTTTTTTCTTCTATGTGCCGTGTGTTGTGAGACACTTCCTGCCTGCCTCACTCTGAGCCCCTTGTTGATGTGGGTCTTCTGGTTTGAGGCCACATGTGGTGGGTTCCTCGCCTTTCAATGATGTGGCCCCACTGGAGTGAGAACACTCCTGCCTGGTTCCCATCCCCTTGGGGATGTGGGCCCTCTGGTGAGAGTCTCATCCTGGTTGGGTTCCTCACAGTTCCGTAAGGTTGGCCCTCTGCCCTGAGGTCACTCCTGCCTGGCTGGCACACCCCGCCTTGGCGACGTCGGCCCTCTGGCGGCAGTTGGAGTGTGCTGGGAGCCTTCTCCTCCCGGTGATGAGGACACTCTGGTGTCAGTCCCTAACTGCTGGGTACCCACATTTTCTGATACGTGCTAAGTGGTGAGAGGACACTCCTGCCAGGTTCCCATCCCCATGCGGTTTTGGGCCTTCTGCTCTGGGGTCACAACGGCTGGGTTGCTCACAGTGTCAGGATGTGGCCCCTCTGCTGTGACTTCAATCCGGCATGGATCCCATAGCCTCGGTGCTCTGGGACAACTGCTTGGAGGTTCCAACTGCTGGATTCCTCACATTTTTTATTCTATGGGCCCTGCGTTTTGAGGCTAGTCCTCCGAGCCCCTTGGAGATGTGGGTCCTCTGGTTTAGGTCCTCTGGTTTAGGCCACATGTTCTGGGTTCCTCACCTTTCTATGATTTGGCCACACTGGTGTGAGGGCACTCCTGCCTGGATCCCATTCCCTTGGTGATGTGGGCCTTCTGGTGAGAGTCTTATCCTGGCTGGGTACTTCACTCTTCTGTGACGTAGACACTCTGCTATGAGGTCACTGCTGCCTGGCTGGCGCACATCACCTTGGCGACGTGGGCCCTCAGTTGGGAGTTGGTGCCTGCTGGGAGCCTCCTCTCCTCGGTGATGAGTGCCCTCTGGCGTCAGGTTCTAACTGCTGTGCTCCCCACGTTTTCTGATGTGAGCCCAGTGATGCCAGGACACTCCTGTAAGGTTCCCATCCCCATGGGCATGTGGGCCTTCTGCTCTGAGGTCCCAACGCCTGGGTTGCTTACAGTTTCATGGTGTTGGCTCTCTGGTGTTAGTTCACTAAGGCCTAGATCCCATAGCCTCTGTGCTCTGGGCACCCTGCTGCGTGGTTCGAACTGCTGGATTCCTCACCTTTTTTATTCTTTGTGCCCTGTTTTGTGAGGCTCCTGCTGCCTGCCTCACTCCACCCCGTTTGTGATGTAGGTCCTGTGGTTTGAGGTTACATGTGCCGGTTTCCTCACCTTTTAGTGATGTGGCCCCACTGGTGTGAGGACACTCCTGCCTGGTTCCCATCCCCTTGGTGATGTGGGCCCTCTGGTGAGAGTCTGATCCTGCCTGGATTCCTCACACTTCTGGGAGGTGGGCCCTCTTCTCTGAGGTCAATCCTGCCTGGGTGGCACACCGTGCCTTGGCGACATCGGCCCTCTGGTGGCAGTTGGAGCCTGCTGGGAGCCTCCTCCCCTTGGTGATGAAGGCGCTCTGGTGTCAGGCCCTAACTGCTGGCCTCCCGACATTTTCTGATGTGCGCCCACTGGTGCGATGACACTCCTGCCAGGTTCCCATCCCCATACGGATTTTGGCCTCCTGCTCTGTGGTTCCAACGCCTGGGTTGCTCACAGTTTCATGACATAGGCTCTCTGGTGTTAGTTCACTCAGGCCGGGATCCCATAGCCTCTGTGCTCTGGGCCGCCTGCTGGAAGATTCGAACTGCTGGATACCTCACCTTTTTTCTTCTATGGGCACTGTGTTGTGAGACACCTCCTGCCTGACTCACTCCGAGCCCCTTTTTGATGTGGCTCTTCTGGTTTGAGGCCACATGTGCTGGGTTCCTCACCTTTCAATGATGTGGCCCCACTGGAGTGAGCACACTCCTGCCTTGTTCCCAACCCCTTGGTGATGTAGGCCCTCTGGTGAGAGTCTGATCCTGGTTGGGTTCCTCAAGCTTCTGTGAGCTTGGCCCTCTGCTCCAAGGTCACTCCAGCCTGGCTGGCACACCCCACCTTGGCGACGTCGGCCCTCTGGTGGCCGTTGGCGCGTGCTGGGAGCCTCGTCCCCTCAGTGATGAGGGCCCTTTTGCATCAGGCCCTAACTGCTGGATACCCTCATTGTCTAATACGTACTAAGTGGTGCGAGGACACTCCTGCCAGGTTCCCATCCCCATGGGGATGTGGGCCTTCTGCTCTGAGGTCCCAACGGCTGGGTTTCTCACAGTTTCATGATGTGGGCCCTCTGCTGTGAGTTCACTTTGGCCTGGATCCCATAGACTCCGTGTTCTGGGCCGCCAGCTGCAAGGTTCCAACTGCTGGATTCCTCACATTTTTTAATCTATGGGCCCTGTGTTGTTAGGCTAGTCCTGCCTTCCTCACTCCAAGCACCTTGGAGATGTGGTTCCTGTGGTTTAGGCCACATGTTCTGGGTTCCTCACCTTTCCATTATTTGGCCACACTGGTGTGATGATACTTCTGCCTAGTTCCGATCCCCTTGGTGATGTGGGCCCTCTGGTGAGAGTGTTATCCAGGCTGGGGTCCTCACCCGTCTGTGACGTATGCCCTCTGCTGTAAGGTCACTCATGCCTGGCTGGCGCACGTCACCTTGGCGACGTGGGCCCTCAGTTGGGAGTTGGTGCCTGCTGGGAGTCTGATCCCCTCAGTAATTAGGGCCGTCTGGCGTCAGGCCCTAACTCCTGGGCTCCCAAACATTTCTGATGTGTGCCCTGTGGTGCGAGTACACTCCTGCCAGGTTCCCAAAGCCATGGGATGTGGGCCTTCTGTTCTGTGGTCCCAACACCTGTGTTGTTCACAGTTTCATGATGAGGGCCTTCTTTTGTGAGTTCACACTGGCCGGGATCCCATAGCCTCGCTGCTCCTTGCCGCATGCTAGGAGGTTCCAACTGCGGGATTCCTCACCTTTTTTATTCTATGGGTCCTCTGTTTTGAGGCTCCTCCTGTCTGCCTGCCTCCCAGCCCCTTGGAGATGTGGGTCCTCTTGTTTAGGCCACATGTTCTGGGTTCCTCACATTTCTATGATTTGGCCACACTGGTGTGAGGCCACTCCTGCCTGGCTTGCTCCCGTTGCCTTGGTGACGTCGGACCTCTGGTGGCAGTTGGAGCCTTCTTGTACCCTCCTCTCCAAGGTGATGAGGGCCCTCTTACGTCAGGTTCTAATGGCTGGGCTCCCCAAGATTTCTGATGTGAGCCCAGTGATGCCAGGACACTCTTGTAAGGTTCCAATCCTCATGGGGATGTGGGCCTTCTGCTCTGTGGTCGCAACGCCTGGGTTGCTCACAGTTTCCTTATGTTGCCACTCCGGTGTTAGTTCACTCGGGCCTAGATCCCATAGCCTCTGTGCTCTGGGCCGCCTGCTGGGAGGTTCCAACTGCTGGATTCCTCACCTTTCTTATACTTTGGGCCCTGTGTTGTGAGGCTCCTCCTGCCTGCCTCACACCGAGCCCCTTGGTGATGTAGGTCTTCTGGTTTGAGACCACGTGTGCCGTTTGCCTCACCTTTTAGGGATGTGGCCCTACTGGTGCGATGACTCTCCTGCCAGGTTCCCATCCCCATGCAGGTTTGGACCTTCTGTTCTGAGGTCCCAGCGGCTGGGTTGCTCACAGTGTCAGGATGAGCGCCCTCTGCTGTGAGTTCACTCCGGCATGGATCCCATTGCCTCGGTGCCCTGGGCCACCTGCTTGGAGCTTCCAACTGCTGGATTCCTCACCTTTTTTCTTCTCTGGGCCCTGTGTTGTGAGACATCTCCTGCCTGACTCACTCCGAGCCCCTTTTTGATGTGGCTGTTCTGGTTTGAAGCCACATGTGCTGGGTTCCTCACCTTTCAATGATGTGGCCCCACTGGTGTGAGCACACTCCTGCCTGGTTCGCATCCCCTTGGTGATGTGGACCCTCTGGTGAGAATCTGATCCTGGTTGGGTTCCTCACACTTCTGTGAGCTTGGCCCTCTGCTCTGAGGTCATTCCTTCCTGGTTGGCACACCGCGGCGTGGCGACGTCGGCCCTCTGGTGGCAGTTGGAGCGGGCTGGGAGCCTCCTCCCCTCAGTGATGAGGGCCCTTTGGCGTCAGGCCCTAACTGCTGGGTACCCACATTTTCTAGTACGTACTAAGTGGTGCGAGGATACTCCTGCCAGATTCCCATCCACATGGGGATGTGGGTCTTCTGCTCTGAGGTCCCAACGGCTGGGTTGCTCACAGTTTCATGATGTGGGCCCTCTGCTGTGAGTTCAATTCGGCCTGGATCCCATAGACTCCGTGCTCTGGGCCGCCTGCTGCGAGGTTCCAACTGCTGGATTCCTCACATTTTTTAATCTATGGGCCCTGTGTTGTTAGGCTAGTCCTGCCTGCCTCACTCCGAGCACCTTGGAGATGTAGTTCCTGTGGTTTAGGCCACATGTTCTGGGTTCCTCACCTTTCCATTATTTGGCCACACTGGTGTGAGGATACTTCTGCCTGCTTCCGATCCCCTTGGTGATGTGGGCCCTCTGGTGAGAGTCTTATCCTGGCTGGGTTCCTCACCCTTCTGTGACATTTGCCCTCTTCTGTGAGGTAACTCCTGCCTGGCTTGCTCCCATTGCCTTGGTGACGTCGGCCATCTGGTGGCAGTTGGCGCCTGCTGGGAGCCTCCTCTCCTAGCTGATGAGGGCCCTCTGGCATCAGGCTCTAACTGCTGGGCACCCCACGTTTTCTGACTGAGCCCAGTGATGCCAGGACACTCCTGTAAGGTTCCCATCCCCATGCGGATGTGGGCCTTCTGCTCTGTGGTCCCATCGCCTGGGTTGCTCACAGTTTCGTGATGTTGGTTCTCTGGTGTTAGTTCACTCAGGCCTAGATCCCATAGCCTCTGTGCTCTGGGCCGACTGCTGGGAGGTTCCAACTGCTGGATTCCGCCCCTTTTTTATACTTTGGGCCCTGTGTGTGAGGCTCCTCCTGCCTGCCTCACTCCAAGCCCCTTGGTGATGTAGGTCCTCTGGTTTGAGGCCACATGTGCCGGTTGCCTCACCTTTTAGGTATGTGACCCCACTGGTGTGAGGACACTCCTGACTGGTTCCCATCCTCTTGTTGATGTGGGCCCTCTGGTGAGAGTCTGACCCTGGCTTGATTCCTCACACTTCTGGGGGGTGAGTCCTCTGCTGTGAGGTCACTCCTGCCTGGCTGGCACACGTCGCCTTGGCCACATGGGCCCTCTGGTTGCAGTTGGAGCGTGCTGGGAGCCTCCTCCCGTCGGTGATGAGGGCCCTCTGGCGTCAGGCCCTAACTGCTGGGCTCCCCACATTTTCTGATGTGTGCCCACTGGTGCGATGACACTCCTGCCAGGTTCCCATCCCCATGCGGATTTGGGCCTTCTGTTCTGAGGTGCCAACGGCTGGGTTGCTCACAGTGTCAGGATGTGGGCCCTCTGCTGTGAGTTCACTCCGGCATGCATCCCATATCCTCGGTGCTGTGGGCCACCTGCTTAGAGCTTCCAACTGCAGGATTCCTTACCGTTTTTCTTCTATGGGCCGTGTGTTGTGAGACACTTCCTGCCTGCCTCACTCTGAGCCCCTTGTTGATGTGGGTCTTCTGGTTTGAGGCCACATGTGGTGGGTTCCTCGCCTTTCAATGATGTGGCCCCACTGGAGTGAGAACACTCCTGCCTGGTTCCCATCCCCTTGGGGATGTGGGCCCTCTGGTGAGAGTCTCATCCTGGTTGGGTTCCTCACAGTTTCGTAAGGTTGGCCCTCTGCCCTGAGGTCACTCCTGCCTGGCTGGCACACCCCGCCTTGGTGACGTCGGCCCTCTGGCGGCAGTTGGAGCGTGCTGGGAGCCTTCTCCTCTCGGTGATGAGGACATTCTGGTGTCAGGCCCTAACTGCTGGGTACCCACATTTTCTGATACGTGCTAAGTGGTGAGAGGACACTACTGCCAGGTACCCCTCCCCATGCGGTTTTGGGCCTTCTTCTCTGGGTTCCCACGGCTGGGTTGCTCACAGTGTCAGGATGTGGCCCCTCTGCTGTGACTTCAATCCGGCATGGATCCCATTGCCTCGGTGCTCTGGGACAACTGCTTGGAGCTTCCAACTGCTGGATTCCTCACATTTTATATTCTATGGGCCCTGCGTTGTGAGGCTAGTCCTCCGAGCCCCTTGGAGATGTGGGTCCTCTTGTTTAGGCCACATGTGCTGGGTTCCTCACATTTCTATGATTTGGTCAGACTGGTGTGAGGCCACTCCTGCCTGGCTTGTTCCCGTTGCCTTGGTGACGTCGGACCTCTGGTGGCAGTTGGAGCCTTCTTGTACCCTCCTCTCCAAGGTGATGAGGGCCCTCTTACGTCAGGCTCTAATTGCTGGGCTCCCCATGATTTCTGATGTGAGCCCAGTGATGCCAGGACACTCCTGTAAGGTTCCAATCCTCATGGGGATGTGGGCCTTCTGCTCTGTGGTCTCAACGACTGGGTTACTCACAGTTTCGTTATGTTGGCACTCCGGTGTTAGTTCACTCGGGCCTAGATCCCATAGCTTCTGTGCTCTGGGCCGCCTGCTGGGAGGTTCCAACTGCTGGATTCCTCACCTTTCTTACACTTTGGGCCCTGTGTTGTGAGGATCCTCCTGCCTGCCTCACACCGAGCCCCTTGGTGATGTAGGTCTTCTGGTTTGAGACCACGTGAGCCGTTTGCCTCACCTTTTAGTGATGTGGCCCTACTGGTGCGATGACACTCCTGCCAGGTTCCCATCCCCATGCAGATTTGGACCTTCTGTTCTGAGGTCCCAGCGGCTGGGTTGCTCACAGTGTCAGGATGTGCGCCCTCTGCTGTGAGTACACTGCGGCATGGATCCCATTGCCTCGGTGCCCTGTGACACCTGCTTGGAGCTTCCAACTGCTGGATTCCTCACCTTTTTTATTCTTTGTGCCCTGTTTTGTGAGGCTCCTGCTGCCTGCCTCACTCCACCCCGTTTGTGATGTAGGTCCTGTGGTTTGAGGTTACATGTGCCGGTTTCCTCACCTTTTAGTGATGTGGCCCCACTGGTGTGAGGACACTCCTGCCTGGTTCCCATCCCCTTGGTGATGTGGGCCCTCTGGTGAGAGTCTGATCCTGCCTGGATTCCTCACACTTCTGGGAGGTGGGCCCTCTTCTCTGAGGTCAATCCTGCCTGGGTGGCACACCGTGCCTTGGCGACATCGGCCCTCTGGTGGCAGTTGGAGCCTGCTGGGAGCCTCCTCCCCTTGGTGATGAAAGCGCTCTGGTGTCAGGCCCTAACTGCTGGCCTACCGACATTTTCTGATGTGCGCCAACTGGTGCGATGACACTCCTGCCAGGTTCCCATCCCCATACGGATTTTGGCCTTCTGCTCTGTGGTTCCAACGCCTGGGTTGCTCACAGTTTCATGACATAGGCTCTCTGGTGTTAGTTCACTCAGGCCGGGATCCCATATCCTCTGTGCTCTGGGCCACCTGCTTGGAGCTTCCAACTGCTGGATTCCTCACCTTTTTTCTTCTCTGGGCCCTGTGTTGTGAGACATCTCCTGCCTGACTCACTCCGAGCCCCTTTTTGATGTGGCTGTTCTGGTTTGAAGCCACATGTGCTGGGTTCCTCACCTTTCAATGATGTGGCCCCACTGGTGTGAGCACACTCCTGCCTGGTTCGCATCCCCTTGGTGATGTGGACCCTCTGGTGAGAATCTGATCCTGGTTGGGTTCCTCACACTTCTGTGAGCTTGGCCCTCTGCTCTGAGGTCATTCCTTCCTGGTTGGCACACCGCGGCGTGGCGACGTCGGCCCTCTGGTGGCAGTTGGAGCGGGCTGGGAGCCTCCTCCCCTCAGTGATGAGGGCCCTTTGGCGTCAGGCCCTAACTGCTGGGTACCCACATTTTCTAGTACGTACTAAGTGGTGCGAGGATACTCCTGCCAGATTCCCATCCCCATGGGGATGTGGGCCTTCTGCTCTGAGGTCCCAACGGCTGGGTTGCTCACAGTTTCATGATGTGGGCCCTCTGCTGTGAGTTCACTTCGGCCTGGATCCCATAGACTCCGTGCTCTGGGTCGCCTGCTGCGAGGTTCCAACTGCTGGATTCCTCACATTTTTTAATCTATGGGCCCTGTGTTGTTAGGCTAGTCCTGCCTGCCTCACTCCGAGCACCTTGGAGATGTAGTTCCTGTGGTTTAGGCCACATGTTCTGGGTTCCTCACCTTTCCATTATTTGGCCACACTGGTGTGAGGATACTTCTGCCTGCTTCCGATCCCCTTGGTGATGTGGGCCCTCTGGTGAGAGTCTTATCCTGGCTGGGTTCCTCACCCTTCTGTGACATTTGCCCTCTTCTGTGAGGTAACTCCTGCCTGGCTTGCTCCCATTGCCTTGGTGACGTCGGCCATCTGGTGGCAGTTGGAGCCTGCTGGGAGCCTCCTCTCCTAGCTGATGAGGGCCCTCTGGCATCAGGCTCTAACTGCTGGGCACCCCACGATTTCTGACTGAGCCCAGTGATGCCAGGACACTCCTGTAAGGTTCCCATCCCCATGCGGATGTGGGCCTTCTGCTCTGTGGTCCCATCGCCTGGGTTGCTCACAGTTTCGTGATGTTGGTTCTCTGGTGTTAGTTCACTCAGGCCTAGATCCCATAGCCTCTGTGCTCTGGGCCGACTGCTGGGAGGTTCCAACTGCTGGATTCCGCCCCTTTTTTATACTTTGGGCCCTGTGTGTGAGGCTCCTCCTGCCTGCCTCACTCCAAGCCCCTTGGTGATGTAGGTCCTCTGGTTTGAGGCCACATGTGCCGGTTGCCTCACCTTTTAGGTATGTGACCCCACTGGTGTGAGGACACTCCTGACTGGTTCCCATCCTCTTGTTGATGTGGGCTCTCTGGTGAGAGTCTGACCCTGGCTTGATTCCTCACACTTCTGGGAGGTGGGTCCTCTGCTGTGAGGTCACTCCTACCTGGCTGGCACACGTCGCCTTGGCCACATGGGCCCTCTGGTTGCAGTTGGAGCGTGCTGGGAGCCTCCTCCCGTCGGTGATGAGGGCCCTCTGGCGTCAGGCCCTAACTGCTGGGCTCCCCACATTTTCTGATGTGTGCCCACTGGTGCGATGACACTCCTGCCAGGTTCCCATCCCCATGCGGATTTGAGCCTTCTGTTCTGAGGTGCCAACGGCTGGGTTGCTCACAGTGTCAGGATGTGGGCCCTCTGCTGTGAGTTCACTCCGGCATGCATCCCATATCCTCGGTGCTCTGGGCCACCTGCTTGGAGCTTCCAACTGCAGGATTCCTTACCTTTTTTCTTCTATGGGCCGTGTGTTGTGAGACACTTCCTGCCTGCCTCACTCTGAGCCCCTTGTTGATGTGGGTTTTCTGGTTTGAGGCCACATGTGTTGGGTTCCTCGCCTTTCAATGATGTGGCCCCACTGGAGTGAGAACACTCCTGCCTGGTTCCCATCCCCTTGGGGATGTGGGCCCTCTGGTGAGAGTCTCATCCTGGTTGGGTTCCTCACAGTTCCGTAAGGTTGGCCCTCTGCCCTGAGGTCACTCCTGCCTGGCTGGCACACCCCGCCTTGGCGACGTCGGCCCTCTGGTGGCAGTTGGAGTGTGCTGGGAGCCTTCTCCTCTCGGTGATGAGGACACTCTGGTGTCAGGCCCTAACTGCTGGGTACCCACATTTTCTGATACGTGCTAAGTGGTGAGAGGACACTCCTGCCAGGTTCCCATCCCCATGCGGTTTTGGGCCTTCTGCTCTGGGGTCACAACGGCTGGGTTGCTCACAGTGTCAGGATGTGGCCCCTCTGCTGTGACTTCAATCCGGCATGGATCCCATAGCCTCGGTGCTCTGGGACAACTGCTTGGAACTTCCAACTGCTGGATTCCTCACATTTTTTATTCTATGGGCCCTGCGTTGTGAGGCTAGTCCTCCGAGCCCCTTGGAGATGTGGGTCCTCTGGTTTAGGTCCTCTGGTTTAGGCCACATGTTCTGGGTTCCTCACCTTTCTATGATTTGGCCACACTGGTGTGAGGGCACTCCTGCCTGGATCCCATTCCCTTGGTGATGTGGGCCTTCTGGTGAGAGTCTTATCCTGGCTGGGTACTTCACTCTTCTGTGATGTAGACACTCTGCTGTGAGGTCACTGCTGCCTGGCTGGCGCACATCACCTTGGCGACGTGGGCCCTCAGTTGGGAGTTGGTGCCTGCTGGGAGCCTCCTCTCCTCGGTGATGAGTGCCCTCTGGCGTCAGGTTCTAACTGCTGTGCTCCCCACGTTTTCTGATGTGAGCCCAGTGATGCCAGGACACTCCTGTAAGGTTCCCATCCCCATGGGCATGTGGGCCTTCTGCTCTGAGGTCCCAACGCCTGGGTTGCTTACAGTTTCATGGTGTTGGCTCTCTGGTGTTAGTTCACTAAGGCCTAGATCCCATAGCCTCTGTGCTCTGGGCACCCTGCTGCGTGGTTCGAACTGCTGGATTCTTCACCTTTTTTATTCTTTGTGCCCTGTTTTGTGAGGCTCCTGCTGCCTGCCTCACTCCACCCCGTTTGTGATGTAGGTCCTGTGGTTTGAGGTTACATGTGCCGGTTTCCTCACCTTTTAGTGATGTGGCCCCACTGGTGTGAGGACACTCCTGCCTGGTTCCCATCCCCTTGGTGATGTGGGCCCTCTGGTGAGAGTCTGATCCTGCCTGGATTCCTCACACTTCTGGGAGGTGGGCCCTCTTCTCTGAGGTCAATCCTGCCTGGGTGGCACACCGTGCCTTGGCGACATCGGCCCTCTGGTGGCAGTTGGAGCCTGCTGGGAGCCTCCTCCCCTTGGTGATGAAGGCGCTCTGGTGTCAGGCCCTAACTGCTGGCCTCCCGACATTTTCTGATGTGCGCCCACTGGTGCGATGACACTCCTGCCAGGTTCCCATCCCCATACGGATTTTGGCCTTCTGCTCTGTGGTTCCAACGCCTGGGTTGCTCACAGTTTCATGACATAGGCTCTCTGGTGTTAGTTCACTCAGGCCGGGATCCCATAGCCTCTGTGCTGTGGGCCGCCTGCTGGAAGATTCGAACTGCTGGATACCTCACCTTTTTTCTTCTATGGGCACTGTGTTGTGAGACATCTCCTGCCTGACTCACTCCGAGCCCCTTTTTGATGTGGCTCTTCTGGTTTGAGGCCACATGTGCTGGGTTCCTCACCTTTCAATGATGTGGCCCCACTGGAGTGAGCACACTCCTGCCTTGTTCCCATCCCCTTGGTGATGCAGGCCCTCTGGTGAGAGTCTGATCCTGGTTGGGTTCCTCAAGCTTCTGTGAGCTTGGCCCTCTGCTCCAAGGTCACTCCAGCCTGGCTGGCACACCCCACCTTGGCGTCGTCGGCCCTCTGGTGGCAGTTGGCGCGTGCTGGGAGCCTCATCCCCTCAGTGATGAGGGCCCTTTTGCATCAGGCCCTAACTGCTGGATACCCTCATTGTCTAATACGTACTAAGTGGTGCGAGGACACTCCTGCCAGGTTCCCATCCCCATGGGGATGTGGGCCTTCTGCTCTGAGGTCCCAACGGCTGGGTTTCTCACAGTTTCATGATGTGGGCCCTCTGCTGTGAGTTCACTTTGGCCTGGATCCCATAGACTCCGTGTTCTGGGCCGCCAGCTGCAAGGTTCCAACTGCTGGATTCCTCACATTTTTTAATCTATGGGCCCTGTGTTGTTAGGCTAGTCCTGCCTTCCTCACTCCAAGCACCTTGGAGATGTGGTTCCTGTGGTTTAGGCCACATGTTCTGGGTTCCTCACCTTTCCATTATTTGGCCACACTGGTGTGATGATACTTCTGCCTAGTTCCGATCCCCTTGGTGATGTGGGCCCTCTGGTGAGAGTGTTATCCAGGCTGGGGTCCTCACCCGTCTGTGACGTATGCCCTCTGCTGTAAGGTCACTCATGCCTGGCTGGCGCACGTCACCTTGGCGACGTGGGCCCTCAGTTGGGAGTTGGTGCCTGCTGGGAGTCTGATCCCCTCGGTAATTAGGGCCGTCTGGCGTCAGGCCCTAACTCCTGGGCTCCCAAACATTTCTGATGTGTGCCCTGTGGTGCGAGTACACTCCTGCCAGGTTCCCAAAGCCATGGGATGTGGGCCTTCTGTTCTGTGGTCCCAACACCTGTGTTGTTCACAGTTTCATGATGAGGGCCTTCTTTTGTGAGTTCACACTGGCCGGGATCCCATAGCCTCGCTGCTCCTTGCCGCATGCTAGGAGGTTCCAACTGCGGGATTCCTCACCTTTTTTATTCTATGGGTCCTCTGTTTTGAGGCTCCTCCTGCCTGCCTCCCTCCCAGCCCCTTGGAGATGTGGGTCCTCTTGTTTAGGCCACATGTTCTGGGTTCCTCACATTTCTATGATTTGGCCACACTGGTGTGAGGCCACTCCTGCCTGGCTTGCTCCCGTTTCCTTGGTGACGTCGGACTTCTGGTGGCAGTTGGAGCCTTCTTGTACCCTCCTCTCCAAGGTGATGAGGGACCTCTTACGTCAGGTTCTAATGGCTGGGCTCCCCAAGATTTCTGATGTGAGCCCAGTGATGCCAGGACACTCTTGTAAGGTTCCAATCCTCATGGGGATGTGGGCCTTCTGCTCTGTGGTCGCAACGCCTGGGTTGCTCACAGTTTCCTTATGTTGCCACTCCGGTGTTAGTTCACTCGGGCCTAGATCCCATAGCCTCTGTGCTCTGGGCCGCCTGCTGGGAGGTTCCAACTGCTGGATTCCTCACCTTTCTTATACTTTGGGCCCTGTGTTGTGAGGCTCCTCCTGCCTGCCTCACACCGAGCCCCTTGGTGATGTAGGTCTTCTGGTTTGAGACCACGTGTGCCGTTTGCCTCAACTTTTAGGGATGTGGCCCTACTGGTGCGATGACTCTCCTGCCAGGTTCCCATCCCCATGCAGGTTTGGACCTTCTGTTCTGAGGTCCCAGCGGCTGGGTTGCTCACAGTGTCAGGATGAGCGCCCTCTGCTGTGAGTTCACTCCGGCATGGATCCCATTGCCTCGGTGCCCTGGGCCACCTGCTTGGAGCTTCCAACTGCTGGATTCCTCACCTTTTTTCTTCTCTGGGCCCTGTGTTGTGAGACATCTCCTGCCTGACTCACTCCGAGCCCCTTTTTGATGTGGCTGTTCTGGTTTGAAGCCACATGTGCTGGGTTCCTCACCTTTCAATGATGTGGCCCCACTGGTGTGAGCACACTCCTGCCTGGTTCGCATCCCCTTGGTGATGTGGACCCTCTGGTGAGAATCTGATCCTGGTTGGGTTCCTCACACTTCTGTGAGCTTGGCCCTCTGCTCTGAGGTCATTCCTTCCTGGTTGGCACACCGCGGCGTGGCGACGTCGGCCCTCTGGTGGCAGTTGGAGCGGGCTGGGAGCCTCCTCCCCTCAGTGATGAGGGCCCTTTGGCGTCAGGCCCTAACTGCTGGGTACCCACATTTTCTAGTACGTACTAAGTGGTGCGAGGATACTCCTGCCAGATTCCCATCCACATGGGGATGTGGGTCTTCTGCTCTGAGGTCCCAACGGCTGGGTTGCTCACAGTTTCATGATGTGGGCCCTCTGCTGTGAGTTCACTTCGGCCTGGATCCCATAGACTCCGTGCTCTGGGCCGCCTGCTGCGAGGTTCCAACTGCTGGATTCCTCACATTTTTTAATCTATGGGCCCTGTGTTGTTAGGCTAGTCCTGCCTGCCTCACTCCGAGCACCTTGGAGATGTAGTTCCTGTGGTTTAGGCCACATGTTCTGGGTTCCTCACCTTTCCATTATTTGGCCACACTGGTGTGAGGATACTTCTGCCTGCTTCCGATCCCCTTGGTGATGTGGGCCCTCTGGTGAGAGTCTTATCCTGGCTGGGTTCCTCACCCTTCTGTGACATTTGCCCTCTTCTGTGAGGTAACTCCTGCCTGGCTTGCTCCCATTGCCTTGGTGACGTCGGCCATCTGGTGGCAGTTGGAGCCTGCTGGGAGCCTCCTCTCCTAGCTGATGAGGGCCCTCTGGCATCAGGCTCTAACTGCTGGGCACCCCACGTTTTCTGACTGAGCCCAGTGATGCCAGGACACTCCTGTAAGGTTCCCATCCCCATGCGGATGTGGGCCTTCTGCTCTGTGGTCCCATCGCCTGGGTTGCTCACAGTTTCGTGATGTTGGTTCTCTGGTGTTAGTTCACTCAGGCCTAGATCCCATAGCCTCTGTGCTCTGGGCCGACTGCTGGGAGGTTCCAACTGCTGGATTCCGCCCCTTTTTTATACTTTGGGCCCTGTGTGTGAGGATCCTCCTGCCTGCCTCACTCCAAGCCCCTTGGTGATGTAGGTCCTCTGGTTTGAGGCCACATGTGCCGGTTGCCTCACCTTTTAGGTATGTGACCCCACTGGTGTGAGGACACTCCTGACTGGTTCTCATCCTCTTGTTGATGTGGGCCCTCTGGTGAGAGTCTGACCCTGGCTTGATTCCTCACACTTCTGGGAGGTGGGTCCTCTGCTGTGAGGTCACTCCTGCCTGGCGGGCACATGTCGCCTTGGCCACATGGGCCCTCTGGTTGCAGTTGGAGCGTGCTGGGAGCCTCCTCCCGTCGGTGATGAGGGCCCTCTGGCGTCAGGCCCTAACTGCTGGGCTCCCCACATTTTCTGATGTGTGCCCACTGGTGTGATGACACTCCTGCCAGGTTCCCATCCCCATGCGAATTTGGGCCTTCTGTTCTGAGGTGCCAACGGCTGGGTTGCTCACAGTGTCAGGATGTGGGCCCTCTGCTGTGAGTTCACTCCGGCATGCATCCCATATCCTCGGTGCTGTGGGCCACCTGCTTAGAGCTTCCAACTGCAGGATTCCTTACCGTTTTTCTTCTATGGGCCGTGTGTTGTGAGACACTTCCTGCCTGCCTCACTCTGAGCCCCTTGTTGATGTGGGTCTTCTGGTTTGAGGCCACATGTGGTGGGTTCCTCGCCTTTCAATGATGTGGCCCCACTGGAGTGAGAACACTCCTGCCTGGTTCCCATCCCCTTGGGGATGTGGGCCCTCTGGTGAGAGTCTCATCCTGGTTGGGTTCCTCACAGTTTCGTAAGGTTGGCCCTCTGCCCTGAGGTCACTCCTGCCTGGCTGGCACACCCCGCCTTGGTGACGTCGGCCCTCTGGCGGCAGTTGGAGCGTGCTGGGAGCCTTCTCCTCTCGGTGATGAGGACATTCTGGTGTCAGGCCCTAACTGCTGGGTACCCACATTTTCTGATACGTGCTAAGTGGTGAGAGGACACTACTGCCAGGTACCCCTCCCCATGCGGTTTTGGGCCTTCTTCTCTGGGTTCCCACGGCTGGGTTGCTCACAGTGTCAGGATGTGGCCCCTCTGCTGTGACTTCAATCCGGCATGGATCCCATTGCCTCGGTGCTCTGGGACAACTGCTTGGAGCTTCCAACTGCTGGATTCCTCACATTTTATATTCTATGGGCCCTGCGTTGTGAGGCTAGTCCTCCGAGCCCCTTGGAGATGTGGGTCCTCTTGTTTAGGCCACATGTGCTGGGTTCCTCACATTTCTATGATTTGGTCAGACTGGTGTGAGGCCACTCCTGCCTGGCTTGTTCCCGTTGCCTTGGTGACGTCGGACCTCTGGTGGCAGTTGGAGCCTTCTTGTACCCTCCTCTCCAAGGTGATGAGGGCCCTCTTACGTCAGGCTCTAATTGCTGGGCTCCCCATGATTTCTGATGTGAGCCCAGTGATGCCAGGACACTCCTGTAAGGTTCCAATCCTCATGGGGATGTGGGCCTTCTGCTCTGTGGTCTCAACGACTGGGTTACTCACAGTTTCGTTATGTTGGCACTCCGGTGTTAGTTCACTCGGGCCTAGATCCCATAGCTTCTGTGCTCTGGGCCGCCTGCTGGGAGGTTCCAACTGCTGGATTCCTCACCTTTCTTACACTTTGGGCCCTGTGTTGTGAGGATCCTCCTGCCTGCCTCACACCGAGCCCCTTGGTGATGTAGGTCTTCTGGTTTGAGACCACGTGAGCCGTTTGCCTCACCTTTTAGTGATGTGGCCCTACTGGTGCGATGACACTCCTGCCAGGTTCCCATCCCCATGCAGATTTGGACCTTCTGTTCTGAGGTCCCAGCGGCTGGGTTGCTCACAGTGTCAGGATGTGCGCCCTCTGCTGTGAGTACACTGCGGCATGGATCCCATTGCCTCGGTGCCCTGTGACACCTGCTTGGAGCTTCCAACTGCTGGATTCCTCACCTTTTTTATTCTTTGTGCCCTGTTTTGTGAGGCTCCTGCTGCCTGCCTCACTCCACCCCGTTTGTGATGTAGGTCCTGTGGTTTGAGGTTACATGTGCCGGTTTCCTCACCTTTTAGTGATGTGGCCCCACTGGTGTGAGGACACTCCTGCCTGGTTCCCATCCCCTTGGTGATGTGGGCCCTCTGGTGAGAGTCTGATCCTGCCTGGATTCCTCACACTTCTGGGAGGTGGGCCCTCTTCTCTGAGGTCAATCCTGCCTGGGTGGCACACCGTGCCTTGGCGACATCGGCCCTCTGGTGGCAGTTGGAGCCTGCTGGGAGCCTCCTCCCCTTGGTGATGAAAGCGCTCTGGTGTCAGGCCCTAACTGCTGGCCTACCGACATTTTCTGATGTGCGCCAACTGGTGCGATGACACTCCTGCCAGGTTCCCATCCCCATACGGATTTTGGCCTTCTGCTCTGTGGTTCCAACGCCTGGGTTGCTCACAGTTTCATGACATAGGCTCTCTGGTGTTAGTTCACTCAGGCCGGGATCCCATATCCTCTGTGCTCTGGGCCACCTGCTTGGAGCTTCCAACTGCTGGATTCCTCACCTTTTTTCTTCTCTGGGCCCTGTGTTGTGAGACATCTCCTGCCTGACTCACTCCGAGCCCCTTTTTGATGTGGCTGTTCTGGTTTGAAGCCACATGTGCTGGGTTCCTCACCTTTCAATGATGTGGCCCCACTGGTGTGAGCACACTCCTGCCTGGTTCGCATCCCCTTGGTGATGTGGACCCTCTGGTGAGAATCTGATCCTGGTTGGGTTCCTCACACTTCTGTGAGCTTGGCCCTCTGCTCTGAGGTCATTCCTTCCTGGTTGGCACACCGCGGCGTGGCGACGTCGGCCCTCTGGTGGCAGTTGGAGCGGGCTGGGAGCCTCCTCCCCTCAGTGATGAGGGCCCTTTGGCGTCAGGCCCTAACTGCTGGGTACCCACATTTTCTAGTACGTACTAAGTGGTGCGAGGATACTCCTGCCAGATTCCCATCCCCATGGGGATGTGGGCCTTCTGCTCTGAGGTCCCAACGGCTGGGTTGCTCACAGTTTCATGATGTGGGCCCTCTGCTGTGAGTTCACTTCGGCCTGGATCCCATAGACTCCGTGCTCTGGGCCGCCTGCTGCGAGGTTCCAACTGCTGGATTCCTCACATTTTTTAATCTATGGGCCCTGTGTTGTTAGGCTAGTCCTGCCTGCCTCACTCCGAGCACCTTGGAGATGTAGTTCCTGTGGTTTAGGCCACATGTTCTGGGTTCCTCACCTTTCCATTATTTGGCCACACTGGTGTGAGGATACTTCTGCCTGCTTCCGATCCCCTTGGTGATGTGGGCCCTCTGGTGAGAGTCTTATCCTGGCTGGGTTCCTCACCCTTCTGTGACATTTGCCCTCTTCTGTGAGGTAACTCCTGCCTGGCTTGCTCCCATTGCCTTGGTGACGTCGGCCATCTGGTGGCAGTTGGAGCCTGCTGGGAGCCTCCTCTCCTAGCTGATGAGGGCCCTCTGGCATCAGGCTCTAACTGCTGGGCACCCCACGATTTCTGACTGAGCCCAGTGATGCCAGGACACTCCTGTAAGGTTCCCATCCCCATGCGGATGTGGGCCTTCTGCTCTGTGGTCCCATCGCCTGGGTTGCTCACAGTTTCGTGATGTTGGTTCTCTGGTGTTAGTTCACTCAGGCCTAGATCCCATAGCCTCTGTGCTCTGGGCCGACTGCTGGGAGGTTCCAACTGCTGGATTCCGCCCCTTTTTTATACTTTGGGCCCTGTGTGTGAGGCTCCTCCTGCCTGCCTCACTCCAAGCCCCTTGGTGATGTAGGTCCTCTGGTTTGAGGCCACATGTGCCGGTTGCCTCACCTTTTAGGTATGTGACCCCACTGGTGTGAGGACACTCCTGACTGGTTCCCATCCTCTTGTTGATGTGGGCTCTCTGGTGAGAGTCTGACCCTGGCTTGATTCCTCACACTTCTGGGAGGTGGGTCCTCTGCTGTGAGGTCACTCCTACCTGGCTGGCACACGTCGCCTTGGCCACATGGGCCCTCTGGTTGCAGTTGGAGCGTGCTGGGAGCCTCCTCCCGTCGGTGATGAGGGCCCTCTGGCGTCAGGCCCTAACTGCTGGGCTCCCCACATTTTCTGATGTGTGCCCACTGGTGCGATGACACTCCTGCCAGGTTCCCATCCCCATGCGGATTTGAGCCTTCTGTTCTGAGGTGCCAACGGCTGGGTTGCTCACAGTGTCAGGATGTGGGCCCTCTGCTGTGAGTTCACTCCGGCATGCATCCCATATCCTCGGTGCTCTGGGCCACCTGCTTGGAGCTTCCAACTGCAGGATTCCTTACCTTTTTTCTTCTATGGGCCGTGTGTTGTGAGACACTTCCTGCCTGCCTCACTCTGAGCCCCTTGTTGATGTGGGTTTTCTGGTTTGAGGCCACATGTGTTGGGTTCCTCGCCTTTCAATGATGTGGCCCCACTGGAGTGAGAACACTCCTGCCTGGTTCCCATCCCCTTGGGGATGTGGGCCCTCTGGTGAGAGTCTCATCCTGGTTGGGTTCCTCACAGTTCCGTAAGGTTGGCCCTCTGCCCTGAGGTCACTCCTGCCTGGCTGGCACACCCCGCCTTGGCGACGTCGGCCCTCTGGCGGCAGTTGGAGTGTGCTGGGAGCCTTCTCCTCTCGGTGATGAGGACACTCTGGTGTCAGGCCCTAACTGCTGGGTACCCACATTTTCTGATACGTGCTAAGTGGTGAGAGGACACTCCTGCCAGGTTCCCATCCCCATGCGGTTTTGGGCCTTCTGCTCTGGGGTCACAACGGCTGGGTTGCTCACAGTGTCAGGATGTGGCCCCTCTGCTGTGACTTCAATCCGGCATGGATCCCATAGCCTCGGTGCTCTGGGACAACTGCTTGGAGCTTCCAACTGCTGGATTCCTCACATTTTTTATTCTATGGGCCCTGCGTTGTGAGGCTAGTCCTCCGAGCCCCTTGGAGATGTGGGTCCTCTGGTTTAGGTCCTCTGGTTTAGGCCACATGTTCTGGGTTCCTCACCTTTCTATGATTTGGCCACACTGGTGTGAGGGCACTCCTGCCTGGATCCCATTCCCTTGGTGATGTGGGCCTTCTGGTGAGAGTCTTATCCTGGCTGGGTACTTCACTCTTCTGTGATGTAGACACTCTGCTGTGAGGTCACTGCTGCCTGGCTGGCGCACATCACCTTGGCGACGTGGGCCCTCAGTTGGGAGTTGGTGCCTGCTGGGAGCCTCCTCTCCTCGGTGATGAGTGCCCTCTGGCGTCAGGTTCTAACTGCTGTGCTCCCCACGTTTTCTGATGTGAGCCCAGTGATGCCAGGACACTCCTGTAAGGTTCCCATCCCCATGGGCATGTGGGCCTTCTGCTCTGAGGTCCCAACGCCTGGGTTGCTTACAGTTTCATGGTGTTGGCTCTCTGGTGTTAGTTCACTAAGGCCTAGATCCTATAGCCTCTGTGCTCTGGGCACCCTGCTGCGTGGTTCGAACTGCTGGATTCTTCACCTTTTTTATTCTTTGTGCCCTGTTTTGTGAGGCTCCTGCTGCCTGCCTCACTCCACCCCGTTTGTGATGTAGGTCCTGTGGTTTGAGGTTACATGTGCCGGTTTCCTCACCTTTTAGTGATGTGGCCCCACTGGTGTGAGGACACTCCTGCCTGGTTCCCATCCCCTTGGTGATGTGGGCCCTCTGGTGAGAGTCTGATCCTGCCTGGATTCCTCACACTTCTGGGAGGTGGGCCCTCTTCTCTGAGGTCAATCCTGCCTGGGTGGCACACCGTGCCTTGGCGACATCGGCCCTCTGGTGGCAGTTGGAGCCTGCTGGGAGCCTCCTCCCCTTGGTGATGAAGGCGCTCTGGTGTCAGGCCCTAACTGCTGGCCTCCCGACATTTTCTGATGTGCGCCCACTGGTGCGATGACACTCCTGCCAGGTTCCCATCCCCATACGGATTTTGGCCTTCTGCTCTGTGGTTCCAACGCCTGGGTTGCTCACAGTTTCATGACATAGGCTCTCTGGTGTTAGTTCACTCAGGCCGGGATCCCATAGCCTCTGTGCTGTGGGCCGCCTGCTGGAAGATTCGAACTGCTGGATACCTCACCTTTTTTCTTCTATGGGCACTGTGTTGTGAGACATCTCCTGCCTGACTCACTCCGAGCCCCTTTTTGATGTGGCTCTTCTGGTTTGAGGCCACATGTGCTGGGTTCCTCACCTTTCAATGATGTGGCCCCACTGGAGTGAGCACACTCCTGCCTTGTTCCCATCCCCTTGGTGATGCAGGCCCTCTGGTGAGAGTCTGATCCTGGTTGGGTTCCTCAAGCTTCTGTGAGCTTGGCCCTCTGCTCCAAGGTCACTCCAGCCTGGCTGGCACACCCCACCTTGGCGTCGTCGGCCCTCTGGTGGCAGTTGGCGCGTGCTGGGAGCCTCATCCCCTCAGTGATGAGGGCCCTTTTGCATCAGGCCCTAACTGCTGGATACCCTCATTGTCTAATACGTACTAAGTGGTGCGAGGACACTCCTGCCAGGTTCCCATCCCCATGGGGATGTGGGCCTTCTGCTCTGAGGTCCCAACGGCTGGGTTTCTCACAGTTTCATGATGTGGGCCCTCTGCTGTGAGTTCACTTTGGCCTGGATCCCATAGACTCCGTGTTCTGGGCCGCCAGCTGCAAGGTTCCAACTGCTGGATTCCTCACATTTTTTAATCTATGGGCCCTGTGTTTTTAGGCTAGTCCTGCCTTCCTCACTCCAAGCACCTTGGAGATGTGGTTCCTGTGGTTTAGGCCACATGTTCTGGGTTCCTCACCTTTCCATTATTTGGCCACACTGGTGTGATGATACTTCTGCCTAGTTCCGATCCCCTTGGTGATGTGGGCCCTCTGGTGAGAGTGTTATCCAGGCTGGGGTCCTCACCCGTCTGTGACGTATGCCCTCTGCTGTAAGGTCACTCATGCCTGGCTGGCGCACGTCACCTTGGCGACGTGGGCCCTCAGTTGGGAGTTGGTGCCTGCTGGGAGTCTGATCCCCTCGGTAATTAGGGCCGTCTGGCGTCAGGCCCTAACTCCTGGGCTCCCAAACATTTCTGATGTGTGCCCTGTGGTGCGAGTACACTCCTGCCAGGTTCCCAAAGCCATGGGATGTGGGCCTTCTGTTCTGTGGTCCCAACACCTGTGTTGTTCACAGTTTCATGATGAGGGCCTTCTTTTGTGAGTTCACACTGGCCGGGATCCCATAGCCTCGCTGCTCCTTGCCGCATGCTAGGAGGTTCCAACTGCGGGATTCCTCACCTTTTTTATTCTATGGGTCCTCTGTTTTGAGGCTCCTCCTGCCTGCCTCCCTCCCAGCCCCTTGGAGATGTGGGTCCTCTTGTTTAGGCCACATGTTCTGGGTTCCTCACATTTCTATGATTTGGCCACACTGGTGTGAGGCCACTCCTGCCTGGCTTGCTCCTGTTTCCTTGGTGACGTCGGACTTCTGGTGGCAGTTGGAGCCTTCTTGTACCCTCCTCTCCAAGGTGATGAGGGACCTCTTACGTCAGGTTCTAATGGCTGGGCTCCCCAAGATTTCTGATGTGAGCCCAGTGATGCCAGGACACTCTTGTAAGGTTCCAATCCTCATGGGGATGTGGGCCTTCTGCTCTGTGGTCGCAACGCCTGGGTTGCTCACAGTTTCCTTATGTTGCCACTCCGGTGTTAGTTCACTCGGGCCTAGATCCCATAGCCTCTGTGCTCTGGGCCGCCTGCTGGGAGGTTCCAACTGCTGGATTCCTCACCTTTCTTATACTTTGGGCCCTGTGTTGTGAGGCTCCTCCTGCCTGCCTCACACCGAGCCCCTTGGTGATGTAGGTCTTCTGGTTTGAGACCACGTGTGCCGTTTGCCTCAACTTTTAGGGATGTGGCCCTACTGGTGCGATGACTCTCCTGCCAGGTTCCCATCCCCATGCAGGTTTGGACCTTCTGTTCTGAGGTCCCAGCGGCTGGGTTGCTCACAGTGTCAGGATGAGCGCCCTCTGCTGTGAGTTCACTCCGGCATGGATCCCATTGCCTCGGTGCCCTGGGCCACCTGCTTGGAGCTTCCAACTGCTGGATTCCTCACCTTTTTTCTTCTCTGGGCCCTGTGTTGTGAGACATCTCCTGCCTGACTCACTCCGAGCCCCTTTTTGATGTGGCTGTTCTGGTTTGAAGCCACATGTGCTGGGTTCCTCACCTTTCAATGATGTGGCCCCACTGGTGTGAGCACACTCCTGCCTGGTTCGCATCCCCTTGGTGATGTGGACCCTCTGGTGAGAATCTGATCCTGGTTGGGTTCCTCACACTTCTGTGAGCTTGGCCCTCTGCTCTGAGGTCATTCCTTCCTGGTTGGCACACCGCGGCGTGGCGACGTCGGCCCTCTGGTGGCAGTTGGAGCGGGCTGGGAGCCTCCTCCCCTCAGTGATGAGGGCCCTTTGGCGTCAGGCCCTAACTGCTGGGTACCCACATTTTCTAGTACGTACTAAGTGGTGCGAGGATACTCCTGCCAGATTCCCATCCACATGGGGATGTGGGTCTTCTGCTCTGAGGTCCCAACGGCTGGGTTGCTCACAGTTTCATGATGTGGGCCCTCTGCTGTGAGTTCACTTCGGCCTGGATCCCATAGACTCCGTGCTCTGGGCCGCCTGCTGCGAGGTTCCAACTGCTGGATTCCTCACATTTTTTAATCTATGGGCCCTGTGTTGTTAGGCTAGTCCTGCCTGCCTCACTCCGAGCACCTTGGAGATGTAGTTCCTGTGGTTTAGGCCACATGTTCTGGGTTCCTCACCTTTCCATTATTTGGCCACACTGGTGTGAGGATACTTCTGCCTGCTTCCGATCCCCTTGGTGATGTGGGCCCTCTGGTGAGAGTCTTATCCTGGCTGGGTTCCTCACCCTTCTGTGACATTTGCCCTCTTCTGTGAGGTAACTCCTGCCTGGCTTGCTCCCATTGCCTTGGTGACGTCGGCCATCTGGTGGCAGTTGGAGCCTGCTGGGAGCCTCCTCTCCTAGCTGATGAGGGCCCTCTGGCATCAGGCTCTAACTGCTGGGCACCCCACGTTTTCTGACTGAGCCCAGTGATGCCAGGACACTCCTGTAAGGTTCCCATCCCCATGCGGATGTGGGCCTTCTGCTCTGTGGTCCCATCGCCTGGGTTGCTCACAGTTTCGTGATGTTGGTTCTCTGGTGTTAGTTCACTCAGGCCTAGATCCCATAGCCTCTGTGCTCTGGGCCGACTGCTGGGAGGTTCCAACTGCTGGATTCCGCCCCTTTTTTATACTTTGGGCCCTGTGTGTGAGGATCCTCCTGCCTGCCTCACTCCAAGCCCCTTGGTGATGTAGGTCCTCTGGTTTGAGGCCACATGTGCCGGTTGCCTCACCTTTTAGGTATGTGACCCCACTGGTGTGAGGACACTCCTGACTGGTTCTCATCCTCTTGTTGATGTGGGCCCTCTGGTGAGAGTCTGACCCTGGCTTGATTCCTCACACTTCTGGGAGGTGGGTCCTCTGCTGTGAGGTCACTCCTGCCTGGCGGGCACATGTCGCCTTGGCCACATGGGCCCTCTGGTTGCAGTTGGAGCGTGCTGGGAGCCTCCTCCCGTCGGTGATGAGGGCCCTCTGGCGTCAGGCCCTAACTGCTGGGCTCCCCACATTTTCTGATGTGTGCCCACTGGTGTGATGACACTCCTGCCAGGTTCCCATCCCCATGCGAATTTGGGCCTTCTGTTCTGAGGTGCCAACGGCTGGGTTGCTCACAGTGTCAGGATGTGGGCCCTCTGCTGTGAGTTCACTCCGGCATGCATCCCATATCCTCGGTGCTGTGGGCCACCTGCTTAGAGCTTCCAACTGCAGGATTCCTTACCGTTTTTCTTCTATGGGCCGTGTGTTGTGAGACACTTCCTGCCTGCCTCACTCTGAGCCCCTTGTTGATGTGGGTCTTCTGGTTTGAGGCCACATGTGGTGGGTTCCTCGCCTTTCAATGATGTGGCCCCACTGGAGTGAGAACACTCCTGCCTGGTTCCCATCCCCTTGGGGATGTGGGCCCTCTGGTGAGAGTCTCATCCTGGTTGGGTTCCTCACAGTTTCGTAAGGTTGGCCCTCTGCCCTGAGGTCACTCCTGCCTGGCTGGCACACCCCGCCTTGGTGACGTCGGCCCTCTGGCGGCAGTTGGAGCGTGCTGGGAGCCTTCTCCTCTCGGTGATGAGGACATTCTGGTGTCAGGCCCTAACTGCTGGGTACCCACATTTTCTGATACGTGCTAAGTGGTGAGAGGACACTACTGCCAGGTACCCCTCCCCATGCGGTTTTGGGCCTTCTTCTCTGGGTTCCCACGGCTGGGTTGCTCACAGTGTCAGGATGTGGCCCCTCTGCTGTGACTTCAATCCGGCATGGATCCCATTGCCTCGGTGCTCTGGGACAACTGCTTGGAGCTTCCAACTGCTGGATTCCTCACATTTTATATTCTATGGGCCCTGCGTTGTGAGGCTAGTCCTCCGAGCCCCTTGGAGATGTGGGTCCTCTTGTTTAGGCCACATGTGCTGGGTTCCTCACATTTCTATGATTTGGTCAGACTGGTGTGAGGCCACTCCTGCCTGGCTTGTTCCCGTTGCCTTGGTGACGTCGGACCTCTGGTGGCAGTTGGAGCCTTCTTGTACCCTCCTCTCCAAGGTGATGAGGGCCCTCTTACGTCAGGCTCTAATTGCTGGGCTCCCCATGATTTCTGATGTGAGCCCAGTGATGCCAGGACACTCCTGTAAGGTTCCAATCCTCATGGGGATGTGGGCCTTCTGCTCTGTGGTCTCAACGACTGGGTTACTCACAGTTTCGTTATGTTGGCACTCCGGTGTTAGTTCACTCGGGCCTAGATCCCATAGCTTCTGTGCTCTGGGCCGCCTGCTGGGAGGTTCCAACTGCTGGATTCCTCACCTTTCTTACACTTTGGGCCCTGTGTTGTGAGGATCCTCCTGCCTGCCTCACACCGAGCCCCTTGGTGATGTAGGTCTTCTGGTTTGAGACCACGTGAGCCGTTTGCCTCACCTTTTAGTGATGTGGCCCTACTGGTGCGATGACACTCCTGCCAGGTTCCCATCCCCATGCAGATTTGGACCTTCTGTTCTGAGGTCCCAGCGGCTGGGTTGCTCACAGTGTCAGGATGTGCGCCCTCTGCTGTGAGTACACTGCGGCATGGATCCCATTGCCTCGGTGCCCTGTGACACCTGCTTGGAGCTTCCAACTGCTGGATTCCTCACCTTTTTTATTCTTTGTGCCCTGTTTTGTGAGGCTCCTGCTGCCTGCCTCACTCCACCCCGTTTGTGATGTAGGTCCTGTGGTTTGAGGTTACATGTGCCGGTTTCCTCACCTTTTAGTGATGTGGCCCCACTGGTGTGAGGACACTCCTGCCTGGTTCCCATCCCCTTGGTGATGTGGGCCCTCTGGTGAGAGTCTGATCCTGCCTGGATTCCTCACACTTCTGGGAGGTGGGCCCTCTTCTCTGAGGTCAATCCTGCCTGGGTGGCACACCGTGCCTTGGCGACATCGGCCCTCTGGTGGCAGTTGGAGCCTGCTGGGAGCCTCCTCCCCTTGGTGATGAAGGCGCTCTGGTGTCAGGCCCTAACTGCTGGCCTCCCGACATTTTCTGATGTGCGCCCACTGGTGCGATGACACTCCTGCCAGGTTCCCATCCCCATACGGATTTTGGCCTCCTGCTCTGTGGTTCCAACGCCTGGGTTGCTCACAGTTTCATGACATAGGCTCTCTGGTGTTAGTTCACTCAGGCCGGGATCCCATAGCCTCTGTGCTCTGGGCCGCCTGCTGGAAGATTCGAACTGCTGGATACCTCACCTTTTTTCTTCTATGGGCACTGTGTTGTGAGACACCTCCTGCCTGACTCACTCCGAGCCCCTTTTTGATGTGGCTCTTCTGGTTTGAGGCCACATGTGCTGGGTTCCTCACCTTTCAATGATGTGGCCCCACTGGAGTGAGCACACTCCTGCCTTGTTCCCAACCCCTTGGTGATGTAGGCCCTCTGGTGAGAGTCTGATCCTGGTTGGGTTCCTCAAGCTTCTGTGAGCTTGGCCCTCTGCTCCAAGGTCACTCCAGCCTGGCTGGCACACCCCACCTTGGCGACGTCGGCCCTCTGGTGGCCGTTGGCGCGTGCTGGGAGCCTCGTCCCCTCAGTGATGAGGGCCCTTTTGCATCAGGCCCTAACTGCTGGATACCCTCATTGTCTAATACGTACTAAGTGGTGCGAGGACACTCCTGCCAGGTTCCCATCCCCATGGGGATGTGGGCCTTCTGCTCTGAGGTCCCAACGGCTGGGTTTCTCACAGTTTCATGATGTGGGCCCTCTGCTGTGAGTTCACTTTGGCCTGGATCCCATAGACTCCGTGTTCTGGGCCGCCAGCTGCAAGGTTCCAACTGCTGGATTCCTCACATTTTTTAATCTATGGGCCCTGTGTTGTTAGGCTAGTCCTGCCTTCCTCACTCCAAGCACCTTGGAGATGTGGTTCCTGTGGTTTAGGCCACATGTTCTGGGTTCCTCACCTTTCCATTATTTGGCCACACTGGTGTGATGATACTTCTGCCTAGTTCCGATCCCCTTGGTGATGTGGGCCCTCTGGTGAGAGTGTTATCCAGGCTGGGGTCCTCACCCGTCTGTGACGTATGCCCTCTGCTGTAAGGTCACTCATGCCTGGCTGGCGCACGTCACCTTGGCGACGTGGGCCCTCAGTTGGGAGTTGGTGCCTGCTGGGAGTCTGATCCCCTCAGTAATTAGGGCCGTCTGGCGTCAGGCCCTAACTCCTGGGCTCCCAAACATTTCTGATGTGTGCCCTGTGGTGCGAGTACACTCCTGCCAGGTTCCCAAAGCCATGGGATGTGGGCCTTCTGTTCTGTGGTCCCAACACCTGTGTTGTTCACAGTTTCATGATGAGGGCCTTCTTTTGTGAGTTCACACTGGCCGGGATCCCATAGCCTCGCTGCTCCTTGCCGCATGCTAGGAGGTTCCAACTGCGGGATTCCTCACCTTTTTTATTCTATGGGTCCTCTGTTTTGAGGCTCCTCCTGTCTGCCTGCCTCCCAGCCCCTTGGAGATGTGGGTCCTCTTGTTTAGGCCACATGTTCTGGGTTCCTCACATTTCTATGATTTGGCCACACTGGTGTGAGGCCACTCCTGCCTGGCTTGCTCCCGTTGCCTTGGTGACGTCGGACCTCTGGTGGCAGTTGGAGCCTTCTTGTACCCTCCTCTCCAAGGTGATGAGGGCCCTCTTACGTCAGGTTCTAATGGCTGGGCTCCCCAAGATTTCTGATGTGAGCCCAGTGATGCCAGGACACTCTTGTAAGGTTCCAATCCTCATGGGGATGTGGGCCTTCTGCTCTGTGGTCGCAACGCCTGGGTTGCTCACAGTTTCCTTATGTTGCCACTCCGGTGTTAGTTCACTCGGGCCTAGATCCCATAGCCTCTGTGCTCTGGGCCGCCTGCTGGGAGGTTCCAACTGCTGGATTCCTCACCTTTCTTATACTTTGGGCCCTGTGTTGTGAGGCTCCTCCTGCCTGCCTCACACCGAGCCCCTTGGTGATGTAGGTCTTCTGGTTTGAGACCACGTGTGCCGTTTGCCTCACCTTTTAGGGATGTGGCCCTACTGGTGCGATGACTCTCCTGCCAGGTTCCCATCCCCATGCAGGTTTGGACCTTCTGTTCTGAGGTCCCAGCGGCTGGGTTGCTCACAGTGTCAGGATGAGCGCCCTCTGCTGTGAGTTCACTCCGGCATGGATCCCATTGCCTCGGTGCCCTGGGCCACCTGCTTGGAGCTTCCAACTGCTGGATTCCTCACCTTTTTTCTTCTCTGGGCCCTGTGTTGTGAGACATCTCCTGCCTGACTCACTCCGAGCCCCTTTTTGATGTGGCTGTTCTGGTTTGAAGCCACATGTGCTGGGTTCCTCACCTTTCAATGATGTGGCCCCACTGGTGTGAGCACACTCCTGCCTGGTTCGCATCCCCTTGGTGATGTGGACCCTCTGGTGAGAATCTGATCCTGGTTGGGTTCCTCACACTTCTGTGAGCTTGGCCCTCTGCTCTGAGGTCATTCCTTCCTGGTTGGCACACCGCGGCGTGGCGACGTCGGCCCTCTGGTGGCAGTTGGAGCGGGCTGGGAGCCTCCTCCCCTCAGTGATGAGGGCCCTTTGGCGTCAGGCCCTAACTGCTGGGTACCCACATTTTCTAGTACGTACTAAGTGGTGCGAGGATACTCCTGCCAGATTCCCATCCACATGGGGATGTGGGCCTTCTGCTCTGAGGTCCCAACGGCTGGGTTGCTCACAGTTTCATGATGTGGGCCCTCTGCTGTGAGTTCAATTCGGCCTGGATCCCATAGACTCCGTGCTCTGGGCCGCCTGCTGCGAGGTTCCAACTGCTGGATTCCTCACATTTTTTAATCTATGGGCCCTGTGTTGTTAGGCTAGTCCTGCCTGCCTCACTCCGAGCACCTTGGAGATGTAGTTCCTGTGGTTTAGGCCACATGTTCTGGGTTCCTCACCTTTCCATTATTTGGCCACACTGGTGTGAGGATACTTCTGCCTGCTTCCGATCCCCTTGGTGATGTGGGCCCTCTGGTGAGAGTCTTATCCTGGCTGGGTTCCTCACCCTTCTGTGACATTTGCCCTCTTCTGTGAGGTAACTCCTGCCTGGCTTGCTCCCATTGCCTTGGTGACGTCGGCCATCTGGTGGCAGTTGGCGCCTGCTGGGAGCCTCCTCTCCTAGCTGATGAGGGCCCTCTGGCATCAGGCTCTAACTGCTGGGCACCCCACGTTTTCTGACTGAGCCCAGTGATGCCAGGACACTCCTGTAAGGTTCCCATCCCCATGCGGATGTGGGCCTTCTGCTCTGTGGTCCCATCGCCTGGGTTGCTCACAGTTTCGTGATGTTGGTTCTCTGGTGTTAGTTCACTCAGGCCTAGATCCCATAGCCTCTGTGCTCTGGGCCGACTGCTGGGAGGTTCCAACTGCTGGATTCCGCCCCTTTTTTATACTTTGGGCCCTGTGTGTGAGGCTCCTCCTGCCTGCCTCACTCCAAGCCCCTTGGTGATGTAGGTCCTCTGGTTTGAGGCCACATGTGCCGGTTGCCTCACCTTTTAGGTATGTGACCCCACTGGTGTGAGGACACTCCTGACTGGTTCCCATCCTCTTGTTGATGTGGGCCCTCTGGTGAGAGTCTGACCCTGGCTTGATTCCTCACACTTCTGGGGGGTGAGTCCTCTGCTGTGAGGTCACTCCTGCCTGGCTGGCACACGTCGCCTTGGCCACATGGGCCCTCTGGTTGCAGTTGGAGCGTGCTGGGAGCCTCCTCCCGTCGGTGATGAGGGCCCTCTGGCGTCAGGCCCTAACTGCTGGGCTCCCCACATTTTCTGATGTGTGCCCACTGGTGCGATGACACTCCTGCCAGGTTCCCATCCCCATGCGGATTTGGGCCTTCTGTTCTGAGGTGCCAACGGCTGGGTTGCTCACAGTGTCAGGATGTGGGCCCTCTGCTGTGAGTTCACTCCGGCATGCATCCCATATCCTCGGTGCTGTGGGCCACCTGCTTAGAGCTTCCAACTGCAGGATTCCTTACCGTTTTTCTTCTATGGGCCGTGTGTTGTGAGACACTTCCTGCCTGCCTCACTCTGAGCCCCTTGTTGATGTGGGTCTTCTGGTTTGAGGCCACATGTGGTGGGTTCCTCGCCTTTCAATGATGTGGCCCCACTGGAGTGAGAACACTCCTGCCTGGTTCCCATCCCCTTGGGGATGTGGGCCCTCTGGTGAGAGTCTCATCCTGGTTGGGTTCCTCACAGTTTCGTAAGGTTGGCCCTCTGCCCTGAGGTCACTCCTGCCTGGCTGGCACACCCCGCCTTGGTGACGTCGGCCCTCTGGCGGCAGTTGGAGCGTGCTGGGAGCCTTCTCCTCTCGGTGATGAGGACATTCTGGTGTCAGGCCCTAACTGCTGGGTACCCACATTTTCTGATACGTGCTAAGTGGTGAGAGGACACTACTGCCAGGTACCCCTCCCCATGCGGTTTTGGGCCTTCTTCTCTGGGTTCCCACGGCTGGGTTGCTCACAGTGTCAGGATGTGGCCCCTCTGCTGTGACTTCAATCCGGCATGGATCCCATTGCCTCGGTGCTCTGGGACAACTGCTTGGAGCTTCCAACTGCTGGATTCCTCACATTTTATATTCTATGGGCCCTGCGTTGTGAGGCTAGTCCTCCGAGCCCCTTGGAGATGTGGGTCCTCTTGTTTAGGCCACATGTGCTGGGTTCCTCACATTTCTATGATTTGGTCAGACTGGTGTGAGGCCACTCCTGCCTGGCTTGTTCCCGTTGCCTTGGTGACGTCGGACCTCTGGTGGCAGTTGGAGCCTTCTTGTACCCTCCTCTCCAAGGTGATGAGGGCCCTCTTACGTCAGGCTCTAATTGCTGGGCTCCCCATGATTTCTGATGTGAGCCCAGTGATGCCAGGACACTCCTGTAAGGTTCCAATCCTCATGGGGATGTGGGCCTTCTGCTCTGTGGTCTCAACGACTGGGTTACTCACAGTTTCGTTATGTTGGCACTCCGGTGTTAGTTCACTCGGGCCTAGATCCCATAGCTTCTGTGCTCTGGGCCGCCTGCTGGGAGGTTCCAACTGCTGGATTCCTCACCTTTCTTACACTTTGGGCCCTGTGTTGTGAGGATCCTCCTGCCTGCCTCACACCGAGCCCCTTGGTGATGTAGGTCTTCTGGTTTGAGACCACGTGAGCCGTTTGCCTCACCTTTTAGTGATGTGGCCCTACTGGTGCGATGACACTCCTGCCAGGTTCCCATCCCCATGCAGATTTGGACCTTCTGTTCTGAGGTCCCAGCGGCTGGGTTGCTCACAGTGTCAGGATGTGCGCCCTCTGCTGTGAGTACACTGCGGCATGGATCCCATTGCCTCGGTGCCCTGTGACACCTGCTTGGAGCTTCCAACTGCTGGATTCCTCACCTTTTTTATTCTTTGTGCCCTGTTTTGTGAGGCTCCTGCTGCCTGCCTCACTCCACCCCGTTTGTGATGTAGGTCCTGTGGTTTGAGGTTACATGTGCCGGTTTCCTCACCTTTTAGTGATGTGGCCCCACTGGTGTGAGGACACTCCTGCCTGGTTCCCATCCCCTTGGTGATGTGGGCCCTCTGGTGAGAGTCTGATCCTGCCTGGATTCCTCACACTTCTGGGAGGTGGGCCCTCTTCTCTGAGGTCAATCCTGCCTGGGTGGCACACCGTGCCTTGGCGACATCGGCCCTCTGGTGGCAGTTGGAGCCTGCTGGGAGCCTCCTCCCCTTGGTGATGAAAGCGCTCTGGTGTCAGGCCCTAACTGCTGGCCTACCGACATTTTCTGATGTGCGCCAACTGGTGCGATGACACTCCTGCCAGGTTCCCATCCCCATACGGATTTTGGCCTTCTGCTCTGTGGTTCCAACGCCTGGGTTGCTCACAGTTTCATGACATAGGCTCTCTGGTGTTAGTTCACTCAGGCCGGGATCCCATATCCTCTGTGCTCTGGGCCACCTGCTTGGAGCTTCCAACTGCTGGATTCCTCACCTTTTTTCTTCTCTGGGCCCTGTGTTGTGAGACATCTCCTGCCTGACTCACTCCGAGCCCCTTTTTGATGTGGCTGTTCTGGTTTGAAGCCACATGTGCTGGGTTCCTCACCTTTCAATGATGTGGCCCCACTGGTGTGAGCACACTCCTGCCTGGTTCGCATCCCCTTGGTGATGTGGACCCTCTGGTGAGAATCTGATCCTGGTTGGGTTCCTCACACTTCTGTGAGCTTGGCCCTCTGCTCTGAGGTCATTCCTTCCTGGTTGGCACACCGCGGCGTGGCGACGTCGGCCCTCTGGTGGCAGTTGGAGCGGGCTGGGAGCCTCCTCCCCTCAGTGATGAGGGCCCTTTGGCGTCAGGCCCTAACTGCTGGGTACCCACATTTTCTAGTACGTACTAAGTGGTGCGAGGATACTCCTGCCAGATTCCCATCCCCATGGGGATGTGGGCCTTCTGCTCTGAGGTCCCAACGGCTGGGTTGCTCACAGTTTCATGATGTGGGCCCTCTGCTGTGAGTTCACTTCGGCCTGGATCCCATAGACTCCGTGCTCTGGGTCGCCTGCTGCGAGGTTCCAACTGCTGGATTCCTCACATTTTTTAATCTATGGGCCCTGTGTTGTTAGGCTAGTCCTGCCTGCCTCACTCCGAGCACCTTGGAGATGTAGTTCCTGTGGTTTAGGCCACATGTTCTGGGTTCCTCACCTTTCCATTATTTGGCCACACTGGTGTGAGGATACTTCTGCCTGCTTCCGATCCCCTTGGTGATGTGGGCCCTCTGGTGAGAGTCTTATCCTGGCTGGGTTCCTCACCCTTCTGTGACATTTGCCCTCTTCTGTGAGGTAACTCCTGCCTGGCTTGCTCCCATTGCCTTGGTGACGTCGGCCATCTGGTGGCAGTTGGAGCCTGCTGGGAGCCTCCTCTCCTAGCTGATGAGGGCCCTCTGGCATCAGGCTCTAACTGCTGGGCACCCCACGATTTCTGACTGAGCCCAGTGATGCCAGGACACTCCTGTAAGGTTCCCATCCCCATGCGGATGTGGGCCTTCTGCTCTGTGGTCCCATCGCCTGGGTTGCTCACAGTTTCGTGATGTTGGTTCTCTGGTGTTAGTTCACTCAGGCCTAGATCCCATAGCCTCTGTGCTCTGGGCCGACTGCTGGGAGGTTCCAACTGCTGGATTCCGCCCCTTTTTTATACTTTGGGCCCTGTGTGTGAGGCTCCTCCTGCCTGCCTCACTCCAAGCCCCTTGGTGATGTAGGTCCTCTGGTTTGAGGCCACATGTGCCGGTTGCCTCACCTTTTAGGTATGTGACCCCACTGGTGTGAGGACACTCCTGACTGGTTCCCATCCTCTTGTTGATGTGGGCTCTCTGGTGAGAGTCTGACCCTGGCTTGATTCCTCACACTTCTGGGAGGTGGGTCCTCTGCTGTGAGGTCACTCCTACCTGGCTGGCACACGTCGCCTTGGCCACATGGGCCCTCTGGTTGCAGTTGGAGCGTGCTGGGAGCCTCCTCCCGTCGGTGATGAGGGCCCTCTGGCGTCAGGCCCTAACTGCTGGGCTCCCCACATTTTCTGATGTGTGCCCACTGGTGCGATGACACTCCTGCCAGGTTCCCATCCCCATGCGGATTTGAGCCTTCTGTTCTGAGGTGCCAACGGCTGGGTTGCTCACAGTGTCAGGATGTGGGCCCTCTGCTGTGAGTTCACTCCGGCATGCATCCCATATCCTCGGTGCTCTGGGCCACCTGCTTGGAGCTTCCAACTGCAGGATTCCTTACCTTTTTTCTTCTATGGGCCGTGTGTTGTGAGACACTTCCTGCCTGCCTCACTCTGAGCCCCTTGTTGATGTGGGTTTTCTGGTTTGAGGCCACATGTGTTGGGTTCCTCGCCTTTCAATGATGTGGCCCCACTGGAGTGAGAACACTCCTGCCTGGTTCCCATCCCCTTGGGGATGTGGGCCCTCTGGTGAGAGTCTCATCCTGGTTGGGTTCCTCACAGTTCCGTAAGGTTGGCCCTCTGCCCTGAGGTCACTCCTGCCTGGCTGGCACACCCCGCCTTGGCGACGTCGGCCCTCTGGTGGCAGTTGGAGTGTGCTGGGAGCCTTCTCCTCTCGGTGATGAGGACACTCTGGTGTCAGGCCCTAACTGCTGGGTACCCACATTTTCTGATACGTGCTAAGTGGTGAGAGGACACTCCTGCCAGGTTCCCATCCCCATGCGGTTTTGGGCCTTCTGCTCTGGGGTCACAACGGCTGGGTTGCTCACAGTGTCAGGATGTGGCCCCTCTGCTGTGACTTCAATCCGGCATGGATCCCATAGCCTCGGTGCTCTGGGACAACTGCTTGGAACTTCCAACTGCTGGATTCCTCACATTTTTTATTCTATGGGCCCTGCGTTGTGAGGCTAGTCCTCCGAGCCCCTTGGAGATGTGGGTCCTCTGGTTTAGGTCCTCTGGTTTAGGCCACATGTTCTGGGTTCCTCACCTTTCTATGATTTGGCCACACTGGTGTGAGGGCACTCCTGCCTGGATCCCATTCCCTTGGTGATGTGGGCCTTCTGGTGAGAGTCTTATCCTGGCTGGGTACTTCACTCTTCTGTGATGTAGACACTCTGCTGTGAGGTCACTGCTGCCTGGCTGGCGCACATCACCTTGGCGACGTGGGCCCTCAGTTGGGAGTTGGTGCCTGCTGGGAGCCTCCTCTCCTCGGTGATGAGTGCCCTCTGGCGTCAGGTTCTAACTGCTGTGCTCCCCACGTTTTCTGATGTGAGCCCAGTGATGCCAGGACACTCCTGTAAGGTTCCCATCCCCATGGGCATGTGGGCCTTCTGCTCTGAGGTCCCAACGCCTGGGTTGCTTACAGTTTCATGGTGTTGGCTCTCTGGTGTTAGTTCACTAAGGCCTAGATCCCATAGCCTCTGTGCTCTGGGCACCCTGCTGCGTGGTTCGAACTGCTGGATTCTTCACCTTTTTTATTCTTTGTGCCCTGTTTTGTGAGGCTCCTGCTGCCTGCCTCACTCCACCCCGTTTGTGATGTAGGTCCTGTGGTTTGAGGTTACATGTGCCGGTTTCCTCACCTTTTAGTGATGTGGCCCCACTGGTGTGAGGACACTCCTGCCTGGTTCCCATCCCCTTGGTGATGTGGGCCCTCTGGTGAGAGTCTGATCCTGCCTGGATTCCTCACACTTCTGGGAGGTGGGCCCTCTTCTCTGAGGTCAATCCTGCCTGGGTGGCACACCGTGCCTTGGCGACATCGGCCCTCTGGTGGCAGTTGGAGCCTGCTGGGAGCCTCCTCCCCTTGGTGATGAAGGCGCTCTGGTGTCAGGCCCTAACTGCTGGCCTCCCGACATTTTCTGATGTGCGCCCACTGGTGCGATGACACTCCTGCCAGGTTCCCATCCCCATACGGATTTTGGCCTTCTGCTCTGTGGTTCCAACGCCTGGGTTGCTCACAGTTTCATGACATAGGCTCTCTGGTGTTAGTTCACTCAGGCCGGGATCCCATAGCCTCTGTGCTGTGGGCCGCCTGCTGGAAGATTCGAACTGCTGGATACCTCACCTTTTTTCTTCTATGGGCACTGTGTTGTGAGACATCTCCTGCCTGACTCACTCCGAGCCCCTTTTTGATGTGGCTCTTCTGGTTTGAGGCCACATGTGCTGGGTTCCTCACCTTTCAATGATGTGGCCCCACTGGAGTGAGCACACTCCTGCCTTGTTCCCATCCCCTTGGTGATGCAGGCCCTCTGGTGAGAGTCTGATCCTGGTTGGGTTCCTCAAGCTTCTGTGAGCTTGGCCCTCTGCTCCAAGGTCACTCCAGCCTGGCTGGCACACCCCACCTTGGCGTCGTCGGCCCTCTGGTGGCAGTTGGCGCGTGCTGGGAGCCTCATCCCCTCAGTGATGAGGGCCCTTTTGCATCAGGCCCTAACTGCTGGATACCCTCATTGTCTAATACGTACTAAGTGGTGCGAGGACACTCCTGCCAGGTTCCCATCCCCATGGGGATGTGGGCCTTCTGCTCTGAGGTCCCAACGGCTGGGTTTCTCACAGTTTCATGATGTGGGCCCTCTGCTGTGAGTTCACTTTGGCCTGGATCCCATAGACTCCGTGTTCTGGGCCGCCAGCTGCAAGGTTCCAACTGCTGGATTCCTCACATTTTTTAATCTATGGGCCCTGTGTTGTTAGGCTAGTCCTGCCTTCCTCACTCCAAGCACCTTGGAGATGTGGTTCCTGTGGTTTAGGCCACATGTTCTGGGTTCCTCACCTTTCCATTATTTGGCCACACTGGTGTGATGATACTTCTGCCTAGTTCCGATCCCCTTGGTGATGTGGGCCCTCTGGTGAGAGTGTTATCCAGGCTGGGGTCCTCACCCGTCTGTGACGTATGCCCTCTGCTGTAAGGTCACTCATGCCTGGCTGGCGCACGTCACCTTGGCGACGTGGGCCCTCAGTTGGGAGTTGGTGCCTGCTGGGAGTCTGATCCCCTCGGTAATTAGGGCCGTCTGGCGTCAGGCCCTAACTCCTGGGCTCCCAAACATTTCTGATGTGTGCCCTGTGGTGCGAGTACACTCCTGCCAGGTTCCCAAAGCCATGGGATGTGGGCCTTCTGTTCTGTGGTCCCAACACCTGTGTTGTTCACAGTTTCATGATGAGGGCCTTCTTTTGTGAGTTCACACTGGCCGGGATCCCATAGCCTCGCTGCTCCTTGCCGCATGCTAGGAGGTTCCAACTGCGGGATTCCTCACCTTTTTTATTCTATGGGTCCTCTGTTTTGAGGCTCCTCCTGCCTGCCTCCCTCCCAGCCCCTTGGAGATGTGGGTCCTCTTGTTTAGGCCACATGTTCTGGGTTCCTCACATTTCTATGATTTGGCCACACTGGTGTGAGGCCACTCCTGCCTGGCTTGCTCCTGTTTCCTTGGTGACGTCGGACTTCTGGTGGCAGTTGGAGCCTTCTTGTACCCTCCTCTCCAAGGTGATGAGGGACCTCTTACGTCAGGTTCTAATGGCTGGGCTCCCCAAGATTTCTGATGTGAGCCCAGTGATGCCAGGACACTCTTGTAAGGTTCCAATCCTCATGGGGATGTGGGCCTTCTGCTCTGTGGTCGCAACGCCTGGGTTGCTCACAGTTTCCTTATGTTGCCACTCCGGTGTTAGTTCACTCGGGCCTAGATCCCATAGCCTCTGTGCTCTGGGCCGCCTGCTGGGAGGTTCCAACTGCTGGATTCCTCACCTTTCTTATACTTTGGGCCCTGTGTTGTGAGGCTCCTCCTGCCTGCCTCACACCGAGCCCCTTGGTGATGTAGGTCTTCTGGTTTGAGACCACGTGTGCCGTTTGCCTCAACTTTTAGGGATGTGGCCCTACTGGTGCGATGACTCTCCTGCCAGGTTCCCATCCCCATGCAGGTTTGGACCTTCTGTTCTGAGGTCCCAGCGGCTGGGTTGCTCACAGTGTCAGGATGAGCGCCCTCTGCTGTGAGTTCACTCCGGCATGGATCCCATTGCCTCGGTGCCCTGGGCCACCTGCTTGGAGCTTCCAACTGCTGGATTCCTCACCTTTTTTCTTCTCTGGGCCCTGTGTTGTGAGACATCTCCTGCCTGACTCACTCCGAGCCCCTTTTTGATGTGGCTGTTCTGGTTTGAAGCCACATGTGCTGGGTTCCTCACCTTTCAATGATGTGGCCCCACTGGTGTGAGCACACTCCTGCCTGGTTCGCATCCCCTTGGTGATGTGGACCCTCTGGTGAGAATCTGATCCTGGTTGGGTTCCTCACACTTCTGTGAGCTTGGCCCTCTGCTCTGAGGTCATTCCTTCCTGGTTGGCACACCGCGGCGTGGCGACGTCGGCCCTCTGGTGGCAGTTGGAGCGGGCTGGGAGCCTCCTCCCCTCAGTGATGAGGGCCCTTTGGCGTCAGGCCCTAACTGCTGGGTACCCACATTTTCTAGTACGTACTAAGTGGTGCGAGGATACTCCTGCCAGATTCCCATCCACATGGGGATGTGGGTCTTCTGCTCTGAGGTCCCAACGGCTGGGTTGCTCACAGTTTCATGATGTGGGCCCTCTGCTGTGAGTTCACTTCGGCCTGGATCCCATAGACTCCGTGCTCTGGGCCGCCTGCTGCGAGGTTCCAACTGCTGGATTCCTCACATTTTTTAATCTATGGGCCCTGTGTTGTTAGGCTAGTCCTGCCTGCCTCACTCCGAGCACCTTGGAGATGTAGTTCCTGTGGTTTAGGCCACATGTTCTGGGTTCCTCACCTTTCCATTATTTGGCCACACTGGTGTGAGGATACTTCTGCCTGCTTCCGATCCCCTTGGTGATGTGGGCCCTCTGGTGAGAGTCTTATCCTGGCTGGGTTCCTCACCCTTCTGTGACATTTGCCCTCTTCTGTGAGGTAACTCCTGCCTGGCTTGCTCCCATTGCCTTGGTGACGTCGGCCATCTGGTGGCAGTTGGAGCCTGCTGGGAGCCTCCTCTCCTAGCTGATGAGGGCCCTCTGGCATCAGGCTCTAACTGCTGGGCACCCCACGTTTTCTGACTGAGCCCAGTGATGCCAGGACACTCCTGTAAGGTTCCCATCCCCATGCGGATGTGGGCCTTCTGCTCTGTGGTCCCATCGCCTGGGTTGCTCACAGTTTCGTGATGTTGGTTCTCTGGTGTTAGTTCACTCAGGCCTAGATCCCATAGCCTCTGTGCTCTGGGCCGACTGCTGGGAGGTTCCAACTGCTGGATTCCGCCCCTTTTTTATACTTTGGGCCCTGTGTGTGAGGATCCTCCTGCCTGCCTCACTCCAAGCCCCTTGGTGATGTAGGTCCTCTGGTTTGAGGCCACATGTGCCGGTTGCCTCACCTTTTAGGTATGTGACCCCACTGGTGTGAGGACACTCCTGACTGGTTCTCATCCTCTTGTTGATGTGGGCCCTCTGGTGAGAGTCTGACCCTGGCTTGATTCCTCACACTTCTGGGAGGTGGGTCCTCTGCTGTGAGGTCACTCCTGCCTGGCGGGCACATGTCGCCTTGGCCACATGGGCCCTCTGGTTGCAGTTGGAGCGTGCTGGGAGCCTCCTCCCGTCGGTGATGAGGGCCCTCTGGCGTCAGGCCCTAACTGCTGGGCTCCCCACATTTTCTGATGTGTGCCCACTGGTGTGATGACACTCCTGCCAGGTTCCCATCCCCATGCGAATTTGGGCCTTCTGTTCTGAGGTGCCAACGGCTGGGTTGCTCACAGTGTCAGGATGTGGGCCCTCTGCTGTGAGTTCACTCCGGCATGCATCCCATATCCTCGGTGCTGTGGGCCACCTGCTTAGAGCTTCCAACTGCAGGATTCCTTACCGTTTTTCTTCTATGGGCCGTGTGTTGTGAGACACTTCCTGCCTGCCTCACTCTGAGCCCCTTGTTGATGTGGGTCTTCTGGTTTGAGGCCACATGTGGTGGGTTCCTCGCCTTTCAATGATGTGGCCCCACTGGAGTGAGAACACTCCTGCCTGGTTCCCATCCCCTTGGGGATGTGGGCCCTCTGGTGAGAGTCTCATCCTGGTTGGGTTCCTCACAGTTTCGTAAGGTTGGCCCTCTGCCCTGAGGTCACTCCTGCCTGGCTGGCACACCCCGCCTTGGTGACGTCGGCCCTCTGGCGGCAGTTGGAGCGTGCTGGGAGCCTTCTCCTCTCGGTGATGAGGACATTCTGGTGTCAGGCCCTAACTGCTGGGTACCCACATTTTCTGATACGTGCTAAGTGGTGAGAGGACACTACTGCCAGGTACCCCTCCCCATGCGGTTTTGGGCCTTCTTCTCTGGGTTCCCACGGCTGGGTTGCTCACAGTGTCAGGATGTGGCCCCTCTGCTGTGAATTCAATCCGGCATGGATCCCATTGCCTCGGTGCTCTGGGACAACTGCTTGGAGCTTCCAACTGCTGGATTCCTCACATTTTATATTCTATGGGCCCTGCGTTGTGAGGCTAGTCCTCCGAGCCCCTTGGAGATGTGGGTCCTCTTGTTTAGGCCACATGTGCTGGGTTCCTCACATTTCTATGATTTGGTCAGACTGGTGTGAGGCCACTCCTGCCTGGCTTGTTCCCGTTGCCTTGGTGACGTCGGACCTCTGGTGGCAGTTGGAGCCTTCTTGTACCCTCCTCTCCAAGGTGATGAGGGCCCTCTTACGTCAGGCTCTAATTGCTGGGCTCCCCATGATTTCTGATGTGAGCCCAGTGATGCCAGGACACTCCTGTAAGGTTCCAATCCTCATGGGGATGTGGGCCTTCTGCTCTGTGGTCTCAACGACTGGGTTACTCACAGTTTCGTTATGTTGGCACTCCGGTGTTAGTTCACTCGGGCCTAGATCCCATAGCTTCTGTGCTCTGGGCCGCCTGCTGGGAGGTTCCAACTGCTGGATTCCTCACCTTTCTTACACTTTGGGCCCTGTGTTGTGAGGATCCTCCTGCCTGCCTCACACCGAGCCCCTTGGTGATGTAGGTCTTCTGGTTTGAGACCACGTGAGCCGTTTGCCTCACCTTTTAGTGATGTGGCCCTACTGGTGCGATGACACTCCTGCCAGGTTCCCATCCCCATGCAGATTTGGACCTTCTGTTCTGAGGTCCCAGCGGCTGGGTTGCTCACAGTGTCAGGATGTGCGCCCTCTGCTGTGAGTACACTGCGGCATGGATCCCATTGCCTCGGTGCCCTGTGACACCTGCTTGGAGCTTCCAACTGCTGGATTCCTCACCTTTTTTATTCTTTGTGCCCTGTTTTGTGAGGCTCCTGCTGCCTGCCTCACTCCACCCCGTTTGTGATGTAGGTCCTGTGGTTTGAGGTTACATGTGCCGGTTTCCTCACCTTTTAGTGATGTGGCCCCACTGGTGTGAGGACACTCCTGCCTGGTTCCCATCCCCTTGGTGATGTGGGCCCTCTGGTGAGAGTCTGATCCTGCCTGGATTCCTCACACTTCTGGGAGGTGGGCCCTCTTCTCTGAGGTCAATCCTGCCTGGGTGGCACACCGTGCCTTGGCGACATCGGCCCTCTGGTGGCAGTTGGAGCCTGCTGGGAGCCTCCTCCCCTTGGTGATGAAAGCGCTCTGGTGTCAGGCCCTAACTGCTGGCCTACCGACATTTTCTGATGTGCGCCAACTGGTGCGATGACACTCCTGCCAGGTTCCCATCCCCATACGGATTTTGGCCTTCTGCTCTGTGGTTCCAACGCCTGGGTTGCTCACAGTTTCATGACATAGGCTCTCTGGTGTTAGTTCACTCAGGCCGGGATCCCATATCCTCTGTGCTCTGGGCCACCTGCTTGGAGCTTCCAACTGCTGGATTCCTCACCTTTTTTCTTCTCTGGGCCCTGTGTTGTGAGACATCTCCTGCCTGACTCACTCCGAGCCCCTTTTTGATGTGGCTGTTCTGGTTTGAAGCCACATGTGCTGGGTTCCTCACCTTTCAATGATGTGGCCCCACTGGTGTGAGCACACTCCTGCCTGGTTCGCATCCCCTTGGTGATGTGGACCCTCTGGTGAGAATCTGATCCTGGTTGGGTTCCTCACACTTCTGTGAGCTTGGCCCTCTGCTCTGAGGTCATTCCTTCCTGGTTGGCACACCGCGGCGTGGCGACGTCGGCCCTCTGGTGGCAGTTGGAGCGGGCTGGGAGCCTCCTCCCCTCAGTGATGAGGGCCCTTTGGCGTCAGGCCCTAACTGCTGGGTACCCACATTTTCTAGTACGTACTAAGTGGTGCGAGGATACTCCTGCCAGATTCCCATCCCCATGGGGATGTGGGCCTTCTGCTCTGAGGTCCCAACGGCTGGGTTGCTCACAGTTTCATGATGTGGGCCCTCTGCTGTGAGTTCACTTCGGCCTGGATCCCATAGACTCCGTGCTCTGGGCCGCCTGCTGCGAGGTTCCAACTGCTGGATTCCTCACATTTTTTAATCTATGGGCCCTGTGTTGTTAGGCTAGTCCTGCCTGCCTCACTCCGAGCACCTTGGAGATGTAGTTCCTGTGGTTTAGGCCACATGTTCTGGGTTCCTCACCTTTCCATTATTTGGCCACACTGGTGTGAGGATACTTCTGCCTGCTTCCGATCCCCTTGGTGATGTGGGCCCTCTGGTGAGAGTCTTATCCTGGCTGGGTTCCTCACCCTTCTGTGACATTTGCCCTCTTCTGTGAGGTAACTCCTGCCTGGCTTGCTCCCATTGCCTTGGTGACGTCGGCCATCTGGTGGCAGTTGGAGCCTGCTGGGAGCCTCCTCTCCTAGCTGATGAGGGCCCTCTGGCATCAGGCTCTAACTGCTGGGCACCCCACGATTTCTGACTGAGCCCAGTGATGCCAGGACACTCCTGTAAGGTTCCCATCCCCATGCGGATGTGGGCCTTCTGCTCTGTGGTCCCATCGCCTGGGTTGCTCACAGTTTCGTGATGTTGGTTCTCTGGTGTTAGTTCACTCAGGCCTAGATCCCATAGCCTCTGTGCTCTGGGCCGACTGCTGGGAGGTTCCAACTGCTGGATTCCGCCCCTTTTTTATACTTTGGGCCCTGTGTGTGAGGCTCCTCCTGCCTGCCTCACTCCAAGCCCCTTGGTGATGTAGGTCCTCTGGTTTGAGGCCACATGTGCCGGTTGCCTCACCTTTTAGGTATGTGACCCCACTGGTGTGAGGACACTCCTGACTGGTTCCCATCCTCTTGTTGATGTGGGCTCTCTGGTGAGAGTCTGACCCTGGCTTGATTCCTCACACTTCTGGGAGGTGGGTCCTCTGCTGTGAGGTCACTCCTACCTGGCTGGCACACGTCGCCTTGGCCACATGGGCCCTCTGGTTGCAGTTGGAGCGTGCTGGGAGCCTCCTCCCGTCGGTGATGAGGGCCCTCTGGCGTCAGGCCCTAACTGCTGGGCTCCCCACATTTTCTGATGTGTGCCCACTGGTGCGATGACACTCCTGCCAGGTTCCCATCCCCATGCGGATTTGAGCCTTCTGTTCTGAGGTGCCAACGGCTGGGTTGCTCACAGTGTCAGGATGTGGGCCCTCTGCTGTGAGTTCACTCCGGCATGCATCCCATATCCTCGGTGCTCTGGGCCACCTGCTTGGAGCTTCCAACTGCAGGATTCCTTACCTTTTTTCTTCTATGGGCCGTGTGTTGTGAGACACTTCCTGCCTGCCTCACTCTGAGCCCCTTGTTGATGTGGGTTTTCTGGTTTGAGGCCACATGTGTTGGGTTCCTCGCCTTTCAATGATGTGGCCCCACTGGAGTGAGAACACTCCTGCCTGGTTCCCATCCCCTTGGGGATGTGGGCCCTCTGGTGAGAGTCTCATCCTGGTTGGGTTCCTCACAGTTCCGTAAGGTTGGCCCTCTGCCCTGAGGTCACTCCTGCCTGGCTGGCACACCCCGCCTTGGCGACGTCGGCCCTCTGGCGGCAGTTGGAGTGTGCTGGGAGCCTTCTCCTCTCGGTGATGAGGACACTCTGGTGTCAGGCCCTAACTGCTGGGTACCCACATTTTCTGATACGTGCTAAGTGGTGAGAGGACACTCCTGCCAGGTTCCCATCCCCATGCGGTTTTGGGCCTTCTGCTCTGGGGTCACAACGGCTGGGTTGCTCACAGTGTCAGGATGTGGCCCCTCTGCTGTGACTTCAATCCGGCATGGATCCCATAGCCTCGGTGCTCTGGGACAACTGCTTGGAGCTTCCAACTGCTGGATTCCTCACATTTTTTATTCTATGGGCCCTGCGTTGTGAGGCTAGTCCTCCGAGCCCCTTGGAGATGTGGGTCCTCTGGTTTAGGTCCTCTGGTTTAGGCCACATGTTCTGGGTTCCTCACCTTTCTATGATTTGGCCACACTGGTGTGAGGGCACTCCTGCCTGGATCCCATTCCCTTGGTGATGTGGGCCTTCTGGTGAGAGTCTTATCCTGGCTGGGTACTTCACTCTTCTGTGATGTAGACACTCTGCTGTGAGGTCACTGCTGCCTGGCTGGCGCACATCACCTTGGCGACGTGGGCCCTCAGTTGGGAGTTGGTGCCTGCTGGGAGCCTCCTCTCCTCGGTGATGAGTGCCCTCTGGCGTCAGGTTCTAACTGCTGTGCTCCCCACGTTTTCTGATGTGAGCCCAGTGATGCCAGGACACTCCTGTAAGGTTCCCATCCCCATGGGCATGTGGGCCTTCTGCTCTGAGGTCCCAACGCCTGGGTTGCTTACAGTTTCATGGTGTTGGCTCTCTGGTGTTAGTTCACTAAGGCCTAGATCCCATAGCCTCTGTGCTCTGGGCACCCTGCTGCGTGGTTCGAACTGCTGGATTCTTCACCTTTTTTATTCTTTGTGCCCTGTTTTGTGAGGCTCCTGCTGCCTGCCTCACTCCACCCCGTTTGTGATGTAGGTCCTGTGGTTTGAGGTTACATGTGCCGGTTTCCTCACCTTTTAGTGATGTGGCCCCACTGGTGTGAGGACACTCCTGCCTGGTTCCCATCCCCTTGGTGATGTGGGCCCTCTGGTGAGAGTCTGATCCTGCCTGGATTCCTCACACTTCTGGGAGGTGGGCCCTCTTCTCTGAGGTCAATCCTGCCTGGGTGGCACACCGTGCCTTGGCGACATCGGCCCTCTGGTGGCAGTTGGAGCCTGCTGGGAGCCTCCTCCCCTTGGTGATGAAGGCGCTCTGGTGTCAGGCCCTAACTGCTGGCCTCCCGACATTTTCTGATGTGCGCCCACTGGTGCGATGACACTCCTGCCAGGTTCCCATCCCCATACGGATTTTGGCCTTCTGCTCTGTGGTTCCAACGCCTGGGTTGCTCACAGTTTCATGACATAGGCTCTCTGGTGTTAGTTCACTCAGGCCGGGATCCCATAGCCTCTGTGCTGTGGGCCGCCTGCTGGAAGATTCGAACTGCTGGATACCTCACCTTTTTTCTTCTATGGGCACTGTGTTGTGAGACATCTCCTGCCTGACTCACTCCGAGCCCCTTTTTGATGTGGCTCTTCTGGTTTGAGGCCACATGTGCTGGGTTCCTCACCTTTCAATGATGTGGCCCCACTGGAGTGAGCACACTCCTGCCTTGTTCCCATCCCCTTGGTGATGCAGGCCCTCTGGTGAGAGTCTGATCCTGGTTGGGTTCCTCAAGCTTCTGTGAGCTTGGCCCTCTGCTCCAAGGTCACTCCAGCCTGGCTGGCACACCCCACCTTGGCGTCGTCGGCCCTCTGGTGGCAGTTGGCGCGTGCTGGGAGCCTCATCCCCTCAGTGATGAGGGCCCTTTTGCATCAGGCCCTAACTGCTGGATACCCTCATTGTCTAATACGTACTAAGTGGTGCGAGGACACTCCTGCCAGGTTCCCATCCCCATGGGGATGTGGGCCTTCTGCTCTGAGGTCCCAACGGCTGGGTTTCTCACAGTTTCATGATGTGGGCCCTCTGCTGTGAGTTCACTTTGGCCTGGATCCCATAGACTCCGTGTTCTGGGCCGCCAGCTGCAAGGTTCCAACTGCTGGATTCCTCACATTTTTTAATCTATGGGCCCTGTGTTGTTAGGCTAGTCCTGCCTTCCTCACTCCAAGCACCTTGGAGATGTGGTTCCTGTGGTTTAGGCCACATGTTCTGGGTTCCTCACCTTTCCATTATTTGGCCACACTGGTGTGATGATACTTCTGCCTAGTTCCGATCCCCTTGGTGATGTGGGCCCTCTGGTGAGAGTGTTATCCAGGCTGGGGTCCTCACCCGTCTGTGACGTATGCCCTCTGCTGTAAGGTCACTCATGCCTGGCTGGCGCACGTCACCTTGGCGACGTGGGCCCTCAGTTGGGAGTTGGTGCCTGCTGGGAGTCTGATCCCCTCGGTAATTAGGGCCGTCTGGCGTCAGGCCCTAACTCCTGGGCTCCCAAACATTTCTGATGTGTGCCCTGTGGTGCGAGTACACTCCTGCCAGGTTCCCAAAGCCATGGGATGTGGGCCTTCTGTTCTGTGGTCCCAACACCTGTGTTGTTCACAGTTTCATGATGAGGGCCTTCTTTTGTGAGTTCACACTGGCCGGGATCCCATAGCCTCGCTGCTCCTTGCCGCATGCTAGGAGGTTCCAACTGCGGGATTCCTCACCTTTTTTATTCTATGGGTCCTCTGTTTTGAGGCTCCTCCTGCCTGCCTCCCTCCCAGCCCCTTGGAGATGTGGGTCCTCTTGTTTAGGCCACATGTTCTGGGTTCCTCACATTTCTATGATTTGGCCACACTGGTGTGAGGCCACTCCTGCCTGGCTTGCTCCTGTTTCCTTGGTGACGTCGGACTTCTGGTGGCAGTTGGAGCCTTCTTGTACCCTCCTCTCCAAGGTGATGAGGGACCTCTTACGTCAGGTTCTAATGGCTGGGCTCCCCAAGATTTCTGATGTGAGCCCAGTGATGCCAGGACACTCTTGTAAGGTTCCAATCCTCATGGGGATGTGGGCCTTCTGCTCTGTGGTCGCAACGCCTGGGTTGCTCACAGTTTCCTTATGTTGCCACTCCGGTGTTAGTTCACTCGGGCCTAGATCCCATAGCCTCTGTGCTCTGGGCCGCCTGCTGGGAGGTTCCAACTGCTGGATTCCTCACCTTTCTTATACTTTGGGCCCTGTGTTGTGAGGCTCCTCCTGCCTGCCTCACACCGAGCCCCTTGGTGATGTAGGTCTTCTGGTTTGAGACCACGTGTGCCGTTTGCCTCAACTTTTAGGGATGTGGCCCTACTGGTGCGATGACTCTCCTGCCAGGTTCCCATCCCCATGCAGGTTTGGACCTTCTGTTCTGAGGTCCCAGCGGCTGGGTTGCTCACAGTGTCAGGATGAGCGCCCTCTGCTGTGAGTTCACTCCGGCATGGATCCCATTGCCTCGGTGCCCTGGGCCACCTGCTTGGAGCTTCCAACTGCTGGATTCCTCACCTTTTTTCTTCTCTGGGCCCTGTGTTGTGAGACATCTCCTGCCTGACTCACTCCGAGCCCCTTTTTGATGTGGCTGTTCTGGTTTGAAGCCACATGTGCTGGGTTCCTCACCTTTCAATGATGTGGCCCCACTGGTGTGAGCACACTCCTGCCTGGTTCGCATCCCCTTGGTGATGTGGACCCTCTGGTGAGAATCTGATCCTGGTTGGGTTCCTCACACTTCTGTGAGCTTGGCCCTCTGCTCTGAGGTCATTCCTTCCTGGTTGGCACACCGCGGCGTGGCGACGTCGGCCCTCTGGTGGCAGTTGGAGCGGGCTGGGAGCCTCCTCCCCTCAGTGATGAGGGCCCTTTGGCGTCAGGCCCTAACTGCTGGGTACCCACATTTTCTAGTACGTACTAAGTGGTGCGAGGATACTCCTGCCAGATTCCCATCCACATGGGGATGTGGGTCTTCTGCTCTGAGGTCCCAACGGCTGGGTTGCTCACAGTTTCATGATGTGGGCCCTCTGCTGTGAGTTCACTTCGGCCTGGATCCCATAGACTCCGTGCTCTGGGCCGCCTGCTGCGAGGTTCCAACTGCTGGATTCCTCACATTTTTTAATCTATGGGCCCTGTGTTGTTAGGCTAGTCCTGCCTGCCTCACTCCGAGCACCTTGGAGATGTAGTTCCTGTGGTTTAGGCCACATGTTCTGGGTTCCTCACCTTTCCATTATTTGGCCACACTGGTGTGAGGATACTTCTGCCTGCTTCCGATCCCCTTGGTGATGTGGGCCCTCTGGTGAGAGTCTTATCCTGGCTGGGTTCCTCACCCTTCTGTGACATTTGCCCTCTTCTGTGAGGTAACTCCTGCCTGGCTTGCTCCCATTGCCTTGGTGACGTCGGCCATCTGGTGGCAGTTGGAGCCTGCTGGGAGCCTCCTCTCCTAGCTGATGAGGGCCCTCTGGCATCAGGCTCTAACTGCTGGGCACCCCACGTTTTCTGACTGAGCCCAGTGATGCCAGGACACTCCTGTAAGGTTCCCATCCCCATGCGGATGTGGGCCTTCTGCTCTGTGGTCCCATCGCCTGGGTTGCTCACAGTTTCGTGATGTTGGTTCTCTGGTGTTAGTTCACTCAGGCCTAGATCCCATAGCCTCTGTGCTCTGGGCCGACTGCTGGGAGGTTCCAACTGCTGGATTCCGCCCCTTTTTTATACTTTGGGCCCTGTGTGTGAGGATCCTCCTGCCTGCCTCACTCCAAGCCCCTTGGTGATGTAGGTCCTCTGGTTTGAGGCCACATGTGCCGGTTGCCTCACCTTTTAGGTATGTGACCCCACTGGTGTGAGGACACTCCTGACTGGTTCTCATCCTCTTGTTGATGTGGGCCCTCTGGTGAGAGTCTGACCCTGGCTTGATTCCTCACACTTCTGGGAGGTGGGTCCTCTGCTGTGAGGTCACTCCTGCCTGGCGGGCACATGTCGCCTTGGCCACATGGGCCCTCTGGTTGCAGTTGGAGCGTGCTGGGAGCCTCCTCCCGTCGGTGATGAGGGCCCTCTGGCGTCAGGCCCTAACTGCTGGGCTCCCCACATTTTCTGATGTGTGCCCACTGGTGTGATGACACTCCTGCCAGGTTCCCATCCCCATGCGAATTTGGGCCTTCTGTTCTGAGGTGCCAACGGCTGGGTTGCTCACAGTGTCAGGATGTGGGCCCTCTGCTGTGAGTTCACTCTGGCATGCATCCCATACCCTCGGTGCTCTGGGCCACCTGCTTGGAGCTTCCAACTTCAGGATTCCTTACCTTTTTTCTTCTATGGGCCGTTTGTTGTGAGACACTTCCTGCCTGCCTCACTCTGAGCCCCTTGTTGATGTGGGTCTTCTGGTTTGAGGCCACATGTGGTGGGTTCCTCGCCTTTCAATGATGTGGCCCCACTGGAGTGAGAACACTCCTGCCTGGTTCCCATCCCCTTGGGGATGTGGGCCCTCTGGTGAGAGTCTCATCCTGGTTGGGTTCCTCACAGTTTCGTAAGGTTGGCCCTCTGCCCTGAGGTCACTCCTGCCTGGCTGGCACACCCCGCCTTGGTGACGTCGGCCCTCTGGCGGCAGTTGGAGAGTGCTGTGAGCCTTCTCCTCTCAGTGATGAGGACATTCTGGTGTCAGGCCCTAACTGCTGGGTACCCACATTTTCTGATACGTGTTAAGTGGTGAGAGGACACTACTGCCAGGTACCCATCCCCATGCGGTTTTGGGCCTTCTTCTCTGGGGTCACAATGGCTGGCTTGCTCACAGTGTCAGGATGTGGCCCCTCTGCTGTGACTTCAATCCAGCATGGATCCCATTGCCTCGGTGCTCTGGGACAACTGCTTGGAGCTTCCAACTGCTGGATTCCTCACATTTTATATTCTATGGGCCCTGCGTTGTGAGGCTAGTCCTCCGAGCCCCTTGGAGATGTGGGTCCTCTGGTTTAGGTCCTCTGGTTTAGGCCACATGTTCTGGGTTCCTCACCTTTCTATGATTTGGCCACACTGGTGTGAGGCCACTCCTGCCTGGATCCCATTCCCTTGGTGATGTGGGCCTTCTGGTGAGAGTCTTATCCTGGCTGGTTACTTCACCCTTCTGTGACGTAGACACTCTGCTGTGAGGTCACTGCTGCCTGGCTGACGCACATCACCTTGGCGACGTGGGCCCTCAGCTGGGAGTTGGTGCCTGCTGGGAGTCTCCTCCCCTCGGTAATGAGGGCCCTCTGGCGTCAGGCCCTAACTCCTGGGCTCCCATACTCTTCTGATGTGTGCCCTCTGGTGGGAGTACACTCCTGCCAGGTTCCCAACCACATGGGAATGTGGGCCTTCTGCTCTGTGGTCCCAACCGCTGGGTTGTTCACAGTTTCGTGATGAGGGCCCTCTGTTGTGAGTTCACACCGGCCGGGATCCCATAGCCTCGCTGCTCCTTGCCGCCTGCTGGGAGGTTCCAACTGCGGGATTCCTCACCTTTTTTATTTTATGGGCCCTCTGTTTGAGACACCTCCTGCCTGCCTCACTCTGAGCCCCTTGTTGATGTGGGTCCTCTGTTTTAGGCCATATGTTCTGGGTTCCTCACCTTTCTATGATTTGGCCACACTGGTGTGAGGCCACTCCTGCCTGGATCCCATTCCCTTGGTGATGTGGGCCCTCTGGTGAGAGACTTATCCTGGCTGGGTTCCTCCACCTTCTGTGACATAGGCCCTCTGCTGTGAGGTCATTCCTGCCTGGCTGATGCACGTCACGTTGGCGACGTGGGCCCTCAGTTGGGAGTTGGTGCCTGCTAGGAGTCTGCTTCCCTCTGAAATTAGGGCCGTTTGGCGTCAGGCCCTAACTCCTGGGCTCCCAAAATTTTCTGATGTGTGCCCTGTGGTGCGAGTACACTCCTGCCAGGTTACCAACCCCATGGGAATGTGGGCCTTCTGTTCTGTGGTCCCAACACCTGTGTTGTTCACAGTTTCATGATGAGGGCCGTCTGTTGTGAGTTCACACTGGCCGGGATCCCATAGCCTCGCTGTTCCTTGCCGCATGCTAGGAGGTTCCAACTGCGGGATTCCTCACCTTTTTTATTCTATGGGTCCTCTGTTTTGAGGCTCCTCCTGCCTGCCTCCCTCCCAGCCCCTTGGAGATGTGGGTCCTCTTGTTTAGGCCACATGTTCTGGGTTCCTCACCTTTCTATGATTTGGTCATACTGGTGTGAGGCCACTCCTGCCTGGCTTGCTCCCGTTGCCTTGGTGACGTCGGACCTCTGGTGGCAGTTGGAGCCTTCTTGTACCCTCCTCTCCAAGGTGAGGAGGGCCCTCTTACGTCAGGCTCTAACTGCTGGGCTCCCCATGATTCCTGTTGTGAGCCCAGTGATGCCAGGACACTCCTGCAAGGTTCCAATCCTCATGGGGATGTGGGCCTTCTGCTCTGTGGTCTCAACGACTGGGTTGCTCACAGCTTCGTTATGTTGGCACTCCGGTGTTAGTTCACTCAGGCCTAGATCCCATAGCTTCTGTGCTCTGGGCCGCCTGCTGGGAGGTTCCAACTGCTGGATTCCTCACCTTTCTTATACTTTGGGCCCTGTGTTGTGAGGATCCTCCTGCCTGCCTCACACCGAGCCACTTGGTGATGTAGGTCTTCTCGTTTGAGACCACGTGTGCCGTTTGCCTCACCTTTTAGGGATGTGGCCCTACTGGTGCGATGACACTCCTGCCAGGTTCCCATCCCCATGCAGATTTGGACCTTCTGTTCTGAGGTCCCAGCGGCTGGGTTGCTCACAGTGTCAGGATGTGCGCCCTCTGCTGTGAGTTCACTCCGGCATGGATCCCATTGCCTCGGTGCCCTGGGACACCTGCTTGGAGCTTCCAACTGCTGGATTCCTCACCTTTTTTCTTCTATGGCCCCTGTGTTGTGAGACATTTCCTGCCTGACTCACTCCGAGCCCCTTTTTGATGTGGCTCTTATGGTTTGAGGCCACATGTGCTGGGTTCCTCACCTTTCAATGATGTGGGCCCCACTGGTGTGAGCACACTCCTGCCTGGTTCGCATCCCCTTGGGGATGTGGACCCTCTGGTGAGAGTCTGATCCTGCTTGGGTTCCTCACACTTCTGTGAGCTCGGCCCTCTGCTCTGAGGTCACTCCTGCCGGGCTGGCACACCCCACGTTCGCGATGACGGCCCTCTGGCGGCAGTTGGAGTGTGCTGGGAGCCTTTTCCTCTTGGTGATGAGGACACTCTGGTATCAGGCCCTAACTGCTTGGTACCCACATTTTCTGATACGTGCTAAGTGGTGCGAGGACACTCCTGCCAGGTTCCCATTCCCATGGGGATGTGGGCCTTCTGCTATGAGGTCCCAACGGCTGGGTTTCTCACAGTTCCATGATGTGGCCCCTCTGCTGTGACTTCAATCCGGCATGGATCCCATAGACTCCGTGTTCTGGGCCGCCAGCTGCAAGGTTCCAACTGCTGGATTCCTCACATTTTTTAATCTATGGGCCCTGTGTTTTTAGGCTAGTCCTGCCTTCCTCACTCCAAGCACCTTGGAGATGTGGTTCCTGTGGTTTAGGCCACATGTTCTGGGTTCCTCACCTTTCCATTATTTGGCCACACTGGTGTGATGATACTTCTGCCTAGTTCCGATCCCCTTGGTGATGTGGGCCCTCTGGTGAGAGTGTTATCCATGCTGGGGTCCTCACACGTCTGTGACGTATGCCCTCTGCTGTAAGGTCACTCATGCCTGGCTGGCGCACGTCACCTTGGCGACGTGGACCCTCAGTTGGGAGTTGGTGCCTGCTGGGAGTCTGATCCCCTCAGTAATTAGGGCCGTCTGGCGTCAGGCCCTAACTCCTGGGCTCCCAAACATTTCTGATGTGTGCCCTGTGGTGCGAGTACACTCCTGCCAGGTTCCCAAAGCCATGGGATGTGGGCCTTCTGTTCTGTGGTCCCAACACCTGTGTTGTTCACAGTTTCATGATGAGGGCCTTCTTTTGTGAGTTCACACTGGCCGGGAGCCCATAGCCTCGCTGCTCCTTGCCGGATGCTAGGAGGTTCCAACTGCGGGATTCCTCACCTTTTTTATTCTATGGGTCCTCTGTTTTGAGGCTCCTCCTGCCTGCCTCCCTCCCAGCCCCTTGGAGATGTGGGTCCTCTTGTTTAGGCCACATGTTCTGGGTTCCTCGCATTTCTATGATTTGGCCACACTGGTGTGAGGCCACTCCTGCCTGGCTTGCTCCCGTTGCCTTGGTGACGTCGGACCTCTGGTGGCAGTTGGAGCCTTCTTGTACCCTCCTCTCCAAGGTAATGAGGGCCCTCTTACGTCAGGTTCTAATGGCTGGGCTCCCCAAGATTTCTGATGTGAGCCCAGTGATGCCAGGACACTCTTGTAAGGTTCCAATCCTCATGGGGATGTGGGCCTTCTGCTCTGTGGTCGCAACGCCTGGGTTGCTCACAGTTTCCTTATGTTGCCACTCCGGTGTTAGTTCACTCGGGCCTAGATCCCATAGCCTCTGTGCTCTGGGCCGCCTGCTGGGAGGTTCCAACTGCTGGATTCCTCACCTTTCTTATACTTTGGGCCCTGTGTTGTGAGGCTCCTCCTGCCTGCCTCACACCGAGCCCCTTGGTGATGTAGGTCTTCTGGTTTGAGACCACGTGTGCCGTTTGCCTCACCTTTTAGGGATGTGGCCCTACTGGTGCGATGACTCTCCTGCCAGGTTCCCATCCCCATGCAGGTTTGGACCTTCTCTTCTGAGGTCCCAGCGGCTGGGTTGCTCACAGTGTCAGGATGAGCGCCCTCTGCTGTGAGTTCACTCCGGCATGGATCCCATTGCCTCGGTGCCCTGGGCCACCTGCTTGGAGCTTCCAACTGCTGGATTCCTCACCTTTTTTCTTCTATGGGCCCTGTGTTTTGAGACATCTCCTGCCTGACTCACTCCGAGCCCCTTTTTGATGTGGCTGTTCTGGTTTGAAGCCACATGTGCTGGGTTCCTCACCTTTCAATGATGTGGCCCCACTGGTGTGAGCACACTCCTGCCTGGTTCGCATCCCCTTGGTGATGTGGACCCTCTGGTGAGAATCTGATCCTGGTTGGGTTCCTCACACTTCTGTGAGCTTGGCCCTCTGCTCTGAGGTCATTCCTTCCTGGCTGGCACACCCAGCCGTGGTGACGTCGGCCCTCTGGTGGCAGTTGGAGCGGGCTGGGTGTCTCCTCCCCTCAGTGATGAGGGCCCTTTGGCGTCAGGCCCTAACTGCTGGGTACCCACATTTTCTAGTACGTACTAAGTGGTGCGAGGATACTCCTGCCAGATTCCCATCCACATGGGGATGTGGGCCTTCTGCTCTGAGGTCCCAACGGCTGGGTTGCTCACAGTTTCATGATGTGGGCCCTCTGCTGTGAGTTCACTTCGGCCTGGATCCCATAGACTCCGTGCTCTGGGCCGCCTGCTGCGAGGTTCCAACTGCTGGATTCCTCACATTTTTTAATTTATGGGCCCTGTGTTGTTAGGCTAGTCCTGCCTGCCTCACTCCGAGCACCTTGGAGATGTAGTTCCTGTGGTTTAGGCCACATGTTCTGGGTTCCTCACCTTTCCATTATTTGGCCACACTGGTGTGAGGATACTTCTGCCTGCTTCTGATCCCCTTGGTGATATGGGCCCTCTGGTGAGAGTCTTATCCTGGCTGGGTTCCTCACCCTTCTGTGACATTTGCCCTCTTCTGTGAGCTAACTCCTGCCTGGCTTGCTCCCATTGCCTTTATGACGTCGGCCATCTGGTGGCAGTTGGAGCCTGCTGGGAGCCTCCTTTCCTAGCTGATGAGGGCCCTCTGGCATCAGGCTCTAACTGCTGGGCACCCCACGTTTTCTGACTGAGCCCAGTGATGCCAGGACACTCCTGTAAGGTTCCCATCCCCATGCGGATGTGGGCCTTCTGCTCTGTGGTCCCATCGCCTGGGTTGCTCACAGTTTCGTGATGTTGGTTCTCTGGTGTTAGTTCACTCAGGCCTAGATCCCATAGCCTCTGTGCTCTGGGCCGACTGCTGGGAGGTTCCAACTGCTGGATTCCGCCCCTTTTTTATACTTTGGGCCCTGTGTGTGAGGCTCCTCCTGCCTGCCTCACTCCAAGCCCCTTGGTGATGTAGGTCCTCTGGTTTCAGGCCACATGTGCCGGTTGCCTCACCTTTTAGGTATGTGAACCCACTGGTGTGAGGACACTCCTGACTGGTTCCCATCCTCTTGTTGATGTGGGCCCTCTGGTGAGAGTCTGACCCTTGCTTGATTCCTCACACTTCTGGGAGGTGGGTCCTCTGCTGTGAGGTCACTCCTGCCTGGCTGGCACACGTCGCCTTGGCCACATGGGCCCTCTGGTTGCAGTTGGAGCGTGCTGGGAGCCTCTCCCGTCGGTGATGAGGGCCCTCTGGCGTCAGGCCCTAACTGCTGGGCTCCCCACATTTTCTGATGTGTGCCCACTGGTGCGATGACACTCCTGCCAGGTTCCCATCCCCATGCGGATTTGGGCCTTCTGTTCTGAGGTGCCAACGGCTGGGTTGCTCACAGCGTCAGGATGTGGGCCCTCTGCTGTGAGTTCACTCCGGCATGCATCCCATACCCTCGGTGCTCTGGGCCACCTGCTTGGAGCTTCCAACTGCAGGATTCCTTACCTTTTTTCTTCTATGGGCCGTGTGTTGTGAGACACTTCCTGCCTGCCTCACTCTGAGCCCCTTGTTGATGTGGGTCTTCTGGTTTGAGGCCACATGTGGTGGGTTCCTCGCCTTTCAATGATGTGGCCCCCTGGAGTGAGAACACTCCTGCCTGGTACCCATCCCCTTGGGGATGTGGGCCCTCTGGTGAGAGTCTCATCCTGGTTGGGTTCCTCAGAGTTTCGTAAGGTTGGCCCTCTGCCCTGAGGTCACTCCTGCCTGGCTGACACACCCCGCCTTGTTGACGTCGGCCCTCTGGCGGCAATTGGAGCGTGCTGGGAGCTTTCTCCTCTCGGTGATGAGGACATTCTGGTGTCAGGCCCTAACTGCTGGGTACCCACATTTTCTGATATGTGTTAAGTGGTGAGAGGACACTACTGCCAGGTACCCATCCCCATGCGGTTTTGGGCCTTCTTCTCTGGGGTCACAACGGCTGGGTTGCTCACAGTGTCAGGATGTGGCCCCTCTGCTGTGACTTCAATCCGGCATGGATCCCATTGCCTCGGTGCTCTGGGACAACTGCTTGGAGCTTCCAACTGCTGGATTCCTCACATTTTTTATTCTATGGGCCCTGCGTTGTGAGGCTAGTCCTCCGAGCCCCTTGGAGATGTGGGTCCTCTGGTTTAGGTCCTCTGATTTAGGCCACATGTTCTGGGTTCCTCACCTATCTATGATTTGGCCACACTGGTGTGAGGCCACTCCTGCCTGGATCCCATTCCCTTGGTGATGTGGGCCTTCTGGTGAGAGTCTTATCCTGGCTGGTTACTTCACCCTTCTGTGACGTAGACACTCTGCTGTGAGGTCACTGCTGCCTGGCTGACGCACATCACCTTGGCGACGTGGGCCCTCAGCTGGGAGTTGGTGCCTGCTGGGAGTCTCCTCCCCTCGGTAATGAGGGCCCTATGGCGTCAGGCCCTAACTCCTGGGCTCCCATACTCTTCTGATGTGTGCCCTCTGGTGGGAGTACACTCCTGCCAGGTTCCCAACCACATGGGAATGTGGGCCTTCTGCTCTGTGGTCCCAACCGCTGGGTTGTTCACAGTTTCGTGATGAGGGCCCTCTGTTGTGAGTTCACACCGGCCGGGATCCCATAGCCTCGCTGCTCCTTGCCGCCTGCTGGGAGGTTCCAACTGCGGGATTCCTCACTTTTTTTATTTTATGGGCCCTCTGTTTTAGACACCTCCTGCCTGCCTCACTCTGAGCCCCTTGTTGATGTGGGTCCTCTGTTTTAGGCCATATGTTCTGGGTTCCTCACCTTTCTATGATTTGGCCACACTGGTGTGAGGCCACTCCTGCCTGGATCCCATTCCCTTGGTGATGTGGGCCCTCTGGTGAGAGACTTATCCTGGCTGGGTTCCTCCACCTTCTGTGACATAGGCCCTCTGCTGTGAGGTCATTCCTGCCTGGCTGATGCATGTCACGTTGGCGACGTGGGCCCTCAGTTGGGAGTTGGTGCCTGCTAGGAGTCTGCTTCCCTCTGAAATTAGGGCCGTTTGGCGTCAGGCCCTAACTCCTGGGCTCCCAAAATTTTCTGATGTGTGCCCTGTGGTGCGAGTACACTCCTGCCAGGTTACCAACCCCATGGGAATGTGGGCCTTCTGTTCTGTGGTCCCAACACCTGTGTTGTTCACAGTTTCATGATGAGGGCCGTCTGTTGTGAGTTCACACTGGCCGGGATCCCATAGCCTCGCTGTTCCTTGCCGCATGCTAGGAGGTTCCAACTGCGGGATTCCTCACCTTTTTTATTCTATGGGTCCTCTGTTTTGAGGCTCCTCCTGCCTGCCTCCCTCCCAGCCCCTTGGAGATGTGGGTCCTCTTGTTTAGGCCACATGTTCTGGGTTCCTCACCTTTCTATGATTTGGTCATACTGGTGTGAGGCCACTCCTGCCTGGCTTGCTCCCGTTGCCTTGGTGACGTCGGACCTCTGGTGGCAGTTGGAGCCTTCTTGTACCCTCCTCTCCAAGGTGAGGAGGGCCCTCTTACGTCAGGCTCTAACTGCTGGGCTCCCCATGATTCCTGTTGTGAGCCCAGTGATGCCAGGACACTCCTGCAAGGTTCCAATCCTCATGGGGATGTGGGCCTTCTGCTCTGTGGTCTCAACGACTGGGTTGCTCACAGCTTCGTTATGTTGGCACTCCGGTGTTAGTTCACTCAGGCCTAGATCCCATAGCTTCTGTGCTCTGGGCCGCCTGCTGGGAGGTTCCAACTGCTGGATTCCTCACCTTTCTTATACTTTGGGCCCTGTGTTGTGAGGATCCTCCTGCCTGCCTCACACCGAGCCACTTGGTGATGTAGGTCTTCTCGTTTGAGACCACGTGTGCCGTTTGCCTCACCTTTTAGGGATGTGGCCCTACTGGTGCGATGACACTCCTGCCAGGTTCCCATCCCCATGCAGATTTGGACCTTCTGTTCTGAGGTCCCAGCGGCTGGGTTGCTCACAGTGTCAGGATGTGCGCCCTCTGCTGTGAGTTCACTCCGGCATGGATCCCATTGCCTCGGTGCCCTGGGACACCTGCTTGGAGCTTCCAACTGCTGGATTCCTCACCTTTTTTCTTCTATGGCCCCTGTGTTGTGAGACATTTCCTGCCTGACTCACTCCGAGCCCCTTTTTGATGTGGCTCTTATGGTTTGAGGCCACATGTGCTGGGTTCCTCACCTTTCAATGATGTGGGCCCCACTGGTGTGAGCACACTCCTGCCTGGTTCGCATCCCCTTGGGGATGTGGACCCTCTGGTGAGAGTCTGATCCTGCTTGGGTTCCTCACACTTCTGTGAGCTCGGCCCTCTGCTCTGAGGTCACTCCTGCCGGGCTGGCACACCCCACGTTCGCGATGACGGCCCTCTGGCGGCAGTTGGAGTGTGCTGGGAGCCTTTTCCTCTTGGTGATGAGGACACTCTGGTATCAGGCCCTAACTGCTTGGTACCCACATTTTCTGATACGTGCTAAGTGGTGCGAGGACACTCCTGCCAGGTTCCCATTCCCATGGGGATGTGGGCCTTCTGCTATGAGGTCCCAACGGCTGGGTTTCTCACAGTTCCATGATGTGGCCCCTCTGCTGTGACTTCAATCCGGCATGGATCCCATAGACTCCGTGTTCTGGGCCGCCAGCTGCAAGGTTCCAACTGCTGGATTCCTCACATTTTTTAATCTATGGGCCCTGTGTTTTTAGGCTAGTCCTGCCTTCCTCACTCCAAGCACCTTGGAGATGTGGTTCCTGTGGTTTAGGCCACATGTTCTGGGTTCCTCACCTTTCCATTATTTGGCCACACTGGTGTGATGATACTTCTGCCTAGTTCCGATCCCCTTGGTGATGTGGGCCCTCTGGTGAGAGTGTTATCCATGCTGGGGTCCTCACACGTCTGTGACGTATGCCCTCTGCTGTAAGGTCACTCATGCCTGGCTGGCGCACGTCACCTTGGCGACGTGGACCCTCAGTTGGGAGTTGGTGCCTGCTGGGAGTCTGATCCCCTCAGTAATTAGGGCCGTCTGGCGTCAGGCCCTAACTCCTGGGCTCCCAAACATTTCTGATGTGTGCCCTGTGGTGCGAGTACACTCCTGCCAGGTTCCCAAAGCCATGGGATGTGGGCCTTCTGTTCTGTGGTCCCAACACCTGTGTTGTTCACAGTTTCATGATGAAGGCCTTCTTTTGTGAGTTCACACTGGCCGGGAGCCCATAGCCTCGCTGCTCCTTGCCGGATGCTAGGAGGTTCCAACTGCGGGATTCCTCACCTTTTTTATTCTATGGGTCCTCTGTTTTGAGGCTCCTCCTGCCTGCCTCCCTCCCAGCCCCTTGGAGATGTGGGTCCTCTTGTTTAGGCCACATGTTCTGGGTTCCTCGCATTTCTATGATTTGGCCACACTGGTGTGAGGCCACTCCTGCCTGGCTTGCTCCCGTTGCCTTGGTGACGTCGGACCTCTGGTGGCAGTTGGAGCCTTCTTGTACCCTCCTCTCCAAGGTGATGAGGGCCCTCTTACGTCAGGTTCTAATGGCTGGGCTCCCCAAGATTTCTGATGTGAGCCCAGTGATGCCAGGACACTCTTGTAAGGTTCCAATCCTCATGGGGATGTGGGCCTTCTGCTCTGTGGTCGCAACGCCTGGGTTGCTCACAGTTTCCTTATGTTGCCACTCCGGTGTTAGTTCACTCGGGCCTAGATCCCATAGCCTCTGTGCTCTGGGCCGCCTGCTGGGAGGTTCCAACTGCTGGATTCCTCACCTTTCTTATACTTTGGGCCCTGTGTTGTGAGGCTCCTCCTGCCTGCCTCACACTGAGCCTCTTGGTGATGTAGGTCTTCTGGTTTGAGACCACGTGTGCCGTTTGCCTCACCTTTTAGGGATGTGGCCCTACTGGTGCGATGACTCTCCTGCCAGGTTCCCATCCCCATGCAGGTTTGGACCTTCTCTTCTGAGGTCCCAGCGGCTGGGTTGCTCACAGTGTCAGGATGAGCGCCCTCTGCTGTGAGTTCACTCCGGCATGGATCCCATTGCCTCGGTGCCCTGGGCCACCTGCTTGGAGCTTCCAACTGCTGGATTCCTCACCTTTTTTCTTCTATGGGCCCTGTGTTTTGAGACATCTCCTGCCTGACTCACTCCGAGCCCCTTTTTGATGTGGCTGTTCTGGTTTGAAGCCACATGTGCTGGGTTCCTCACCTTTCAATGATGTGGCCCCACTGGTGTGAGCACACTCCTGCCTGGTTCGCATCCCCTTGGTGATGTGGACCCTCTGGTGAGAATCTGATCCTGGTTGGGTTCCTCACACTTCTGTGAGCTTGGCCCTCTGCTCTGAGGTCATTCCTTCCTGGCTGGCACACCCAGCCGTGGTGACGTCGGCCCTCTGGTGGCAGTTGGAGCGGGCTGGGAGTCTCCTCCCCTCAGTGATGAGGGCCCTTTGGCGTCAGGCCCTAACTGCTGGGTACCCACATTTTCTAGTACGTACTAAGTGGTGCGAGGATACTCCTGCCAGATTCCCATCCACATGGGGATGTGGGCCTTCTGCTCTGAGGTCCCAACGGCTGGGTTGCTCACAGTTTCATGATGTGGGCCCTCTGCTGTGAGTTCACTTCGGCCTGGATCCCATAGACTCCGTGCTCTGGGCCGCCTGCTGCGAGGTTCCAACTGCTGGATTCCTCACATTTTTTAATCTATGGGCCCTGTGTTGTTAGGCTAGTCCTGCCTGCCTCACTCCGAGCACCTTGGAGATGTAGTTCCTGTGGTTTAGGCCACATGTTCTGGGTTCCTCACCTTTCCATTATTTGGCCACACTGGTGTGAGGATACTTCTGCCTGCTTCTGATCCCCTTGGTGATATGGGCCCTCTGGTGAGAGTCTTATCCTGGCTGGGTTCCTCACCCTTCTGTGACATTTGCCCTCTTCTGTGAGCTAACTCCTGCCTGGCTTGCTCCCATTGCCTTTATGACGTCGGCCATCTGGTGGCAGTTGGAGCCTGCTGGGAGCCTCCTTTCCTAGCTGATGAGGGCCCTCTGGCATCAGGCTCTAACTGCTGGGCACCCCACGTTTTCTGACTGAGCCCAGTGATGCCAGGACACTCCTGTAAGGTTCCCATCCCCATGCGGATGTGGGCCTTCTGCTCTGTGGTCCCATCGCCTGGGTTGCTCACAGTTTCGTGATGTTGGTTCTCTGGTGTTAGTTCACTCAGGCCTAGATCCCATAGCCTCTGTGCTCTGGGCCGACTGCTGGGAGGTTCCAACTGCTGGATTCCGCCCCTTTTTTATACTTTGGGCCCTGTGTGTGAGGCTCCTCCTGCCTGCCTCACTCCAAGCCCCTTGGTGATGTAGGTCCTCTGGTTTCAGGCCACATGTGCCGGTTGCCTCACCTTTTAGGTATGTGAACCCACTGGTGTGAGGACACTCCTGACTGGTTCCCATCCTCTTGTTGATGTGGGCCCTCTGGTGAGAGTCTGACCCTTGCTTGATTCCTCACACTTCTGGGAGGTGGGTCCTCTGCTGTGAGGTCACTCCTGCCTGGCTGGCACACGTCGCCTTGGCCACATGGGCCCTCTGGTTGCAGTTGGAGCGTGCTGGGAGCCTCTCCCGTCGGTGATGAGGGCCCTCTGGCGTCAGGCCCTAACTGCTGGGCTCCCCACATTTTCTGATGTGTGCCCACTGGTGCGATGACACTCCTGCCAGGTTCCCATCCCCATGCGGATTTGGGCCTTCTGTTCTGAGGTGCCAACGGCTGGGTTGCTCACAGCGTCAGGATGTGGGCCCTCTGCTGTGAGTTCACTCCGGCATGCATCCCATACCCTCGGTGCTCTGGGCCACCTGCTTGGAGCTTCCAACTGCAGGATTCCTTACCTTTTTTCTTCTATGGGCCGTGTGTTGTGAGACACTTCCTGCCTGCCTCACTCTGAGCCCCTTGTTGATGTGGGTCTTCTGGTTTGAGGCCACATGTGGTGGGTTCCTCGCCTTTCAATGATGTGGCCCCCTGGAGTGAGAACACTCCTGCCTGGTACCCATCCCCTTGGGGATGTGGGCCCTCTGGTGAGAGTCTCATCCTGTTTGGGTTCCTCAGAGTTTCGTAAGGTTGGCCCTCTGCCCTGAGGTCACTCCTGCCTGGCTGACACACCCCGCCTTGTTGACGTCGGCCCTCTGGTGGCAATTGGAGCGTGCTGGGAGCTTTCTCCTCTCGGTGATGAGGACATTCTGGTGTCAGGCCCTAACTGCTGGGTACCCACATTTTCTGATATGTGTTAAGTGGTGAGAGGACACTACTGCCAGGTACCCATCCCCATGCGGTTTTGGGCCTTCTTCTCTGGGGTCACAACGGCTGGGTTGCTCACAGTGTCAGGATGTGGCCCCTCTGCTGTGACTTCAATCCGGCATGGATCCCATTGCCTCGGTGCTCTGGGACAACTGCTTGGAGCTTCCAACTGCTGGATTCCTCACATTTTTTATTCTATGGGCCCTGCGTTGTGAGGCTAGTCCTCCGAGCCCCTTGGAGATGTGGGTCCTCTGGTTTAGGTCCTCTGGTTTAGGCCACATGTTCTGGGTTCCTCACCTATCTATGATTTGGCCACACTGGTGTGAGGCCACTCCTGCCTGGATCCCATTCCCTTGGTGATGTGGGCCTTCTGGTTAGAGTCTTATCCTGGCTGGGTACTTCACCCTTCTGTGACGTAGACACTCTGCTGTGAGGTCACTGCTGCCTGGCTGGCGCACGTCACCTTGGCGACGTGGGCCCTCAGCTGGGAGTTGGTGCCTGCTGGGGGTCTCCTCCCCTCGGTAATGAGGGCCCTCTGGCGTCAGGCCCTAACTCCTGGGCTCACATACTCTTCTGATGTGTGCCCTCTGGTGGGAGTACACTCCTGCCAGGTTCCCAACCCCATGGGAATGTGGGCCTTCTGCTCTGTGGTCCCAACCGCTGGGTTGTTCACAGTTTCGTGATGAGGGCCCTCTGTTGTGAGTTCACACCGGCCGGGATCCCATAGCCTCGCTGCTCCTTGCCGCCTGCTGGGAGGTTCCAACTGCGGGATTCCTCACCTTTTTTATTTTATGGGCCCTCTGTTTGAGACACCTCCTGCCTGCCTCACTCTGAGCCCCTTGTTTATGTGGGTCCTCTGTTTTAGGCCATATGTTCTGGGTTCCTCACTTTTCTATGATTTGGCCATACTGGTGTGAGGCCACTCCTGCCTGGTTCTGATCCCCTTGGTGATGTGGGCCCTCTGGTGAGAGTCTTATCCTGGCTGGGTTCCTCCCACTTCTGTGACGTAAGCCCTCTGCTGTGAGGTCACTCCTGCCTGGCTGACACAGGTCACCTTGGCGACGTGGGCCCTCAGTTGGGAGTTGGTGCCTGCTAGGAGTCTGCTCCCCTCGGTAATTAGGGCCGTCTGGCGTCAGGCCCTAAATCCTGGGCTCCCAAAATTTTCTGTTGTGTGCCCTGTGGTGCGAGTACACTCCTGCCAGGTTACCAACCCCATGGGAATGTGGGCCTTCTGTTCTGTGGTCCCAACACCTATATTGTTCACAGTTTCATGATGAGGGCCCTCTGTTGTGAGTTCACACTGGCCGGGATCCCATAGCCTCGCTGCTTCTTGCCGCATGCTAGGAGGTTCCAACTGCGGGATTCCTCACCTTTTTTATTCTATGGGTCCACTGTTTGGAGGCTCCTCCTGCCTGCCTCACTCCCAGCCCCTTGGAGATGTGGGTCCTCTGGTTTAGACCACATGTTCTGGGTTCCTCACCTTTCTATGATTTGGCCACAGTGGTGTGAGGCCACTCCTGCCTGGCTTGCTCCCGTTGCCTTGTTGACGTCGGCCATCTGGTGGCAGTTGGAGCCTGCTGGGAGACTCCTCTCCTAGGTGATGAGGGCTCTCTGGCGTCAGGCTCTAAGTGCTGGCACCCCACGTTTTCTGACTGAGCCCAGTGATGCCAGGACACTCCTGTAAGTTCCCATCCCCATGGGGATGTGGGCCTTCTGCCCTGTGGTCCCAACGCCTGGGTTGCTCACAGTTTCGTGATGTTGGTTCTCTGGTGTTAGTTCACTCAGGCCTAGATCCCATAGCCTCTGTGCTCTGGGCCGCCTGCTGGGAGGTGCCAACTGCTAGATTCCACACTATTTTTATACTTCGGGCCCTGTGTTGTGAGGTTCCTCCTGCCTGTCTCACTCCAAGCCCCTTGTTGATGAAGGTCCTCTGGTTTGAGGCCACATGTGCCCGTTGCCTCACCTTTTAGGTATGTCGCCCCACTGGTGTGAGGACACTCCTGACTGGTTGCCGTCCTCTTGTTGATCTGGGCCCTCTGGTGAGAGTCTGACCCTGGCTTGATTCCTCACACTTCTGGGAGGTGGGCCCTCTGCTGTGAAGTCACTCTTCCCTGGCTGGCACACGTCGCCTTGGCCACATGGGCCCTCTGGTTGCAGTTGGAGCATGCTGGGAGCCTCCTCCCGTCGATGATGAGGGCCCTCTGGCGTCAGGCCCTAACTGCTGGGCTCCCCACATTTTCTGATGTGCGCCCACTGGTGCGATGACACTCCTGCCAGGTTCCCATCCCCATGCGGATTTGGGCCTTCTGTTCTGAGGTGCCAACGGCTGGGTTGCTCACAGTGTCAGGATGCGGGCCCTCTGCTGTGAGTTCACTCCGGCATGCATCCCATAGCTTCGGTGTTCTGGGCCACCTGCTTGGAGCTTCCAACTGCACGATTCCTTACCTTTTTTCTTCTATGGGCCGTGTGTTGTGAGACACACTCTGCCTGCCTCACTCTGAGCCCCTTGTTGATGTGGGTCTTCTGGTTTGAGGCCACATGTGGTGGGTTCCTCGCCTTTCAATGATGTGGCCCCACTGGAGTGAGAACACTCCTGCCTGGTTCCCATCCCCTTGGGGATGTGGGCCCTCTGGTGAGAGTCTCATCCTGGTTGGGTTCCTCACAGTTCCGTAAGGTTGGCCCTCTTCCCTGAGGTCACTCCTGCCTGGCTGGCACACCCCGCCTTGGTGACGTCGGCCCTCTGGCGACAGTTGGAGCGTGCTGGGAGGCTTCTCCTCTCGTTGATGAGGACACTCTGGTGTCAGGCCCTAACTGCTGGGTAGCCATATTTTCTGATACGTGCTAAGTGGTGAGAGGACACTCCTGCCAGGGTCCCATCCCCATGAGACTCTGGGCCTTCTGCTCTGGGGTCACAACGGCTGGGTTGCTCACAGTGTCAGGATGTGGGCCCTCTGCTGTGAGTTCACTCCGACATGGATCCCATAGCCTCGGTGCTCTGGGACAACTGCTTGGAGTTTCCAACTCCTGGATTCCTCACCTTTATTCTTCTTTGTGCACTTTGTTGTGAGACACCTCCTCCCTGCCTCACTCCGAGCCCCTTTTTATGTGGGTCTTCTGGTTCGAGGCCACATGTGCTGGGTTCCTCACCTTTCAATGATGTGGCCCCACTGGTCTCAGAACAACTTCTTTATCCATTTTTCGCTTTCTGGGATATTTAACTTGTACCGTAGGCGAGGTTTTGTCAACAGAGCCGTCCCAAACTTTGGGGTGGCTGTGTCTTTTTGATTTTAATTTTTGTAGGCTATAGGACTATAAGTGGAAATGCCGTAAGCTCTGTTGCTTTGTTTTTTAGGTGTTTCAGGAAACACCATATACTTCTCCAGAGTGGCAGTTGGCAGTTTATATCCTGCCCATCAGCATAACAAGGCTCCCTGTTCTACATGGCCTGTTCTTGCTTTCTGGATTTTACACATTTTTCAGGTGGCCCTTTTGACCTGGGGTATGTGAGCCTTCATTGTAGTGCAGATTTCCTTTGCACGCTTGCTTGGTTGGCAAAAAACGGCTTATGCGATTCTTCCTGAATATATTCAGGAAAAAACGCATAAGCCCTTTTTGGCCAAGTGCATCATTGTCAACGTTCTGCCTCTTTTCCTATGCTTTAAATGCAATTCCAGTCTACCTCCTGAAATCGGTTTCCTGCAATTCTGCGCCGCTTTTAAGTCCTCTTTGCAGCCTTAGTTCAATATATCTTTGGGCGATAGTTGTCATGTATAACTCTGCAGGTTTGTAAATTATAGTGCCCCTGAGCTACTTTCTTCAACTCGGTTTCTTGTGAGCTGGCCACAAATCCGCAGGATTGCTTCAGACCCTAATCTGGATCCGGCTCTGCATGCCGAGCCTTTTGTTAATTCCTCCTCCTGGTGGAAAATGAGAGTTCAATTTGCCCGTGCAGGCACCTACAGCTAGTCTCTCATTGATTCTCCCTATTCCTGTTCATCTTGCGCAGAAATTGCAAACTGTGCCAAAGAGGAGGTTAAAGGCACTGACTTTCCAAGTGGGGAGAGTGTTAGGAAAGCGTCTGGAATGGAGATCCCGAGTACCAGGGGACGAAAACTGAGATGCATTTGAAAACGTTTCCCACTCACACGGTGGACCATGCTCTGGGTTTCCCATGCATGTTTTAGCTGAAGGAAGAATCCTTTAAACATGGAGAGTTGGGACCCATGGAAAGGTTACCATGCAGTATGACTTCAATGGGTCTGCATTTGCTCATCGAACCTCACCAATGCTATCAGCCCGAACTGTCCAACCTTATGTCTCACTCAGCTCTGGGTGTAGATGAGGTAAATCCAGGTTGCATCACAAGCCCTGAATGAATTATTTAAGAATTGCTCTCTTTTTCACTGTCATTGTGTTTTGTTTTTGTAATTCATTTTGATAACGGGATTTATCGGATTTTCTCTGCTGCATTCATGCAGCTGTACACACGCTTGATTCTCTTATGGAGACATATAAATCCATGGGTTTGAAGATTCTTACTAGTCAGGTGTATTCCTAGGCGTTGAATATAGGGTGTTTAGTCCATCTCGTTGAGCAAGGGGTAGGTCTTGACTCTTATATATTTGACTTATTGAATGGTATCTGTGCTAATTTCTATGTCTGGTTTTATGCAGCACCCCAACTCACCTTTCCCCTTAAGCAAACATAAGTTGGTTTTCTAAATTTGAGACCCTGTTCTGTTTTGTAATTCAGTTCATGTGTAGCCAAGATTACATTCGGTGTATTAGTGATATCTTATGATGTTTCATTTTCTGTGTGACTTATTTCACTTAGAATCATCGTACCTGAATCCACTCATTATGCCGCGACAGGCCTGATGACATAGATTTCATTGGAGAGTGATATTCCATTGTACGTACGTACCACAACTTCTTCATCCATTTTTTGCTTTCTGCGATATTTAACTTGTACCGTAGACGAGATTCTTGTAAACAGAGCCGTCTGAAACTTTGGGGTGGCTGTGCGTTTCTTATTTTAATTTCCCTAAGCTATAGGACCATAAGTGGAAGTGCCGTAGGCTCCGTTGCTTTGTTTTTTAGGTGTTTCAGGAAACACCATACAATTCTCCAGAGTGGCTGTTGGCAATTAACATCCCGCCCATCAGCATAACAAGGCTCCCTGTTCTCCATGGCCTGTGCTGCCTTTCTGGATTTTACACTTTTTTCAGATGGCCCTTTTGACCGGGGGGCAGTGAGACTTCACTGTAGTGCAGATTTCTTTAACATGCTTGCTAGGTTGGCTAAAAAGGGCGTATGCGTTTTTTCCTGAATATATTCAGGAAAAAACACATACGCCCTTTTTGGCCAAGTGCATCATTGTCGACGTTCTGCCTCTTTTCCTATGCTTTAAATGCAATTCCAGTCTACCACCTGAAATCGTTTTCCTGCAATTCTGCCCCGCTTTCAAGTCCTCTTCGCAGCCTTCCTTCAATATATTTTTGGAAGATAGCTGTCATTTATAACTCTGCAGGTTTGTGAATTACATTGCCCCTGAGCTCCTTTCTTCAAATTGCTTTCTTGTGAGCTGTCCGCCAACCCGCAGGATTGCTTCAGGCCCTAATCTTGTTCCGGCACTGCATGTTGAGCCTTTGGTTAATTCCTCTTCCTGGTGGGAAATGAGCTTTACATTTGTCCGTGCAGACACCTACAGCTAGTCTCTCATTGGTTCTCCCTATTACTGTTCATCTTGCGCAGAAATTGCAAACTGTGCCAAACAGGAGGTTAAAGGCACTGACTCTCCAAGTGGGGAGAGTGTTAGTAAAGCGTCTTGAATTGTGAACCCGAGTAAAAGGGGACGAAAACTGAGATGCATTTGAAAACGTTTCCCGGTCACACGGTGCACCATACTGTGGGTTTCCCATGCATGTTTTAGCTGAAGGAAGAATCCCTTAAACCTGGAGTGTTGGGACCCATGGAATGGGTACCATGCAGTATGACTTCAAAGGGTCTGCATTTGCTCATTGAACCTCACCAAATCTATCAGCCTGAAGTGTCCAACCTTATATCTCACTCAGCTCTGGGTGTAGATGAGGTAAATCCAGGTTGCATCACAAGCCCTGAATGAATTATTTAAGAATTGCTCTCTATTTCACTGTCATTGTGTTTTGTTTTTGTAATTCATTTTGATAATGGGATTTATCGGATTTTCTCTGCTGCATACATGCAGCTGTACACACGCTTGGTTCTCTTACGGAGACATATAAATCCATGGGTTTTAAGATTCTTACTAGTCAGGTATATTCCTAGGCGTTGAATATCGGGTGTTGAGTCCATTTCGATGAGCAAGGTGTAGGTCTTGTCTATTACATATTTGGCTTATGGAATGGTATCTGTCCTAATTTCAATCTCTGGTTTTATGCAGCACCACAACTCACCTTTCCCCATAAGCAAGCATAAGTTGGTTTTCTAAATTTAAGACCCTGTTCTGTTTTGTAATTCAGTTCATGTGTAGCCAAGTTTACATTCCGTGTATTAGTGATATCCTATGATGTTTCATTTTCTGTGTGACTTATTTCACTTAGAATCATCGTACCTGAATCCACTCATTATGCCACTACGGGCCAGATGACATAGATTTCATTGCTGAGTGATATTCCATTGTACGTACGTACCACAACTTCTTTATCCATTTTTCGCTTTCTGGGATATTTAACTTGTACTGTAGACGAGGTTCTTGTAAACAGAGCCGTCTGAAACTTTGGGGTGGCTGTGTGTTTTTGATTTTAATTTCCCTAAGCTATAGGACCATAAGTGGAAGTGCCGTAGGCTCTGTTGCTTTGTTTTTTAGTGTTTCAGGAAACACCATACACTTCTCCAGAGTGGCTGTTGGCAATTTACATCCCACCCATCAGCATAACAAGGCTCCCTGTTCTCCATGGCCTGTGCTGCATTTCTGGATTTTACACTTTTTTCAGATGGCCCTTTTGACTGGGGGGCAGTGAGACTTCATTGTAGTGCAGATTTCTTTAACATGCTTGCTTGGTTGGCCAAAAAGGGCGTATGCGTTTTTTCCTGAATATATTCAGGAAAAAACGCATACGCCCTTTTTGGCCAAGTGCATCATTGTCGACGTTCTGCCTCTTTTCCTATGCTTTAAATGCAATTCCAGTCTACCCCCTGAAATCGTTTTCCTGCAATTCTGCCCCGCTTTCAAGTCCTCTTCGCAGCCTTCCTTCAATATATTTTTGGACGATAGCTGTCATTTATAACTCTGCAGGTTTGTGAATTACAGTGCCCCTGAGCTCCTTTCTTCAAATCGCTTTCTTGTGAGCTGGCCGCAAACCCGCAGGATTGCTTCAGGCCCTAATCTGGTTCCTGCACGGCATGCTGAGCCTTTGGTTAATTCCTCTTCCTGGTTGGAAATGAGCGTTAAATTTGCCCGTGCAGACACCTACAGCTAGTCTCTCATTGGTTCTCCCTATTCCTGTTCATCTTGCGCAGAAATTGCAAACTGTGCCAAACAGCAGGTTAAAGGCACTGACTCTCCAAGTGGGGAGACTGTTAGTAAAGGGTCAGGAATTGTGAACCCGACTAAAAGGGGACGAAAACTGAGATGCATTTTAAAACGTTTCCCGGTCACACGGTGCACCATACTGTGGGTTTCCCATGCATGTTTTAGCTGAAGGAAGAATCGCTTAAACCTGGAGAGTTGGGACCCATGGAATGGGTACCATGCAGTATGACTTCAAATGGTCTGCATTTGCTCATCGAACCTCACCAATGCTATCAGCCTGAAGTGTCCAACCTTATGTCTCTCTCAGCTCTGGGTGTAGATGAGGTAAATCCAGGTTGCATCACAAGCCCTGAATGAATTATTTAAGAATTGCTCTCTATTTCACTGTCATTCTGTTTTGTTTTTGTAATTCATTTTGATAATGGGATTTATCGGATTTTCTCTGCTGCCTTCATGCAGCTGTACACACGCTTGATTCTCTTATGGAGACATATAAATCCATGGGTTTGAATATTCTTTCTAGTCAGGTGTATTCCTAGACTTTGAATATAGGGTGTTTAGCCCATTTGGTTGAGCAAGGGGTAGGTCTTGACTATTACATATTTGACGTATGGAATAGTATCTGTGCTAATTTCTATCTCTGGAGTTATGCAGCACCCCAACTCACCTTTCCCCTTAAGCAAACATAAGTTGGTTTTCTAAATTTGAGACCCTGTTCTGTTTTGTAATTCAGTTCATGTGTAGCCAAGATTACATTCCGTGCATTAGTGACATCTTATGATGTTTCATTTTCTGTGTGAGTTATTTCACTTAGAATCATCGTACCTGAATCCACTCATTATGCCACGACGGGCCAGATGACATAGATTTCATTGCTGAGTGATATTCCATTGTACGTACGTACCACAACTTCTTTATCCATTTTTCACTTTCTGGGATATTTAACTTGTACCGTAGACGAGGTTCTTGTAAACAGAGCCGTCTGAAACTTTGGGGTGGCTGTGTGTTTTTGATTTTAATTTCCCTAAGCTATAGGACCATAAGTGGAAGTGCCGTAGGCTCCGTTGCTTTGTTTTTTAGGTGTTTCAGGAAACACCATACACTTCTCCAGAGTGGCTGTTGGCAGTTTACATCCCACCCATCAGCATAACATGGCGCCCTGTTCTCCATGGCCTGTGCTGCCTCTCTGGATTTTACACTTTTTTCAGATGGCCCTTTTGATTGGGGGGCAGTGAGACTTCATTGTAGTGCAGATTTGCCTAACATGCTTGCTTGGTTGGCCAAAAAGGGCCTATGCGTTTTTTCCTGAATATATTCAGGAAAAAACGCATAGGCCCTTTTTGGCCACGTGCATCATTGTCGACGTTCTGCCTCTTTTCCTCTGCTTTAAATGCAATTCCACTCTACTCCCTGAAACCGCTTTCCTGCAATTCTGCCCCGATTTCAAGTCCTCTTCGCAGCCTTCCTTCAATATATTTTTGGACAATAGCTGTCATTTATAACTTTGCAGGTTTGAGAATTACAGTGCCCCTGAGCTCCTTTCTTCAAATCGCTTTCTTGTGAGCTGGCCGCAAACCCGCAGGATTGCTTCAGGCCCTAATCTGGTTCTGGCAAGGCATGCTGAGCGTTTGGTTAATTCCGCTTCCTGGGGGGAAATGAGCATTAAATTTGAACGTGCAGACACCTACAGCTAGTCTCTCATTGGTTCTCCATATTCCTGTTCATCTTGCGCAGAAATTGCAAACTGTGCCAAACAGGAGGTTAAAGGCACTGACTCTCCAAGTGGGGAGAGTTTTAGTAAAGGGTCTGGAATTGTGAACCCGAGTAAAAGGGGACGAACACTGAGATGCATTTGAAAATGTTTCCCGGCCACACGGTGCACCATACTGTGGGTTTCCCATGCATGCTTTAGCTGAAGGAAGAATCGCTTAAACCTGGAGAGTTGGGACCCTTGGAATGGGTACCATGAAGTATGACTTCAAATGGTCTGCATTTGCTCATCGAACCTCACCAATGCTATCAGCCCGAAGTGTCCAACCTTATGTCTCACTCAGCTCTGAGTGTAGATGAGGTAAATCCAGGTTGCATCACAAGACCTGAATGAATTATTTAAGAATTGCTCTCTATTTCACTGTCATTGTGTTTTGTTTTTGTAATTTATTTTGATAATGGGATTTATCGGATTTTCTATGCTGCCTTCATGCAGCTGTACACACGCTTGATTCTCTTATGGAGACATATAAATCCATGGGTTTGAAGATTCTTACTAGTCAGGTGTATTCCTAGCCGTTGAATATAGGGTGTTTAGCCCATTTCGTTGAGCAAGGGGTAGGTCTTGACTATTACATATTTGACGTATGGAATGGTATCTGTGCTAATTTCTATCTCTGGTTTTATGCAGCACCCCAACTCACCTTTCCCCTTAAGGAAACATAAGTTGGTTTTCTAAATTTGAGACCCTGTTCTGTTTTGTAATTCAGTTCATGTGTAGCCAAGATTACATTCGATGTATTAGTGATATCTTATGATGTTTCATTTTCTGTGGGACTTATTTCCCTTAGAATCATCGTACCTGAACCACTTATTATGCCACAACGGGCCAGATGACATAGATTTCATTGGTGAGTGATATTCCATTGTACGTACGTACCACAAAATCTTTATCCATTTTTTCGCTTTCTGGGATATTTAACTTGTATCGTAGACGAGGTGCTTTTAAACAGAGCCCTCTGAAACTTTGGGGTGGCTGTGTGTTTTTGATTTTAATTTCCCTAAGCTATAGGACCATAAGTGGAAGTGCCGGAGGCTCCGTTGCTTTGTTTTTTAGGTGTTTCAGGAAACACCATACTCTTCTCCAGAGTGGCTGTTGGCAATTTACATCCCACCCATCAGCATAACACGGCTCCCTGTTCTCCATGGCCTGTGCTGCATTTCTGGATTTTACACTTTGTTCAGATGGCCCTTTTGACCGGGGGGCAGTGAGACTTCATTGTAGTGCAGATTTCTTTAACATGCTTGCTTGGTTGGCCAAAAAGGGCGTATGCGTTTTTTCCTGAATATATTCAGGAAAAAACGCATACGCCCTTTTTGGCCAAGTGCATCATTGTCGACGTTCTGCCTCTTTTCCTATGCTTTAAATGCAATTCCAGTCTACCCCCTGAAATCGTTTTCCTGCAATTCTGCCCCGCTTTCAAGTCCTCTTCGAAGCCTTCCTTTAATATATTTTTGGACTATAGCTGTCATTTATAACTTTGCAGGTTTGTGAATTACAGTTCCCCTGAGCTCCTTTCTTCAAATCGCTTTCTTGTGAGCTGGCCGCAAACCCGCAGGATTGCTTCAGGCCCTAATCTGGTTCCGGGACGGCATGCTGAGCCTTTGGTTAATTCCTCTTCCTGGTTGGAAATGAGCGTTAAATTTGCCCATGCAGACACCTACAGCTAGTCTCTCATTGGTTCTCCCTATTCCTGTTCATCTTGCGCAGAAATTGCAAACTGTGCCAAACAGGAGGTTAAAGGCACTGACTCTCCAAGTCGGGAGAGTGTTAATAAAGGGTCTGGAATTCTGAAACCGAGTAAAAGGGGACAAAAACTGAGATGCATTTGAAAACGTTTCCCGGTCACACGGTGCACCATACTGTGGGTTTCCCATGCATGCTTTAGCTGAAGGAAGAATCGCTTAAACCTGGAGAGTTGGGACCCATGGAATGGGTTCCATGAAGTATGACTTCAAATGGTCTGCATTTGCTCATCGAACCTCACCAATGCTATCAGCCCAAAGTGTCCAACCTTATGTCTCACTCAGCTCTGGGTGTAGATGAGGTAAATCCAGGTTGCATCACAAGCCCTGAATGAATTATTTAAGAATTGCTCTCTATTTCACTGTCATTGTGTTTGGTTTTTTAATTCATTTTGATAATGGGATTTATCGGATTTTCTCTGCTGCCTTCATGCAGCTGTACACACGCTTGATTCTCTTATGGAGACATATAAATCCATGGGTTTGAAGATTCTTAGTAGTCAGGTGTATTCCTAGGCGTTGAATATAGGGTGTTTAGCCCATTTGGTTGAGCAATGGGTAGGTCTTGACTATTACATATTTGACATATGGAATGGTATCTGTGCTAATTTCTATCTCTGGTTTTATGCAGCACCCCAACTCACCTTTCCCCTTACGCAAACATAAGTTGGTTTTCTAAATTTGAGACCCTGTTCTGTTTTGTAATTCAGTTCATGTGTAGCCAAGATTACATTCGGTGTATTAGTGATATCTTATGATGTTTCATTTTCTGTGTGACTTATTTCACTTAGAATCATCGTACCTGAATCCACTCATTATGCCACGACGGGCCAGATGACATAGATTTCATTGGTGAGTGATATTCCATTGTACGTACGTACCACAACTTCTTTATCCATTTTTCGCTTTCTGGGATATTTAACTTGTACCGTAGACGAGGTTCTTGTAAACAGAGCCGTCTGAAACTTTGGGGTGGCTGTGTGTTTTTGATTTTAATTTCCCTAAGCTATAGGACCATAAGTGGAAGTGCCGTAGGCTCCGTTGCTTTGTTTTTTGGTGTTTCAGGAAACACCATACACTTCTCCAGAGTGGCTGTTGGCAATTTACATCCCACCCATCAGCATAACAAGGCTCCCTGTTCTCCATGGCCTGTGCTGCATTTCTGGATTTTACACTTTTTTCAGATGGCCCTTTTGACCGGGGGGCAGTGAGACTTCATTGTAGTGCAGATTTCTTTAACATGCTTGCTTGGTTGGCCAAAAAGGGCGTATGCGTTTTTTCCTGAATATATTCAGGAAAAAACGCATACGCCCTTTTTGGCCAAGTGCATCATTGTCGACGTTCTGCCTCTTTTCCTATGCTTTAAATGCAATTCCAGTCTACCCCCTGAAATCGTTTTCCTGCAATTCTGCCCCGCTTTCAAGTCCTCTTCGCAGCCTTCCTTCAATATATTTTCGGACGATAGCTGTCATTTATAACTCTGCAGGTTTGTGAATTACAGTGCCCCTGAGCTCCTTTCTTCAAATCGCTTTCTTGTGAGCTGGCCGCAAACCCGCAGGATTGCTTCAGGCCCTAATCTGGTTCATGCACGGCATGCTGAGCCTTTGGTTAATTCCTCTTCCTGGTTGGAAATGAGCGTTAAATTTGCCCGTGCAGACACCTACAGCTAGTCTCTCATTGGTTCTCCCTATTCCTGTTCATCTTGCGCAGAAATTGCAAACTGTGCCAAACAGGAGGTTAAAGGCACTGACTCTCCAAGTGGGGAGAGTGTTAGTAAAGGGTCTGGAATTGTGAACCCGACTAAAAGGGGACGAAAACTGAGATGCATTTTAAAACGTTTCCCGGTCACACGGTGCACCATACTGTGGGTTTCCCATGCATGCTTTAGCTGAAGGAAGAATCACTTAAACCTGGAGAGTTGGGACCCATGGAATGGGTACCATGCAGTATGACTTCAAATGGTCTGCATTTGCTCATCGAACCTCACCAATGCTATCAGCCTGAAGTGTCCAACCTTATGTCTCACTCAGCTCTGGGTGTAGATGAGGTAAATCCAGGTTGCATCACAAGCCCTGAATGAATTATTTAAGAATTGCTCTCTATTTCACTGTCATTGTGTTTTGTTTTTGTAATTCATTTTGATAATGGGATTTATCGGATTTTCTCTGCTGCCTTCATGCAGCTGTACACACGCTTGATTCTCTTATGGAGACATATAAATCCATGGGTTTGAAGATTCTTTCTAGTCAGGTGTATTCCTAGACGTTGAATATAGGGTGTTTAGCCCATTTGGTTGAGCAAGGGGTAGGTCTTGACTATTACATATTTGACGTATGGAATAGTATCTGTGCTAATTTCTATCTCTGGAGTTATGCAGCACCCCAACTCACCTTTCCCCTTAAGCAAACATAAGTTGGTTTTCTAAATTTGAGACCCTGTTCTGTTTTGTAATTCAGTTCATGTGTAGCCAAGATTACATTCCGTGTATTAGTGACATCTTATGATGTTTCATTTTCTGTGTGAGTTATTTCACTTAGAATCATCGTACCTGAATCCACTCATTATGCCACGACGGGCCAGATGACATAGATTTCATTGGTGAGTGATATTCCATTGTACGTACGTACCACAACTTCTTTATCCATTTTTCACTTTCTGGGATATTTAACTTGTACCGTAGACGAGGTTCTTGTAAACAGAGCCGTCTGAAACTTTGGGGTGGCTGTGTGTTTTTGATTTTAATTTCCCTAAGCTATAGGACCATAAGTGGAAGTGCCGTAGGCTCCGTTGCTTTGTTTTTTAGGTGTTTCAGGAAACACCATACACTTCTCCAGAGTGGCTGTTGGCAATTTACATCCCACCCATCAGCATAACATGGCGCCCTGTTCTCCATGGCCTGTGCTGCCTCTCTGGATTTTACACTTTTTTCAGATGGCCCTTTTGATTGGGGGGCAGTGAGACTTCATTGTAGTGCAGATTTGCCTAACATGCTTGCTTGGTTGGCCAAAAAGGGCCTATGCGTTTTTTCCTGAATATATTCAGGAAAAAACGCATAGGCCCTTTTTGGCCACGTGCATCATTGTCGACGTTCTGCCTCTTTTCCTCTGCTTTAAATGCAATTCCACTCTACTCCCTGAAACCGCTTTCCTGCAATTCTGCCCCGATTTCAAGTCCTCTTCGCAGCCTTCCTTCAATATATTTTTGGACAATAGCTGTCATTTATAACTTTGCAGGTTTGTGAATTACAGTGCCCCTGAGCTCCTTTCTTCAAATCGCTTTCTTGTGAGCTGGCCGCAAACCCGCAGGATTGCTTCAGGCCCTAATCTGGTTCTGGCAAGGCATGCTGAGCGTTTGGTTAATTCCGCTTCCTGGGGGGAAATGAGCATTAAATTTGCCCGTGCAGACACCTACAGCTAGTCTCTCATTGGTTCTCCATATTCCTGTTCATCTTGCGCAGAAATTGCAAACTGTGCCAAACAGGAGGTTAAAGGCACTGACTCTCCAAGTGGGGAGAGTTTTAGTAAAGGGTCTGGAATTGTGAACCCGAGTAAAAGGGGACGAACACTGAGATGCATTTGAAAATGTTTCCCGGCCACACGGTGCACCATACTGTGGGTTTCCCATGCATGCTTTAGCTGAAGGAAGAATCGCTTAAACCTGGAGAGTTGGGACCCTTGGAATGGGTACCATGAAGTATGACTTCAAATGGTCTGCATTTGCTCATCGAACCTCACCAATGCTATCAGCCCGAAGTGTCCAACCTTATGTCTCACTCAGCTCTGAGTGTAGATGAGGTAAATCCAGGTTGCATCACAAGACCTGAATGAATTATTTAAGAATTGCTCTCTATTTCACTGTCATTGTGTTTTGTTTTTGTAATTCATTTTGATAATGGGATTTATCGGATTGTCTCTGCTGCCTTCATGCAGCTGTACACACGCTTGATTCTCTTATGGAGACATATAAATCCATGGGTTTGAAGATTCTTTCTAGTCAGGTGTATTCCTAGGCGTTGAATATAGGGTGTTTAGCCCATTTCGTTGAGCAAGGGGTATGTCTTGACTATTACATATTTGACATATGGAATGGTATCTGTGCTAATTTCTATCTCTGGTGTTATGCAGCACCCCAACTCACCTTTCCCCTTACGCAAACATAAGTTGGTTTTCTAAATTTGAGACCCTGTTCTGTTTTGTAATTCAGTTCATGTGTAGCCAAGATTACATTCCGTGTATTAGTGATATCTTATGATGTTTCATTTTCTGTGTGACTTATTTCACTTAGAATCATCGTACCTGAATCCACTCATTATGCCACGACGGGCCAGATGACATAGATTTCATTGGTGAGTGATATTCCATTGTACGTACGTACCACAACTTCTTTATCCATTTTTCGCTTTCTGGGATATTTTACTTGTACCGTAGACGAGGTTCTTGTAAACAGAGCCGTCTGAAACTTTGGGGTGGCTGTGTGTTTTTGATTTTAATTTCCCTAAGCTATAGGACCATAAGTGGAAGTGCCGTAGGCTCCGTTGCTTTGTTTTTTAGGTGTTTCAGGAAACACCATACACTTCTCCAGAGTGGCTGTTGGCAATTTACATCCCACCCATCAGCATAACAAGGCTCCCTGTTCTCCATGGCCTGTGCTGCCTTTCTGGATTTTACACTTTTTTCAGATGGCCCTTTTGACCGGGGGCAGTGAGACTTCATTGTAGTGCAGATTTCTTTAACATGCTTGCTTGGTTGGCCAAAAAGTGCGTATGCGTTTTTCCCTGAATATATTCAGGAAAAAACGCATACGCCCTTTTTGGCCAAGTGCATCATTGTCGACGTTCTGCCTCTTTTCCTATGCTTTAAATGCAATTCCAGTCTACCCCCTGAAATCGTTTTCCTGCAATTCTGCCCCGCTTTCCAGTCCTCTTCGCAGCCTTCCTTCAATATATTTTTGGACGATAGCTGTCATTTATAACTCTGCAGGTTTGTGAATTACTTTGCCCCTGAGCTCCTTTCTTCAAATCGCTTTCTTGTGAGCTGGCCGCAAACCCGCAGGATTGCTTCAGGCCCTAATCTGGTTCCAACACGGCATGCTGAGCGTTTGGTTAATTCCTCTTCCTGGTTGGAAATGAGCGTTAAATTTGCCCGTGCAGACACCTACAGCTAGTCTCTCATTGGTTCTCCCTATTCCTGTTCATCTTGCGCAGAAATTGCAAACTGTGCCAAACAGGAGGTTAAAGGCACTGACTCTCCAAGTGGGGAGAGTGTTAGTAAAGGGTCTGGAATTGTGAACCCGAGTACAAGGGGACAAAAACTGAGATGCATTTGAAAACGTTTCCCGGTCACATGGTGCACCATACTGTGGGTTTCCCATGCATGCTTTAGCTGAAGGAAGAATCACTTAAACCTGGAGAGTTGGGACCCATGGAATGGGTACCATGCAGTATGACTTCAAATGGTCTGCATTAGCTCATCGAACCTCACCAATGCTATCAGCCCGAAGTGTCCAACCTTATGTCTCACTCAGCTCTGGGTGTAGATGAGGTAAATCCAGGTTGCATCACAAGCCCTGAATGAATTATTTAAGAATTGCTCTCTATTTCACTGTCATTGTGTTTTGTTTTTGTAATTCATTTTGATAATAGGATTTATCGGATTTTCTCTACTGCCATCATGCAGCTGTACACACGTTTGATTCTCTTATGGAGACATATAAATCCATGGGTTTTAAGATTCTTACTAGTCAGGTGTATTCCTAGGCGTTGAATATAGGGTGTTTAGCCCATTTCGTTGAGCAAGTGGTAGGTCTTGACTATTATATATTTGACTTATGGAATGGTATCTGTGCTAATTTCTATCTCTGGTTTTATGCAGCACCCAACTCACCTTTCCCCTTAAGCAAACATAAGTTGGTTTTCTAAATTTGAGACCCTGTTCTGTTTTGTAATTCAGTTCATGTGTAGCCAAGATTACATTCCGTGTATTAGTGATATCTTATGATATTTCATTTTCTGTGTGACTTATTTCACTTAGAATCATTGTACCTGAATTCAATCATTATGCCACGACGGGCCTGATGATATAGATTTCATTGGTGAGTGATATTCCATTGTACGTACGTACCACAACTTCTTTATCCATTTTTCGCTTTCTGGGATATGTAACTTGTACCGTAGAAGAAGTTCTTGTAAACAGAGCCGTCTGAAACTTTGGGGTGGCTGTGTGTTTTTGATTTTAATTTCCCTAAGCTATAGGACTATAAGTGGAAGTGCCGTAGGCTCCGTTGCTTTGTTTTTTAGGTGTTTCAGGAAACACCATACACTTCTCCAGAGTGGCTGTTGGCAATTTACATCCCACCCATCAGCATAACATGGCTCCCTGTTCTCCATGGCCTGTGCTGCCTTTCTGGATTTTACACTTTTTTCAGATGGCCCTTTTGACTGGGGGGCAGTGAGACTTCATTTTAGTGCAGATTTCTCTAACATGCTTGCTTGGTTGGCCAAAAAGGGCGTATGCGTTTTTTCCTGAATATATTCAGGAAAAAACGCATACGCCCTTTTTGGCCAAGTGCATCATTGTCGACGTTCTGCCTCTTTTCCTATGCTTTAAATGCAATTCCAGTCTACCCCCTGAAATCGTTTTCCTGCAATTCTGCCCCGCTTTCAAGTCCTCTTCGCAGCCTTCCTTCAATATATTTTCGGACGATAGCTGTCATTTATAACTCTGCAGGTTTGTGAATTACAGTGCCCCTGAGCTCCTTTCTTCAAATCGCTTTCTTGTGAGCTGGCCGCAAACCCGCAGGATTGCTTCAAGCCCTAATCTGGTTCCTGCACGGCATGCTGAGCCTTTGGTTAATTCCTCTTCCTGGTTGGAAATGAGCGTTAAATTTGCCCGTGCAGACACCTACAGCTAGTCTCTCATTGATTTTCCCTATTACTGTTCATCTTGAGCAGAAATTGCAAACTGTGCCAAACAGGAGGTTAAAGGCACTGACTCTCCAAGTGGGGAGAGTGTTAGTAAAGGGTCTGGAATTGTGAACCCGAGTAAAAGGGGACAAAAACTGAGATGCATTTGAAAACGTTTCCCGGTCACACGGTGCACCATACTGTGGGTTTCCCATGCATGCTTTAGCTGAAGGAAGAATCGCTTAAAACTGGAGAGTTGGGACCCATAGAATGGGTACCATGCAGTATGACTTCAAATGGTCTGCATTAGCTCATCGAACCTCACCAATGCTATCAGCCCGAAGTGTCCAACCTTATGTCTCACTCAGCTCTGGGTGTAGATGAGGTAAATCCAGGTTGCATCACAAGCCCTGAATGAATTATTTAAGAATTGCTCTCTATTTCACTGTCATTGTGTTTTGTTTTTGTAATTTATTTTGAGAATGGGATTTATCGGATTTTCTCTGCTGCCTTCATGCAGCTGTACACACGCTTGATTCTCTTATGGAGACATATAAATCCATGGGTTTGAAGATTCTTAGTAGTCAGGTGTATTCCTAGGCGTTGAATATAGGGTGTTTAGCCCATTTCGTTGAGCAAGGGGTAGGTCTTGACTATTACATATTTGACGTATGGAATGGTATCTGTGCTAATTTCTATCTCTGGTTTTATGCAGCACCCCAACTCACCTTTCCCCTTAAGCAAACATAAGTTGGTTTTCTAAATTTGAGACCCTGTTCTGTTTTGTAATTCAGTTCATGTGTAGCCAAGATTACATTCCGTGTATTAGTGATATCTTATGATGTTTCATTTTCTGTGTGACTTATTTCACTTAGAATCATCGTACCTGAATCCACTCATTATGCCACGATGGGCCAGATGAAATAGTTTTCATTGGTGAATGATATTCCATTGTACGTACGTACCACATCTTCTTTATCCATTTTTCGCTTTCTGGAATATTTAACTTGTACCGTAGATGAAGTTCTTGTAAACAGAGCCGTCAGAAACTTTGGGGTGGCTGTGTGTTTTTGATTTTAATTTCCCTAAGCTATAGGACCATAAGTGGAAGTGCCGTAGGCTCCGTTGCTTTGTTTTTTAGGTGTTTCAGGAAACACCATACACTTCTCCAGAGTGGCTGTTGGCAATTTACATCCCTCCTATCAGCATAACACGGCTCCCTGTACTCCATGGCCTGTGCTGCCTTTCTGGATTTTACACTTTGTTCAGATGGCCCTTTTGACCGGGGGGCAGTGAGACTTCATTGTAGTGCAGATTTCTTTAACATGCTTGCTTGGTTGGCCAAAAAGGGCGTATGCGTTTTTTCCTGAATATATTCAGGAAAAAACGCATACGCCCTTTTTGGCCAAGTGCATCATTGTCGACGTTCTGCCTCTTTTCCTATGCTTTAAATGCAATTCCAGTCTACCCCCTGAAATCGTTTTCCTGCAATTCTGCCCCGCTTTCAAGTCCTCTTCGCAGCCTTCCTTCAATATATTTTCGGACGATAGCTGTCATTTATAACTCTGCAGGTTTGTGAATTACAGTGCCCCTGAGCTCCTTTCTTCAAATCGCTTTCTTGTGAGCTGGCCGCAAACCCGCAGGATTGCTTCAAGCCCTAATCTGGTTCCTGCACGGCATGCTGAGCCTTTGGTTAATTCCTCTTCCTGGTTGGAAATGAGCGTTAAATTTGCCCATGCAGACACCTACAGCTAGTCTCTCATTGGTTCTCCCTATTCCTGTTCATCTTGCGCAGAAATTGCAAACTGTGCCAAACAGGAGGTTAAAGGCACTGACTCTCCAAGTGGGGAGAGTGTTAGTAAAGGGTCTGGAATTGTGAACCCGAGTAAAAGGGGACAGAAACTGAGATGCATTTGAAAACGTTTCCCAGTCACACGGTGCACCATACTGTGGGTTTCCCATGCATGCTTTAGCTGAAGGAAGAATCGCTTAAAGCTGGAGAGTTGGGACCCATGGAATGGGTACCATGCAGTATGACTTCAAATGGTCTGCATTTGCTCATCGAACCTCACAAATGCTATCAGCCCGAAGTGTCCAACCTTATGTCTCACTCAGCTCTGGGTTTAGATGAGGTAAATCCAGGTTGCATCACAAGCCCTGAATGAATTATTTAAGAATTGCTCTCTATTTCACTGTCATTGTGTTTTGTTTTTGTAATTCATTTTGATAATAGGATTTATCGGATTTTCTCTGCTGCCTTCATGCAGCTGTACACACGTTTGATTCTCTTATGGAGACATATAAATCCATGGGTTTGAAGATACTTACTAGTCAGGTGTATTCCTAGGCGTTGAATATAGGGTGTTTAGCCCATTTCGTTGAGCAAGTGGTAGGTCTTGACTATTACATATTTGACTTATGGAATGGTATCTGTGCTAATTTCTATCTCTGGTTTTATGCAGCACCCAACTCACCTTTCCCCTTAAGCAAACATAAGTTGGTTTTCTAAATTTGAGACCCTGTTCTGTTTTGTAATTCAGTTCATGTGTAGCCAAGATTACATTCCGTGTATTAGTGATATCTTATGATATTTCATTTTCTGTGTGACTTATTTCACTTAGAATCATTGTACCTGAATTCAATCATTATGCCACGACGGGCCTGATGATATAGATTTCATTGGTGAGTGATATTCCATTGTACGTACGTACCACAACTTCTTTATCCATTTTTCGCTTTCTGGGATATTTAACTTGTACCGTAGAAGATGTTCTTGTAAACAGAGCCGTCTGAAACATTGGGGCGGCTGTGTGTTTTTGATTTTAATTTCCCTAAGCTATAGGACCATAAGTGGAAGTGCCGTAGGCTCCGTTGCTTTGTTTTTTAGGTGTTTCAGGAAACACCATACACTTCTCCAGAGTGGCTGTTGGCAATTTACATCCCACCCATCAGCATAACATGGCTCCCTGTTCTCCATGGCCTGTGCTGCCTTTCTGGATTTTACACTTTTTTCAGATGGCCCTTTTGATTGGGGGTCAGTGAGACTTCATTGTAGTGCAGATTTCTGTAACATGCTTGCTTGGTTGGCCAAAAAGGGCGTATGCGTTTTTTCCTGAATATATTCAGGAAAAAACGCATAGGCCCTTTTTGGCCACGTGCATCATTGTCGACGTTCTGCCTCTTTTCCTATGCTTTAAATGCAATTCCACTCTACTCCCTGAAACCGCTTTCCTGCAATTCTGCCCCGATTTCAAGTCCTCTTCGCAGCCTTCCTTCAATATATTTTTGGACAATAGCTGTCATTTATAACTTTGCAGGTTTGAGAATTACAGTGCCCCTGAGCTCCTTTCTTCAAATCGCTTTCTTGTGAGCTGTCGGCAAACCCGCAGGATTGCTTCAGGCCCTAATCTGGTTTCGGGACGGCATGCTGAGCCTTTGGTTAATTCCTCTTCCTGGTTGGAAATGAGCGTTAAATTTGCCCGTGCAGACACCTACAGCTAGTCTCTCATTGGTTCTCCCTATTTCTGTTCATCTTGCGCAGAAATTGCAAACTGTGCCAAACAGGAGGTTAAAGGCACTGACTCTCCAAGTGGGGAGAGTGTTAGTAAAGGGTCTGGAATTGTGAACCCGAGTAAAAGGGGACAAAAACTGAGATGCATTTGAAAACGTTTCCCGGTCACACGGTGCACCATACTGTGGGTTTCCCATGCATGCTTTAGCTGAAGGAAGAATCGCTTAAACCTGGAGAGTTGGGACCCATGGAATGGGTACCATGCAGTATGACTTCAAATGGTCTGCATTTGCTCATCGAACCTCACCAATGCTATCAGCCCGAAGTGTCCAACCTTATGTCTCACTCAGCTCTGGGTTTAGATGAGGTAAATCCAGGTTGCATCACAAGCCCTGAATGAATTATTTAAGAATTGCTCTCTATTTCACTGTCATTGTGTTTTGTTATTGTAATTCATTTTGATAATTGGATTTATCGGATTTTCTCTGCTGCCTTCATGCAGCTGTACACACGCTTGATTCTCTTATGGAGACATATAAATCCATGGGTTTGAAGATTCTTTCTAGTCAGGTGTATTCCTAGGCGTTGAATATAGGGTGTTTAGCCCATTTCGTTGAGCAAGGGGTAGGTCTTGACTATTACATATTTGACATATGGAATGGTATCTGTGCTAATTTCTATCTCTGGTTTTATGCAGCACCCCAACTCACCTTTCCCCTTACGCAAACATAAGTTGGTTTTCTAAATTTGAGACCCTGTTCTGTTTTGTAATTCAGTTCATGTGTAGCCAAGATTACATTCCGTGTATTAGTGATATCTTATGATGTTTCATTTTCTGTGTGACTTATTTCACTTAGAATCATCGTACCTGAATCCACTCATTATGCCACGACGGGCCAGATGACATAGATTTCATTGGTGAGTGATATTCCATTGTACGTACGTACCACAACTTCTTTATCCATTTTTCGCTTTCTGGGATATTTAACTTGTACCGTAGACGAAGTTCTTGTAAACAGAGCCGTCTGAAACTTTGGGGTGGCTGTGTGTTTTTGATTTTAATTTCCCTAAGCTATAGGACCATAAGTGGAAGTGCCGTAGGCTCCGTTGCTTTGTTTTTTAGGTGTTTCAGGAAACACCATACACTTCTCCAGAGTGGCTGTTGGCAATTTACATCCCACCCATCAGCATAACAAGGCTCCCTGTTCTCCATGGCCTGTGCTGCATTTCTGGATTTTACACTTTTTCAGATGGCCCTTTTGACCGGGGGGCAGTGAGACTTCATTGTAGTGCAGATTTCTTTAACATGCTTGCTTGGTTGGCCAAAAAGGGCGTATGCGTTTTTTCCTGAATATATTCAGGAAAAAACGCATACGCCCTTTTTGGCCAAGTGCATCATTGTCGACGTTCTGCCTCTTTTCCTATGCTTTAAATGCAATTCCAGTCTACCCCCTGAAATCGTTTTCCTGCAATTCTGCCCCGCTTTCAAGTCCTCTTCGCAGCCTTCCTTCAATATATTTTCGGACGATAGCTGTCATTTATAACTCTGCAGGTTTGTGAATTACAGTGCCCCTGAGCTCCTTTCTTCAAATCGCTTTCTTGTGAGCTGGCCGCAAACCCGCAGGATTGCTTCAGGCCCTAATCTGGTTCCTGCACGGCATGCTGAGCCTTTGGTTAATTCCTCTTCCTGGTTGGAAATGAGCGTTAAATTTGCCCGTGCAGACACCTACAGCTAGTCTCTCATTGGTTCTCCCTATTCCTGTTCATCTTGCGCAGAAATTGCAAACTGTGCCAAACAGGAGGTTAAAGGCACTGACTCTCCAAGTGGGGAGAGTTTTAGTAAAGGGTCTGGAATTGTGAACCCGAGTAAAAGGGGACAAAAACTGAGATGCATTTGAAAACGTTTCCCGGTCACACGGTGCACCATACTGTGGGTTTCCCATGCATGCTTTAGCTGAAGGAAGAATCGCTTAAACCTGGAGAGTTGGGACCCATGGAATGGGTACCATGCAGTATGACTTCAAATGGTCTGCATTTGCTCATCGAACCTCACCAATGCTATCAGCCCGAAGTGTCCAACCTTATGTCTCACTCAGCTCTGGGTTTAGATGAGGTAAATCCAGGTTGCATCACAAGCCCTGAATGAATTATTTAAGAATTGCTCTCTATTTCACTGTCATTGTGTTTTGTTTTTGTAATTCATTTTGATAATTGGATTTATCGGATTTTCTCTGCTGCCTTCATGCAGCTGTACACACGCTTGATTCTCTTATGGAGACATATAAATCCATGGGTTTGAAGATTCTTTCTAGTCAGGTGTATTCCTAGGTGTTGAATATAGGGTGTTTAGCCCATTTCGTTGAGCAAGGGGTAGGTCTTGACTATTACGTATTTGACATATGGAATGGTATCTGTGCTAATTTCTATCTCTGGTGTTATGCAGCACCCCAACTCACCTTTCCCCTTAAGCAAACATAAGTTGGTTTTCTAAATTTGAGACCCTGTTCTGTTTTGTAATTCAGTTCATGTGTAGCCAAGATTACATTCCGTGTATTAGTGATATCTTATGATGTTTCATTTTCTGTGTGACTTATTTCACTTAGAATCATCGTACCTGAATCCACTTATTATGCCACGACGGGCCAGATGACATAGATTTCATTGGTGAGTGATATTCCATTGTACGTACGTACCACAACTTCTTTATCCATTTTTCGCTTTCTGGGATATTTAACTTGTACCGTAGACGAGGTTCTTGTAAACAGAGCCGTCTGAAACTTTGGGGTGGCTGTGTGTTTTTGATTTTAATTTCCCTAAGCTATAGGACCATAAGTGGAAGTGCCGTAGGCTCCGTTGCTTTGTTTTTTAGGTGTTTCAGGAAACACCATACACTTCTCCAGAGTGGCTGTTGGCAATTTACATCCCACCCATCAGCATAACAAGGCTCCCTTTTCTCCATGGCCTGTGCTGCATTTCTGGATTTTACACTTTTTCAGATGGCCGTTTTGACCGGGGGGCAGTGAGACTTCATTGTAGTGCAGATTTCTTTAACATGATTGCTTGGTTGGCCAAAAAGGGCGTATGCGTTTTTTCCTGAATATATTCAGGAAAAGACGTATACGCCCTTTTTGGCCAAGTGCATCATTGTCGACGTTCTGCCTCTTTTCCTATGCTTTAAATGCAATTCTAGTCTACCCCCTGAAATCGTTTTCCTGCAATTCTGCCCCGCTTTCAAGTCCTCTTCGCAGCCTTCCTTCAATATATTTTCGGACGATAGCTGTCATTTATAACTCTGCAAGTTTGTGAATTACAGTGCCCCTGAGCTCCTTTCTTCAAATCGCTTTCTTGTGAGCTGGCCGCAAACCCGCAGGATTGCTTCAGGCCCTAATCTGGTTCCTGCATGGCATGCTGACCCTATGGTTAATTCCTCTTCCTGGTTGGAAATGAGCGTTAAATTTGCCCGTGCAGACACCTACAGCTAGTCTCTCATTGGTTCTCCCTATTCCTGTTCATCTTGCGCAGAAATTGCAAACTGTGCCAAACAGGAGGTTAAAGGCACTGACTCTCCAAGTGGGGAGAGTTTTAGTAAAGGGTCTGGAATTGTGAACCCGAGTAAAAGGGGACAAAAACTGAGATGCATTTGAAAACGTTTCCCGGTCACATGGTGCACCATACTGTGGGTTGCCCATGCATGCTTTAGCTGAAGGAAAAATCACTTAAACCTGGAGAGTTGGGACCCATGGAATGGGTACCATGCAGTATGACTTCAAATGGTCTGCATTTGCTCATCGAACCTCACCAATGCTATCAGCCCGAAGTGTCCAACCTTATGTCTCACTCAGCTCTGGGTTTTGATGAGGTAAATCCAGGTTGCATCACAAGCCCTGAATGAATTATTTAAGAATTGCTCGCTATTTCACTGTCATTGTGTTTTGTTTTTGTAATTCATTTTGATAATAGGATTTATCGGATTTTCTCTGCTGCCTTCATGCAGCTGTACAAACGCTTGATTCTCTTATGGAGACATATAAATCCATGGGTTTGAAGATTCTTACTAGTCAGGTGTAGTCCTAGGCATTGAATATAGGGTGTTTAGCCCATTTCGTTGAGCAAGGGGTAGGTCTTGACTATTACATATTTGACATATGGAAAGGTATCTGTGCTAATTTCTAACTCTGGTTTTATGCAGCACCCCAACTCACATTTCCCCTTACGCAAACATAAGTTGGTTTTCAAAATTTGAGACCCTATTCTGTTTTGTAATTCAGTTCATGTGTTGCCAAGTTTACATTCGGTGTATTAGTGATATCTTATGATGTTTCATTTTCTGTGTGACTTATTTCACTTAGAATCATCGTACCTGAATCCACTCATTATGCCACGACGGGCCAGATGTCATAGAATTCATTGGTGAGTGATATTCCATTGTACGTACGTACCACAACTTCTTTATCCATTTTTCGCTTTCTGGGATATTTAACTTGTACTGTAGACGAGGTTCTTGTAAACAGAGCCGTCTGAAACTTTGGGGTGGCTGTGTGTTTTTGATTTTAATTTCCCTAAGCTATAGGACCATAAGTGGAAGTGCCGTAGGCTCCGTTGCTTTGTTTTTTAGGTGTTTCAGGAAACACCATACAATTCTCCAGAGTGGCTGTTGGCAATTTACAACCCACCCATCAGCATAACAAGGCTCCCTGTTCTCCATGGCCTGTGCTGCATTTCTGGATTTTACACTTCTTTCAGATGGCCCTTTTGACCGGTGGGCAGTGAGACTTCATTGTAGTGCAGATTTCTTTAACATGCTTGCTTGGTTGGCCAAAAAGGGCGTATGCGTTTTTACGTGAATATATTCAGGAAAAAACGCATACGCCCTTTTTGGCCAAGTGCATCATTGTCGATGTTCTGCCTCTTTACCTATGCTTTAAATGCAATTCCAGTCTACCCCCTTATATCGTTTTCCTGCAATTCTGCCCCGCTTTCAAGTCCTCTTTGCAGCCTTCCTTCAATATATTTTTGGACGATAGCTGACATTTATAACTCTGCAGGTTTGTGAATTGCAGTGCCCCTGAGCTCCTTTCTTCAAATCGCTTTCTTGTGAGCTGGCTGCAAACCCTCAGGATTGCTTCAGGCCCTAATCTGTTTCCGGCTCGGCATGCTGAGCCTTTGGTTAATTCCTGTTCGTGGTGGGAAATGAGCGTTAAATTAGCCCGTGCAGACACCTACAGCTAGTCTCTCATTGGTTCTCTCTATTCCTGTTCATCTCGCGGAAAAATTGCAAACTGTGCCAAAAGCAGGTTAAAGGCACTGACTCTCCAAGTGGGGAGAGTGTTAGTAAAGGGTCTGGAATTGTGAACCCGACTAAAATGGGATGAAAACTGAGATGCATTTGAAAACGTTTCCCGGTCACACGGTGCACCATACTGTGGGTTTCCCATGCATGTTTTAGCTGAAGGAAGAATTGCTTAAACCTGGAGAGTTGGGACCCATGGAATGGGTACCATGCAGTATGACTTCAAATGGTCTGCATTTGCTCATCGAACCTCACCTATGCTATCAGCCTGAAGTGTCCAACCTTATGTCTCACTCAGCTCTGGGTGTAGATGAGGTAAATCCAGGTTGCATCACAAGCCCTGAATGAATTATTTAAGAATTGCTCTCTATTTCACTGTCATTCTGTTTTGTTATTGTAATTCATTTTGATAATGGGATTTATCGGATTTTCTCTGCTGCCTTCATGCAGCTGTACACACGCTTGATTCTCTTATGGAGACATATAAATCCATGGGTTTGAAGATTCTTACTAGTCAGGTGTATTCCTAGGCGTTGAATATAGGGTGTTTAGCCCATTTCGTTGAGCAAGGTGTAGGTCTTGACTATTACATATTTGACATATGGAATGGTATCTGTGCTAATTTCTAACTCTGGTTTTATGCAGCACCCCAACTCACCTTTCCCCTTACGCAAACATAAGTTGGTTTTCTAAATTTGAGACCCTGTTCTGTTTTGTAATTCAGTTCATGTGTAGCCAAGATTACATTCGGTGTATTAGTGATATCTTATGATGTTTCATTTTCTGTGTGACTTATTTCACGTAGAATCATCGTAACTGAATCCACTCATTATGCCACGACGGGCCAGATGACATAGAATTCATTGGTGAGTGATATTCCATTGTACGCACGTACCACAACTTCTTTATCCATTTTTCGCTTTCTCGGATATTTTACTTTTACCGTAGACGAGGTTCTTGTAAACAGAGCCGTCTGAAACTTTGGGGTGGCTGTGTGTTTTTGATTTTAATTTCCCTAAGCTATAGGACCATAAGTGGAAGTGCCGGAGGCTCCGTTGCTTTGTTTTTTGGTGTTTCAGGAAACACCATACACTTCTCCAGAGTGGCTGTTGGCAATTTACATCCCACCCATCAGCATAGCAAGGCTCCCTGTTCTCTATGGCCTGTGCTGCATTTCTGGATTTTACACATTTTTCAGATGGCCCTTTTGACCGGTGGGCAGTGAGACTTCATTGTAGTGCAGATTTCTTTAACATGCTTGCTTGGTTGGCCAAAAAGGGCGTATGCGTTTTTTCCTGAATATATTCAGGAAAAAACATATATGCCCTTTTTGGCCAAGTGCATCATTGTCGACGTTCTGCCTCTTTTCCTATGCTTTAAATGCAATTCCAGTCTACCCCCTTATATCGTTTTCCTGCAATTCTGCCCCGCTTTCAAGTCCTCTTCGCAGCCTTCCTTCAATATATTTTTGGACGATAGCTGACATTTATAACTCTGCAGGTTTGTGAATTGCAGTGCCCCTGAGCTCCTTTCTTCAAATCGCTTTCTTGTGAGCTGGCTGCAAACCCTCAGGATTGCTTCAGGCCCTAATCTGTTTCCGGCTCGGCATGCTGAGCCTTTGGTTAATTCCTCTTCGTGGTGGGAAATGAGCGTTAAATTAGCCCGTGCAGACACCTACAGCTAGTCTCTCATTGGTTCTCTCTATTCCTGTTCATCTCGCGGAAAAATTGCAAACTGTGCCAAAAGCAGGTTAAAGGCACTGACTCTCCAAGTGGGGAGAGTGTTAGTAAAGGGTCTGGAATTGTGAACCCGACTATAATGGGACGAACACTGAGATGCATTTGAAAACGTTTCCCGGTCACACGGTGCACCATACTGTGGGTTTCCCATGCATGTTTTAGCTGAAGGAAAAATTGCTTAAACCTGGAGAGTTGGGACCCATGGAATGGGTACCATGCAGTATGACTTCAAATGGTCTGCATTTGCTCATCGAACCTCACCTATGCTATCAGCCTGAAGTGTCCAACCTTATGTCTCACTCAGCTCTGGGTGTAGATGAGGTAAATCCAGGTTGCATCACAAGCCCTGAATGAATTATTTAAGAATTGCTCTCTATTTCACTGTCATTCTGTTTTGTTATTGTAATTCATTTTGATAATGGGATTTATCGGATTTTCTCTGCTGCCTTCATGCAGCTGTACACACGCTTGATTCTCTTATGGAGACATATAAATCCATGGGTTTGAAGATTCTTACTAGTCAGGTGTATTCCTAGGCGTTGAATATAGGGTGTTTAGCCCATTTCGTTGAGCAAGGTGTAGGTCTTGACTATTACATATTTGACATATGGAATGGTATCTGTGCTAATTTCTAACTCTGGTTTTATGCAGCACCCCAACTCACCTTTCCCCTTACGCAAACATAAGTTGGTTTTCTAAATTTGAGACCCTGTTCTGTTTTGTAATTCAGTTCATGTGTAGCCAAGATTACATTCGGTGTATTAGTGACACCTTATGATGTTTCATTTTCTGTGTGACTTATTTCACTTAGAATCATCGTACCTGAATCCACTCATTATGCCACGACGGGCCAGATGACATAGATTTCATTGGTGAGTGATATTCCATTGTACGCACGTACCACAACTTCTTTATCCATTTTTCGCTTTCTCGGATATTTTACTTTTACCGTAGAGGAGGTTCTTGTAAACAGAGCCGATTGAAACTTTGGGGTGGCTGTGTGTTTTTGATTTTAATTTCCCTAAGCTATAGGACCATAAGTGGAAGTGCCGGAGGCTCCGTTGCTTTGTTTTTTGGTGTTTCAGGAAACACCATACACTTCTCCAGAGTGGCTGTTGGCAATTTACATCCCACCCATCAGCATAACAAGGCTCCCTGTTCTCTATGGCCTGTGCTGCATTTCTGGATTTTACACATTTTTCAGATGGCCCTTTTGACCGGTGGGCAGTGAGACTTCATTGTAGTGCAGATTTCTTTAACATGCTTGCTTGGTTGGCCAAAAAGGGCGTATGCGTTTTTTCCTGAATATATTCAGGAAAAAACGCATACGCCCTTTTTGGCCAAGTGCATCATTGTCGACCTGCTGCCTCTTTTCCTATGCTTTAAATGCAATTCCAGTCTACCCCCTGAAATCGTTTTCCTGCAATTCTTCCCCGCTTTCAAGTCCTCTTCGCAGCCTTCCTTCAATATATTTTTGGACGATAGCTGTCATTTATAACTCTGCAGGATTGTGAATTACAGTGCCCCTGAGCTCCTTTCTTCAAATCGCTTTCTTGTGAGCTGGCCGCAAACCCGCAGGATTGCTTCAGGCCCTAATCTGGTTCCTCCACGGCATGCTGAGCCTTTGGTTAATTCCTCTTCCTGGTTGGAAATGAGCGTTAAATTTGCCCATGCAGACACCTACAGCTAGTCTCTCATTGGTTCTCCCTATTCCTGTTCATCTTGCGCAGAAATTGCAAACTGTGCCAAACAGCAGGTTAAAGGCACTGACTCTCCAAGTGGGGAGAGTGTTAGTAAAGGGTCTGGAATTTTGAACCCGAGTAAAAGGGGACAAAAACTGAGATGCATTTGAAAACGTTTCCCGGTCACATGGTGCACCATACTGTGGGTTTCCCATGCATGCTTTAGCTGAAGGAAGAATCACTTAAACCTGGCGAGTTGGGACCCATGGAATGGGTACCATGCAGTATGACTTCAAATGGCCTGCATTTGCTCATCGAACCTCACCAATGTTATCAGCCCGAAGTGTCCAACCTTATGTCTCACTCAGCTCTGGGTGTAGATGAGGTAAATCCAGGTTGCATCACAAGACCTGAATGAATTATATAAGAATTGCTCTCTATTTCACTGTCATTGTGTTTTGATTTTGTAATTCATTTTGATATTTGGATTTATCGGATTTTCTCTGCTGCTTTCATGCAGCTGTACAAACGCTTGATTCTCTTATGGAGACATATAAATCCATGGGTTTGAATATTCTTACTAGTCAGGTGTATTCCTAGGTGTTGAATATAGGGTGTTTAGCCCATTTGGTTGAGCAAGGGGTAGGTCTTGACTATTACATATTTGACGTATGGAATGATATCTGTGCTAATTTCTATCTCTGGTTTTATGCAGCACCCCAACTCACCTTTCCCCTTATGCAAACATAAGTTGGTTTTCTAAATTTGAGACCCTGTTCTGTTTTGTAATTCAGTTCATGTGTAGCCAAGATTACATTCGGTGTATTAGTGATATCTTATGATGTTTCATTTTCTGTGTGACTTATTTCACTTAGAATCATCGTACCTGAATCCACTCATTATGCCACGACGGGCCAGATGACATAGATTTCATTGGTGAGTGATATTCCATTGTACGTACGTTCCACAACTTATTTATCCATTTTTCGCTTTCTGGGATATTTAACTTGTACCGTAGACGAGGTTCTTGTAAACAGAGCCGTCTGAAACTTTGGGGTGGCTGTGTGTTTTTGATTTTAATTTCCCTAAGCTATAGGACCATAAGTGGAAGTGCCGTAGGCTCCGTTGCTTTGTTTTTTAGTTGTTTCAGGAAACACCATACACTTCTCCAGAGTGGCTGTTGGCAATTTACATCCCACCCATCAGCATAACAAGGCTCCCTGTTCTCCATGGCCTGTGCTGCATTTCTGGATTTTACACTTTTTTCAGATGGCCCTTTTGACCGGGGGGCAGTGAGACTTCATTGTAGTGCAGATTTCTTTAACATGCTTGCTTGGTTGGCCAAAAAGGGCGTATGCGTTTTTTCCTGAATATATTCAGGAAAAAACGTATACGCCCTTTTTGGTCAAGTGCATCATTGTCGACGTTCTGCCTCTTTTCCTATGCTTTAAATGCAATTCCAGTCTACCCCCTGAAATCGTTTTCCTGCAATTCTGCCCCGCTTTCCAGTCCTCTTCGCAGCCTTCCTTCAATATATTTTCGGACGATAGCTGTCATTTATAACTCTGCAGGTTTGTGAATTACAGTGCCCCTGAGCTCCTTTCTTCAAATCGCTTTCTTGTGAGCTGGCCGCAAACCCGCAGGATTGCTTCAGGCCCTAATCTGTTTCCAGCTCGGCATGCTGAGCCTTTGGTTAATTCCTCTTCGTGGTGGGAAATGAGCGTTAAATTAGCCCGTGCAGACACCTACAGCTAGTCTCTCATTGGTTCTCCCTATTCCTGTTCATCTTGCGCAGAAATTGCAAACTGTGCCAAACAGCAGGTTAAAGGCACTGACTCTCCAAGTGGGGAGACTGTTAGTAAAGGGTCAGGAATTGTGAACCCGAGTAAAAGGGGACAAAAACTGAGATGCATTTGAAAACGTTTCCCGGTCACACGGTGCACCATACTGTGGGTTTCCCATGCATGTTTTAGCTGAAGGAAGAATCGCTTAAAACTGGAGAGTTGGGACCCATGGAATGGGTACCATGCAGTATGACTTCAAATGGTCTGCATTTGCTCATCGAACCTCACCAATGCTATCAGCCTGAAGTGTCCAACCTTATGTCTCTCTCAGCTCTGGGTGTAGATGAGGTAAATCCAGGTTGCATCACAAGCCCTGAATGAATTATTTAAGAATTGCTCTCTATTTCACTGTCATTGTGTTTTGTTTTTGTAATTCATTTTGATAATGGGATTTATCGGATTTTCTCTGCTGCCTTCATGCAGCTGTACACACGCTTGATTCTCTTATGGAGACATATAAATCCATGGGTTTGAAGATTCTTACTAGTCAGGTGTATTCCTAGGTGTTGAATATAGGGTGTTTAGCCCATTTCGTTGAGCAAGGGGTAGGTCTTGACTATTACATATTTGACGTATGGAATGGTATCTGTGCTAATTTCTATCTCTGGTTTATGCAGCACCCCAACTCACCTTTCCCCTTACGCAAACATAAGTTGGTTTTCTAAATTTGAGACCCTGTTCTGTTTTGTAATTCAGTTCATGTGTAGGCAAGATTACATTCGGTGTATTAGTGATATCTTATGATATTTCATTTTCTGTGTGACTTATTTCACTTAGAATCATCGTACCTGAATCCACTCATTATGCCACGACGCGCCAGATGACATAGATTTCATTGGTGAGTGATATTCCATTGTACGTACGTACCACAACTTCTTTATCCATTTCTCGCTTTCTGGGATATTTAACTTGTACCGTAGACGAGGTTCTTGTAAACAGAGCCGTCTGAAACTGTGGGGTGGCTGTGTGTTTTTGATTTTAATTTCCCTAAGCTATAGGACCATAAGTGGAAGTGCCGTAGGCTCCGTTGCTTTGTTTTTTAGGTGTTTCAGGAAACACCATACACTTCTCCAGAGGGGCTGTTGGCAATTTACATCCCATCCATCAGCATAACAAGGCTCCCTGTTCTCCATGGCCTGTGCTGCATTTCTGGATTTTACACTATTTTCAGATGGCCCTTTTGACCGGGGGGCAGTGAGACTTCATTGTAGTGCAGATTTCTTTAACATGCTTGCTTGGTTGGCCAAAAAGGGCGTATGCGTTTTTTCCTGAATATATTCGGGAAAAAACGCATACGCCCTTTTTGGCCAAGTGCATCATTGTCGACGTTCTGCCTCTTTTCCTATGCTTTAAATGCAATTCCAGTCTACCCCCTGAAATCGTTTTCCTGCAATTCTGCCCCGCTTTCAAGTCCTCTTCGCAGCCTTCCTTCAATATATTTTCAGACGATAGCTGTCATTTATAACTCTGCAGGTTTGTGAATTACAGTGCCCCTGAGCTCCTTTCTTCAAATCGCTTTCTTGTGAGCTGGCCGCAAACCCGCAGGATTGCTTCAGGCCCTAATCTGGTTCCTGCACGGCATGCTGAGCCTTTGGTTTATTCCCCTTCCTGGTTGGAAATGAGCGTTAAATTTGCCCGTGCAGACACCTACAGCTAGTCTCTCATTGGTTCTCCCTATTCCTGTTCATCTTGCGCAGAAATTGCAAACTGTGCCAAACAGGAGGTTAAAGGCACTGACTCTCCAAGTGGGGAGAGTGTTAGTAAAGGGTCTGGAATTGTGAACCCGAGTAAAAGGGGACAAAACTGAGATGCATTTGAAAACGTTTCCCGGTCACATGTTGCACCATACTGTGGGTTTCCCATGCATGCTTTAGCTGAAGGGAGAATCACTTAAACCTGGAGAGTTGGGACCCATGGAATGGGTACCATGCAGTATGATTTCAAATGGTCTGCATTTGCTCATCGAACCTCACCAATGCTATCAGCCCGAAGTGTCCAACCTTATGTCTCACTCAGCTCTGGGTTTAGATGAGGTAAATCCAGGTTGCATCACAAGCCCTGAATGAATTATTTAAGAATTGCTCTCTATTTCACTGTCATTGTGTTTGGTTTTTTAATTCATTTTGATAATGGGATTTATCAGATTTTCTCTGCTGCCTTCATGCAGCTGTACACACGCTTGATTCTCTTATGGAGACATATAAATCCATGGGTTTGAAGATTCTTACTAGTCAGGTGTATTCCTAGGTGTTGAATATAGGGTGTTTAGCCCATTTCGTTGAGCAAGGGGTAGGTCTTGACTATTACATATTTGACGTATGGAATGGTATCTGTGCTAATTTCTATCTCTGGTTTTATGCAGCACCCCAACTCACCTTTCCCCTTACGCAAACATTAGTTGGTTTTCTAAATTTGAGACCCTGTTCTGTTTTGTAATTCAGTTCATGTGTAGCCAAGATTACATTCGGTGTATTAGTGATATCTTATGATATTTCATTTTCTGTGTGACTTATTTCACTTAGAATCATCGTACCTGAATCCACTCATTATGCCACGACGCGCCAGATGACATAGATTTCATTGGTGAGTGATATTCCATTGTACGTACGTACCACAACTTCTTTATCAATTTCTCGCTTTCTGGGATATTTAACTTGTACCGTAGACGAGGTTCTTGTAAACAGAGCCGTCTGAAACTTTGGGGTGGCTGTGTGTTTTTGATTTTAATTTCCCTAAGCTATAGGACCATAAGTCGAAGTGCCGTAGGCTCCGTTGCTTTGTTTTTTAGGTGTTTCAGGAAACACCATACACTTCTCCAGAGTGGCTGTTGGCAATTTACATCCCACCCATCAGCATAACAAGGCTCCCTTTTCTCCATGGCCTGTGCTGCATTTCTGGATTTTACACTTTTTTCAGATGGCCCTTTTGACCGGGGGGCAGTGAGACTTCATTGTAGTGCAGATTTCTTTAACATGCTTGCTTGGTTGTCCAAAAAGGGCATATGCGTTTTTTCCTGAATATATTCAGGAAAAAACGCATACGCCCTTTTTGGCCAAGTGCATCATTGTCGACGTTCTGCCTCTTTTCCTATGCTTTAAATGCAATTCCAGTCTACCCCCTGAAATCGTTTTCCTGCAATTCTGCCCCGCTTTCAAGTCCTCTTCGCAGCCTTCCTTCAATATATTTTTGGACGAAAGCTGTCATTTATAACTCTGCAGGTTTGTGAATTACAGTGCCCCTGAGCTCCTTTCTTCAAATCGCTTTCTTGTGAGCTGGCCGCAAACCCGCAGGATTGCTTCAGGCCCTAATCTGTTTCCGGCTCGGCATGCTGAGCCTTTGGTTAATTCCTCTTCCTGGTGGGAAATGAGCGTTACATTAGCCCGTGCAGACACCTACAGCTAGTCTCTCATTGGTTCTCCCTATTCCTGTTCACCTTGCGCAGAAATTGCAAACTGTGCCAAACAGGAGCTTAAAGGCACTGACTCTCCAAGTGGGGAGAGGGTTAGTAAAGCGTCTGGAATGGTGAACCCGAGTACCAGGGGACGAAAACTGAGATGCATTTGAAAACGTTTCCCAATCACACGGTGGACCATACTCTGGGTTTCCCATGCATGTTTTAGCTGAAGGAAGAATCCCTTAAACCTGGAGAGTTAGGACCCATGGAATGGGTACCATGCAGTATGACTTCAAAGGGTCTGCATTTGCTCACCGAACATCACCAATGCTATCAGCCCGAAGTGTCCAGCCTTATGTCTCACCCAGCTCTGGGTGTAGATGTGGTAAATCCAGGTTGCATCACAACCCTGAATGAATTATTTAAAAATTGCTCTCTATTTCACTGTCATTGTGTTTTGTATTTGAAAATTATTTTGATAATGGGATTTATCGGGTTTTCACTGCTACCTTTATGCCGCTGTACACACGCATGTTTCTCTTACGGAGACATATAAATCCGTGGGTTTTAAGATTCTTACTAGTCAGGTATATTCCTAGGCCCTGAATATGGGGTGTTGAGTCCATTTCGTTGAGCAAGGAGTAGGTCTGGTCTATTACTTATTTGGCTTATGGAACGGTATCTGTGCTAATTTCAATCTCTGGTTTTATGCAGCACCCCAACTCACCTTTCCCCATAAGCAAGCATAAGTTGGTTTTCTAAATTTGAGACCCTGTTCTGTTTTGTAATTCAGTTCATGTGTAACCAAGTTTACATTCCGTGTATTAGTGATATCTTATGATGTTTCTTTTTCTGTGTGACTTATTTCACGTAGAATCATCGTACCTGAATACTCTCATTATGCCGCTATGGGCCTGATGACATAGATATAATTGCTGAGTGATATTCCATTGTACGTATGTACCAGAACTTCTTTATCCATTTTTCACTTTCTGGGATATTTAACTCGTACCGTAGATGAGGTTCTTGTAAACAGAGCCGTCCCAAACTTTGGGGTGGCTGTGTGTTTTTGATTTTAATTTCCCAAAGCTATAGGACCATAAGTGGAAGTGCCATAGGCTGTGTTGCTTTGTTTCCTACGTGTTTCAGGAAACACCATACACTTCTCCAGAGTGGCTGTTGGCAATTTACATCCCGTAAATCAATATTATAAGGCTCCCTGTTCTCCATGGCCTGTCCTGTCTTTCTGGATTTTACACTTTTTTCAGATGACCCTTTTGACTGGGGCACAGTGAGACTTCATTGTAGTGCAGATTTCCTGTACACGCTTGCTTGGTTGGCCAAAAAGTGCGTATGCGTTTTTTCCTGAATATATTAAGGAAAAAACGCTTACGCCCATTTTGGCCAAGTGCATCATTGTCAACATTCTGTCACTTTTCCTGTGCTTTAAGTGCAATTCCAGTCTACCCCCTGAAATCGTTTTCCTGGAATTCTGCCCTGCTTTCTAGTCCTCTTCGCAGACTTACTTCAATATATTTTTGGACGATAGCTGTCATTCATAACTCTGCAGGTTTGTGAATTACAGTGCCCCTGAGCTCCTTTCTTCAACTCGCATTCTTCTGAGCTGGCTGCAAAACCGCAGGATTGCTTCAGTCCCTAATCTGTTTCCGGCAGGGCACGCTGAGCCTTTGATTAATTCCTCTTCTTGGTGGGCAGCGAGCGATACATTTGCCCGTACATTCTCCTACAGCTAGTCTCTCAGTGGTTCTCCCTATTCCTGTTCATCTTGCGCAGAAATTGCAAACTGTGCCAAACAGGAGGTTAAAGGCACTGACTCTCCGAGTGGGGAGAGTGTTAGTGAAGGTTCTGGAATAGTGAACCCGAGTACCAGGGGACAAAAACTGAGATGCATTTGAAAACATTTCCCAATCACCCAGTGTACCATAGTCTGGGTTTCCCATGCGTGTTTTAGCTGAAGGAAGAATCACTTAAACGTGGAGAGTTGGGACCCATGGAATGGGTACCATGCAGTGTGACTTCAAATGGTCTGCATTTGCTCATCGAACCTCACCAATGCTATCAGCCTGTAAGTGTCCAACCTTATGTCTCTCTCAGCTCTGGGTTTAGATGAGGTAAATCCAGGTTGCATCACAAGCCCTGAATGAATTATTTAAGAATTGCTCTCTATTTCACTGTCATTGTGTTTTGTTTTTGTAATTCATTTTGATAATAGGATTTATCGGATTTTCTCTGCTGCCTTCATGCAGCTGTACACACGCTTGATTCTCTTATGGAGACATATAAATCCATGGGTTTGAAGATTCTTACTAGTCAGGTGTATTCCTAGGCGTTGAATATAGGGGGTTTACCTCATTTCGTTGAGCAAGAGGTAGGTCTTGACTATTACATATTTGACGTATGGAATGGTATCTGTGCTAATTTCTATCTCTGGTTTATGCAGCACCCCAACTCACCTTTCCCCTTAAGTAAACATAAGTTGGTTTTCTAAATTTGAGACCCTGTTCTGTTTTGGAATTCAGTTCATGTGTAGCCAAGATTACATTCCGTGTATTAGTGATATCTTATGATGTTTCATTTTCTGTGTGACTTATTTCACTTAGAATCATCGTACCTGAATCCACTCATTATGCCAGGACGGGCCAGATGACATAGACTTCATTGGTGAGTGATATTCCATTGTACGTATGTACCACAACTTCTTTATCCATTTTTCGCTTTCTGGGATATTTAACTTGTACCGTAGACGAGGTTCTTGTAAACAGAGCCGTCTGAAACTTTGGGGTGGCTGTGTGTTTTTGATTTTAATTTCCCTAAGCTATAGGACCGTAAGTGGAAGTGCCGTAGGCTCCGTTGCTTTGTTTTTTAGGTGTTTCAGGAAACACCATACACTTCTCCAGAGTGGCTGTTGGCAATTTACATCCCACCCATCAGCATAACAAGGCTCCCTGTTCTCCATGGCCTGTGCTGCATTTCTGGATTTTACACTTTTTTCAGATGGCCCTTTTGACCGGGGGGCAGTGAGACTTCATTGTAGTGCAGATTTCTTTAACATGCTTGCTTGGTTGGCCAAAAAGGGCGTATGCGTTTTTTCCTGAATATATTCAGGAAAAAACGCATACGCCCTTTTTGGCCAAGTGCATCATTGTCGACGTTCTGCCTCTTTTCCTATGCTTTAAATGCAATTCCTGTCTACCCCCTGAAATCGTTTTCCTGCAATTCTGCCCCGCTTTCAAGTCCTCTTCGCAGCCTTCCTTCAATATATTTTTGGACGATAGCTGTCATTTATAACTCTGCAGGTTTGTGAATTACAGTGCCCCTGAGCTCCTTTCTTCAAATCGCTTTCTTGTGAGCTGGCCGCAAACCCGCAGGATTGCTTCAGGCCCTAATCTGGTTCCGGCACGGCATGCTGAGCCTTTGGTTAATTCCTCTTCCTGGTTGGAAATGAGCGTTAAATTTGCCCGTGCAGACACCTACAGCTAGTCTCTCATTGGTTCTCCCTATTCCTGTTCATCTTGCGCAGAAATTGCAAACTGTGCCAAACAGGAGGTTAAAGGCACTGACTCTCCAAGTAGGGAGAGTGTTAGTAAAGGGTCTGGAATTGTGAACCCGAGTAAAAGGGGACAAAAACTGCGATGCATTTGAAAACGTTTCCCGGTCACACGGTGCACCATACTGTGGGTTTCCCATGCATGTTTTAGCTGAAGGAAGAATCCCTTAAACCTGGAGAGTTGGGACCCATGGAATGGGTACCATGCAGTATGACTTCAAAGGGTCTGCATTTGCTCATCGAACCTCACCAATGCTATCAGCCCGAAGTGTCCAACCTTATGTCTCACTCAGCTCTGGGTGTAGATGTGGTAAATCCAGGTTGCATCACAAGCCCTGAATGAATTATTTAAGAATTGCTCTCTATTTCACTGTCATTGTGTTTTGTTTTTGTAATTCATTTTGATAATGGGATTTATCGGATTTTCTCTGCTGCATTCATGCAGCTGTACACACGCTTGATTCTCTTATGGAGACATATAAATCCATGGGTTTGAAGATTCTTACTAGTCAGGTGTATTCCTAGGCGTTGAATATAGGGTGTTTAGCCCATTTCGTTGAGCAAGGGGTAGGTCTTGACTATTACATATTTGGCTTATGGAATGGTATCTGTGCTAATTTCTATCTCTGGTTTTATGCAGCACCCCAACTCACCTTTCCCCTTAAGCAAACATAAGTTGGTTTTCTAAATTTGAGACCCTGTTCTGTTTTGTAATTCAGTTCATGTGTAGCCAAGATTACATTCCGTGTATTAGTGATATCTTATGATGTTTCATTTTCTGTGTGACTTATTTCACTTAGAATCATCGTACCTGAATCCACTCATTATGCCACGACGGGCCAGATGACATAGATTTCATTGGTGAGTGATATTCCATTGTACGTACGTACCACAACTTCTTTATCCATTTTTCACTTTCTGGGATATTTAACTTGTACCGTAGACGAGGTTCTTGTAAACAGAGCCGTCCGAAACTTTGGGGTGGCTGTGTGTTTTTGATTTTAATTTCCCTAAGCTATAGGACCATAAGTGGAAGTGCCGTAGGCTCCGTTGCTTTGTTTTTTAGGTGTTTCAGGAAACACCATACACTTCTCCAGAGTGGCTGTTGGCAATTTACATCCCACCCATCAGCATAACAAGGCTCCCTGTTCTCCATGGCCTGTGCTGCATTTCTGGATTTTACACTTTTTTCAGATGGCCCTTTTGACCGGGGGGCAGTGAGACTTCATTGTAGTGCAGATTTCTTTAACATGCTTGCTTGGTTGGCCAAAAAGGGCGTATGCGTTTTTTCCTGAATATATTCAGGAAAAAACGCATACGCCCTTTTTGGCCAAGTGCATCATTGTCGACGTTCTGCCTCTTTTCCTATGCTTTAAATGCAATTCCAGTCTACCCCCTGAAATCGTTTTCCTGCAATTCTGCCCCGCTTTCAAGTCCTCTTCGCAGCCTTCCTTCAATATATTTTTGGACGATAGCTGTCATTTATAACTCTGCAGGTTTGTGAATTACAGTGCCCCTGAGCTCCTTTCTTCAAATCGCTTTCTTGTGAGCTGGCCGCAAACCCGCAGGATTGCTTCAGGCCCTAATCTGTTTCCAGCACGGCATGCTGAGCCTTTGGTTAATTCCTCTTCCTGGTTGGAAATGAGCGTTAAATTTGCCCGTGCAGACACCTACAGCTAGTCTCTCATTGGTTCTCCCTATTCCTGTTCATCTTGCGCAGAAATTGCAAACTGTGCCAAACAGGAGGTTAAAGGCACTGACTCTCCAAGTGGGGAGAGTGTTAGTAAAGGGTCTGGAATTGTGAACCCGAGTAAAAGGGGACGAAAACTGAGATGCATTTGAAAACGTTTCCCGGTCACACGGTGCACCATACTGTGGGTTTCCCATGCATGTTTTAGCTGAAGGAAGAATCCCTTAAACCTGGAGAGTTGGGACCCATGGAATGGGTACCATGCAGTATGACTTCAAATGGTCTGCATTTGCTCATCGAACCTCACCAATGCTATCAGCCCGAAGTGTCCAACCTTATGTCTCACTCAGCTCTGGGTGTAGATGAGGTAAATCCAGGTTGCATCACAAGCCCTGAATGAATTATTTAAGAATTGCTCTCTATTTCACTGTCATTGTGTTTTGTTTTTGTAATTCATTTTGATAATGGGATTTATCGGATTTTCTCTGCTGCCTTCATGCAGCTGTACACACGCTTGATTCTCTTATGGAGACATATAAATCCATGGGTTTGAAGATTCTTACTAGTCAGGTGTATTCCTAGGCGTTGAATATAGGGTGTTTAGCCCATTTCGTTGAGCAAGGGGTAGGTCTTGACTATTACATATTTGACGTATGGAATGGTATCTGTGCTAATTTCTATCTCTGGTTTTATGCAGCACCCCAACTCACCTTTCCCCTTAAGCAAACATAAGTTGGTTTTCTAAATTTGAGACCCTGTTCTGTTTTGTAATTCAGTTCATGTGTAGCCAAGATTACATTCCGTGTATTAGTGATATCTTATGATGTTTCATTTTCTGTGTGACTTATTTCACTTAGAATCATCGTACCTGAATCCACTCATTATGCCACGACGGGCCAGATGACATAGATTTCATTGGTGAGTGATATTCCATTGTACGTACGTACCACAACTTCTTTATCCATTTTTCGCTTTCTGGGATATTTAACTTGTACCGTAGACGAGGTTCTTGTAAACAGAGCCGTCTGAAACTTTGGGGTGGCTGTGTGTTTTTGATTTTAA